>NC_056726.1:1087714587-1087834587 GCF_019279795.1 Protopterus annectens
TAGTTTCGTGTGGAGACGGGCTCAATGATGGTGCCATTAATGGATTCAACAAAGAAGGTCCTATGATTCCCAGGGGGAGGTTCCTGAGCTATGGGAGTTGTAGTCGAGGGGAGGAAGAGAAGTAACTTGGTTTTAGTTGGGTTTAGGATGAGTTTCAGGTCAGAGAACCATTTTTCGACTGTGGCAAAACATTGTTGGGTGGCTGCTTGGAGTTTCTGAAGAGAGAGGTCGGAGCAGATCAGGGTGGAGTCATCTGCATATTGAATGCAGGTGGCTGTGGGGATAACAGAGTACAGATCATTTATAAAAACAGAGAAAAGAAGGGGACCAAGAATGGAGCCCTGAGGAACCCCAATGTTATTAGGCAGCAGTTGGGATAGACTATTTTGCCATTGGACTGCTTGTTGCCGGTCAGCTAGGTAGTCCTTAAACCAGTTTAGTGCTAATTTGTCAAGATGAAGGGTTTGCAGGGTGTGGAGCAATAATTGGTGGTTGACCATGTCGAAAGCTTTTGACAGGTCAAGAAAGAGAGCAGAGGATATAAGTTTCTTGTTGCGGTTGCTATTAATTGAGTCAACAAAGGAGAGGAGAGCACTGGTCGTACTGTGATGGGGGCGGAAGCCATGCTGGGTAATAGAAAGAAGATTATTGATGGTGAGGTAGTGAAGGCATGTTTAAAACTATGTTCATATATGGATTTTACATGGAAAATGATATGTGCTGCAGTGGGACTCGCACCGGGAATGCCTGTTTGTTCATCGGGTGCTCTAACCACTACACTATTGCTGTGCTGTTTCATTTGCATATATACCCCTATACCCATGGATCCTAGTTCCCCAAACTCCCACCCCAGCACTTCACTGACACATCAGTCATCCATTCTCCAGTTGCTAACACTGTGTATCCACACCGCTACACATTGGCCACTCCCTACTCCTCTGGACCCATCCCATGGGTTGACTCAATCCATCTATCCTCAGACATCCCAACCTTTTAGTCCAAAAACATTGATGAAATGATTGACCAATAAGACACTTTTCCCAATTTTTGGGATGTACCACCTGGGACACACATGTCTTTATTTCAAGATTAGACTCTATACTTCATTACTTCATTACTCCAGTTAACAGGACACTAACATAAATTAATAACTAAGACTATATGAAAATGCGCACATTACACATGAAAGCCAATGATGTACAAGTTCGGCAACATTATATTACAAACAGGACTGGTTTAGTGTTTGGCATTTACGTAGCTGGCAAATCACAGGACTGATTCAAATATTTCATAATGGGAAAGTCCTCACATTTTATGTTTTTGAGAACAGCACTAACTTCGACACATAATACACAACTCTGAATTATTGCAGATTCGTCCCTTCCATCTATCTTCTCGTAACTGTAATACTATAGTACTGAAATATACAATGGTAACAGAACAACAACTTATTTTGCCTTGGAATTTTATATTCCATCAAAATCATGCAAATGTTGCAATAAACTAAATACATATATGGATGACAAGCATTTCATGACAGTCTAAGTAAGGCCTGCACTCTTACAAAGGCCATGCATTTTGCCTGTAATTGATTCAGGATATATAAGCCACAGTGCAGAGAGGGGGGGGGTCACTGTCTTTTATGTAATGGACTATGAATAAATGTTTATTTAACATCTGTTAACCGAGTATGCAGACTGTTCCAATGAGTCAGGACTCTATTCAGTCATGACGTGAGCCTTAGAGGCCAAACAACACAACTAAACATACACGAGAGCCATACCTCTCAACCTCTTAATGTAAGATGTCTAGCCAAAGCTAAATGTGATTGGGAGTGGGGAGGGGCAAAGATTGGGACATCTGGGATCAATTCAATAGCTCTGCTTGACAGAGGCTCAGTAAATTGATCAATGGGGTGGAATAGGCCGGCACACCTTGGGTAGACTTATAAATGCCCTTCAGCAGATAACCTAGTACCTACCTATGAACCTATTACTTATATAGTTATGCACAACCTATTATTCTATCTACTGTTGGGGGTTGTAGGGGCACTTCCATGTTATTTATGTCTGCAAAGGGAATAAATATGGTACAGGGAATGTACTTCTACATATAGATGCATGTATGTGTGTAGCCATATATATTTATAACGAACTCTCTGACCTCCACGAGGCGGTCCGATGAGAACCGGGCCATCCAACCCTGACATGCCTGGATCCATATTTCATACCCATAGTTCCTCCACCCCACCCGAGTTCCACATAGACACAAACCATCCATTCTCCAGTTGCCATCCCAGCCATAACACACCTCCACACATTGCCCTCTCCCCAGCGTTAGGGACCCTACTCGTATGTTGTCTCAATCCAATGATCATCAGGCTCTCCCAACCTTTTAGTCCTTGCACATACCTGCCCTGGCTTGTTTAATGGACGGAAATCCAAACAACCTGCAATTTGTGGGTAGTCCCACCAGGGACTACCCTGTAATTGTTTGTAAGGTAGACTTAGCAGGTCGACAATGTTACTCCCACTGGTAGTATCTTGCCTGTGGTTTGTGAAGCAGTGATTTGCTCACCCCTGTCCAGCTTGATATGACATAAGATGACAGCACTAAGTAATTTTGTATGCTTTATTGTCACAACGTTCATTCTTCATATATATATATATATATATATATATATATATATATATATATATATAATATCTGTACATACACACGCACATACATCTACATAATTATATACATTTCCTATGCTGTTGCATGACTGTGTTGGATGATATGTTTGTGATAACATCAGATATATGTATACCTGCCATGGCTTAGTGGTAGATCACATTGGCTGTGGTATACAGGGTCCTGGGTACAAGCTTTGTAGAGGCCATTTATTTTGTTGCTGGCCAGAACACGGGCCATTGGATTCAGAGTGATTATAGCACTTTTAAGTGGTTGTGAGCGGGTGTGTGCGGGTTTGCACGACGGTAAGCAGTGCTAACTTCTGATTATGATTTCTTATATTCAGTTAGCTTCTACTATGCTTAATGTATGTAGGTACTGCTTACCCCTGCACATACGCACTTGAACATGCTTACTGGTACTTATACATGTTTACTACTGCTTATTTGTGCTTAAACCTGCTTACTAGTGCCTTATTCATTATGACACTAACACTTTCATTACATTGAATTAATTAAACATTTAATGCAGTACTCCAGTTCACATTTACATGTTATTGTGTAGGTTGTACAGCATAAAGGTGTGAAAATATGTTCATATACACATTCTACATGGAAAATGATATGTGCTGTTGTGGGACTCGAACCGGGAATGCCTATTCATTAGGCAGATGCTCTAACCACTACACTATTGCTGTGCTGTTTCATTTTCATATATATTCCTTGTTATCCTCCTCAGCCTTTTCTGCTGCTTTAACCGTAGCTAAGTGATGGGCATACCCAAGCACCTACGGTTAGCTGTACTCAGGGTTTTAACAACAGAACATACAAGGGTTTCTTCATTTTATTTCAATGTACTGTTGCTGTTGAACACATAGGGACTGTTGGTGGGGATATGTGAACACTTTTGAGCTGTCTCGCTCATTTATTTACACATTCTTCTGTTCTACTTTGCAGGGGCATGTTTATGCCCCCTCCACTCATCCGCACTTCCATGTAGCATTTGGAGTTCAGGCAGCACGCCTTCATTAATATGCATGGTGTGCTGCTGTCCTACTCTTCAACTGCCGCTTCTGTGCAGGACTAGATTAGTCCTGCACGGAAGATTAGTAAATCCGCGGGTATATTGTCCATTGCCAGGAAAACAATTACAAAAAACTGGAAGACCTCATTTGTTCCCTCGTCTAAAGAATTTAAAGGTCTTCTCTTCGAAATATCTAAGTTAGAAATGTTGACTATTAAATCTAAATCTACGAGGAATACAAATTTATATTACAAATGGGAAAATATACATGAACTATTAGTTAAAGAAATGGATAAATGATTAATGCAGTAATATTTCTTTTTTATCCTTTTTCCCTTATCTTTGTTTTTTTTCACAAAAATATTAACTGATCTTGTTGTTTGATATATAGTGGGCATCATTGTATATAGTTTTTTTGTTATTATAGTTATTGTATTAATATTTTCTCCTTTTAAATATTACACTTTAAAACAATGTTGTTCAATCTTTTTCAAAATATTTGTTCATTACAATAATGTTTTCAATAAAGCTGTTTTAAATAATAATAATAATAATAATAATAATAATTCATAGTAAATATTCTTATTAAACAAAACCAAAAGCCCCTCATTGCCCCCATTTAAGCATAATTTGGACAAGTGGATGGATAACTTGAAATTCACCCTGGGAGTTCCACCTGTGCCCCTCTTGGATAGAGGCAATAGGTGCTGATTTTAGTGTCTGCTTGAACCAGATACCCTTGAAAACATGGGATGAACATGGCGTGTAAGGGCCCTGGGGCCATTAGACTAGTAACTTCCTATGATCCTATGATCCTATAAAGGAATTGTAACATCTTGAATTATACTACAATAGATGCATGGCTCCAGAAATAAACAATGGAACAGCTAAATGAAGCCCCCAGGTCCTAGCAGAATTCCCACTTATTGTAACTTGCTCCATGCTGATACCATGCCCCTTTTTCTTCCTTTGTTTTGCCCAGCTACACTGTAGTATTTTAAACCCCTCAGCTGTATTACGCCTTCCAGTCCCTCAAGACATTTTCATTAGTCTACCACTACAAAAACTCAAAGGTTCAGATGTTTATAGGTTTTTACTAGGCTAACAACCACTGGACCTTTTTATGCATCTCAAATCTCTGGCAAGTTCTGGTACCCTTGATAAGTGTAAGCAGGGTCTTGTGGGATGAAACATTTACAAGCAGGGGCCTGAGAGATAAACTATTACAGGCTGCCTGTGTCCTTTAAAGACATAGCTGACAAACCCAAACCAGGGATGGATTTCCTGTTCCCCATTCAATTGTATAAGTTACACTTGAATTGGGTTAGGAAGGAACTCTGCTTCACATAGATGGGGAGCCATCCCAGAGAAGGGGGTAGTCTCTGGGCTAGATACCTGTCTCTTCAGCATGTTCTATTTATATCACAGGCAAGGTTTAAGTCTTTAGAATGAGAAATTCTGGTGCTGTTTGTTTTGCGGATATGGAGGATGTCCATCTCGGTGGGGTCCAACAATGCCTTGTATGACAGGCACTGATCTCCCCTCAACAGCATGTAGGAGACAGAATACAGGGTTAGAGCTTTGAGATGGTCTTCACAGGACATATTACTTATGCCCTGTTTTCTTTTAGTGAGGAACCTCTGTGAATGTTCCAGTTGTTGGATGTGCCTGCTTAGGTACATGTCAAAGGGGTCATTACTCAATGACAGGTCTGTTGAATGCAGAATACAGTGGAACAATGACAGCCTTTGGCCTAGATGCCATACCTTTTTTATAAGATGCATGACAGACAATGATTTCCTCATTACTGTAGACATGTGATGGTCAAAGGCTAGATTGCTGTCTATTTGTGTCCCCAAGTTCCTGACTACTGGGTCAAGTCTTAGGGGTGAATTTTTAATGTGATAGTTACCAGGGATGGATGAATTCCCAAAGGGTACTATTATGCATATTTTGGCATTTAATTTTAGACCATGACTCTGACACAAGTTATTTGTGTGTGTCAACCCTTCCTGGAGAACATTAGTGTCGGTGAGAGATTCTATGACTGTTCCTAATTTGCAATCATCTACAAATTTGGTCAACCAGAGGCTCTTAACATTGGCCTTGACTTCACAGAAGTAGATGCTAAAAAGAAGCAGTCCCAGGACTAATTTCTGAGGGACCCCAAGTGTGATTGATCTCTTTGTAGAGGTAGGGTCCCCAGTTCTGACTTTCTAGGTCCTGTCTGTGAGCGAGCTGGCTATCCACCAGATAACATAAACGTTCATACTTAACCTCTTAAGTTTGACAATGATGCCTGAGTGGGGTATTGTGTCAAATGCATTGGCCAGGTTGAGGTAGGAAGTGTGAACCTTTTTGCCTTTGTTCATTGCTTTGGTAATCTTCTCAAAGAAATCCACCAGGTTGAGTAGGCATGACCTGCCCTTGAGGAAATCAAACTGGGTTGGGTACAGTGTCTGGAGGTTTCATATATCATTATTGATCATTTCCATAATAATTCTTTCCATGGCTTTACATATGAAACAAGTGAGACTTATGGGTCTGCAGTTTCCAGGGACTGTAGGTGGCCCACCTTTGTGCAGAGGTATGACAGTTGCTATTCTCCATTTCTGAGACACAAAGCCTGTTGGGAGGCTACAATTAAACAGTGATTCTAGAGGGCCAAAGTCTATCTTTAATTCATCCTAATCCATCTACAAAATGTGCACTTTGCTTCCCTCTTTGTCATTCCTTCCAAAATCTACCCTCCCAAATAGCTCACTTCAACATCTTTTGTGCTCATATAATTGCTTTGCCTTATACTCTTTCAATTAGTATGTCCTATGCCTTTCTAGCTTTTCCTCATAATTTAACTGACTGATTCCTCTTGCTGCTGTTTTTTTTTTCTTTTACTCCCTCTACCAGTCCAGTCTCTGTTTAATTAGATTTCATAAATGAACATTATATTCCTTTTTTAGTTTTCCCAAATCTTTCTGGTTTTTAATACCATGATGGGAATGGATCCCATTCCTAAGTCAAAGTATGATTAAACTTCATGAAATTAGTATTGTTTCAGTCTTTGATGTCAGCCAGAAGCACTGTTTGTAGCACCCGCAATGTGCCCAGTAATGATTCCTTCTACAATTTGCACGGAGTTACATGTATCGGTAACATATCTAAATACGACTGTAGACTCTTTTTTTTATAAGACCCGTTTCTCCTACTACTACAATTGTAATTGTCTGGGTATCTTTCTTCCACATTGTTCTCATTTCTGCCTGCAAATCCTGATATTTTATGACTTTGTGTCTCTGTACACAAGACACTGTAGCCACTGGGTATAGTGATTTTAATAATAAATACTACTTTTGTCTTCTTTTCATGGACCACTATATCTGGTTTTCTCACATCTATCTTTTCAACTGTTGGTAATGGGTGATCCCATGTGATGTAGACTTCATCATTTTCTATGATGGTTTGTGGCTCATGTTTCCAGTGTTTTTCAGTTACTTCAGTACTATAATGTTTGCATAATCTAAATGCAACAGTTTTGCCACATTATTATGCGTTTCAGTATACAGTCCTTCTGCCATTAGTATGTCACAACCAGCAACAAGGTGTGCAACTGTTTCCAATTCTGTTTTACAAAACCTATATTTGTCTGTTTTTTCCACATGTTCAGTGGACTTTGTAAACCAATGTGTACATACCGTCTTGGGCCACCAATTTCATCTTACATTTCATTTTTTGGTTTGAATTTGCCTCTCCTTAACTATTTCTGTGTTTGATCCTGATCAACATGAGGTTGTTTCAGAAGTTTTCTGTACTTGAAACTATATTTATGCCTTTTTCACATTTCTTTTTTTTTTTCAAATGACACTTTATTTATTTCACAAAAAAAAAGGAGTGAATGCACAATATATAAAGACATGAGAATACTGGTATGACTAGCACAAACAAAGACTCTAAAACATAACTAAGTATGTACAATATATACAAAAACTAAACTAACTTAAACTAAATAAGACTCAATTAAGGTATAGTGCTACCAGCTAAGGAAGTAATTAAAAGTGGGATATTAAACATTTTATGGATAACAGTGGATCACACACATAATTTTGTAGTAAAACCTATAACAACCACCCCAGAGAATATTAGTTCGGTTACATGCATAAGATTAAGTCAAATAAACCTTTCCAAACTTTATCAAAAAAGATTTTTTTTCTTAGGTTCTTTAATGATAAGTTTCTGTGCTGATATATAATTAAGGGCCATCTCCTTGAAGTTGTTCCAACTAAGTTTAGTGCGATCTAACCAGTTTTTAGTGATATATAATTTCATGAGAGAGCAGATAATAACTATGACATGCATTTCCAACCTAGAAAGTTTTGGAGTGGGTATATGAAGGATCATTAATTCCCAAGAAAAAGTGGATTTGTGATAGCCCATTTTCTCGAGACAGACTTTTAGGGAAGTCCAAAGCTTATGTGAGTATTTACAGAACCAAAGGATATGTAAGAGATCGACATTTGGGAAGTAACAGCAGTTGCATGCAGGAGAGTTCTTGGGATCAAACTTATTAAGCACAGAAGGAGTAAAATACGCATTGTTATTCACCAATAATTGTGTGTAGATAAGTTTTTTAAATGGGGAAAGTTCTAAGGTGGCTTTTATAGCAGAAATCTTTTGTTTCTCTGTAAAAGGGGAACCATGTTTGTTCCAGTAATTGGAGAATAGGCATCCCGAGTTATGAATTATGGAAATTAGAAGATTATATGATTTGGAGAGCATTTTCTCTGAGCTCGAGAAGGCATGTAAGATATCATAAAGTTTAGTGATATCATGAGTATTAATCTGAATATGAGGAAATTTTTATGCTATTAGTTCTCTTATTTGACGTAGAATAGTCGTGTATTTATTGTTAACCTTGAGGATTAAGCGAAGTTCAGGAAGTGTTAAATCCTTATATTGAAGTATGTCCCATACTACCACATGTTTAATGAGAGGAAAGTCTGAAAGATTAATCATCAGGTTATTGATCTTAATGTTAGGATTCAAATGGAGGGGTTGAATTAAAGAAAAGGCATTATCAAGATTGATGGATTTTACCAGAGTTTGAAGAATCTTAATTTTATGTTTTAAAACATTAAATAATTTGGAGTTATTAAGAGCTTCTGAAGAAAGAAATGGAAGAGCTTTGGGATTCATTTTTATAGCTGAAATGTGCTATAACCATAATTTCATCTAAGAAGGAGAAGAGTTAAAGTCTTTCTGATCAATATTGGAGATGGACAAAATTCTATTTGCACAAATGATCATATAGTACAACTGGAAGTTAGGAAGACCCCAAACCACCCCTGCTTTTTGGGTAGGCTAATTTTGCGTATGAAATTCTAACTGATTTAGGGAACCAGATGAACTTGGCTAGTACTTTATTAATCTTAGAAAAAAGAGTATTGGAAATCATGAGGTTTGAGGCTCTAAATTGGTAAAGCAGTCTAGGTAGAACATTCATCTTTACTACCGCAGCTTTGGATAGAAAAGGTAGGTTCAGTTGTTCCCACCTACCAATATCTTGCCCGATTTTAGACCATGTTCTAGTTAGATTATTTTGGTTCATGGAGGTTTGGTTATGATCAAAGTGTATACCAAGATGTGTAATATTGAAAGATGTCTGAAAGGGAGAATCCGGGAAATAATGAGATTTATGACTTACTGGATTAATAGGGAAGATTTGGGATTTCTTTTGATTTATCTGGTATCCTGAAGCCTTCGAGAATTTGTTAATGGTACTAGTTATTTTACCTAGGTCTGTATTGGGAAATTGAAAATATAGATTGAGGTCGTCTGCAAAAACCAAAAACATTATCTTGGTATTCATGACTTTAGGTATCGAATGGAAAGTGTTTTGAGCCAGGTAAAGGAAGAGCGGTTCAATGAATATATTGAAAAGAAAGGGGGAAAGAGGGCAACCTTGCCTAGTACCATTTGTGACCCTAATTGTATTAGATGTGGTTTTATTTATGTAAAGATAAGTAGATGAGTTTTTATAGAGAATTTTAATCATAGTGAATATACTGGGAATATTAAAATGTGATAAAGTTAGAAACAGAAAATTCCAGTTAACTCTGTCAAATGCTTTAGAAGCATCAAGAGTTAATGCATATAGTGGGTTTTTATCATTTTTTTGTAAAGTGAATTAAGGAATCAAGGGTAAGTGTATTATCCCATGTGTGTCTATGAGACATAAATGCAGCCTGGTCAGAGGAGATTATATGGGGCAAAATATTTTTGAGTCTGTTAGCCAGAATAGTAGATAAAATTTTTATGTCAACATTTATTAAAGAGATGGGTCGATAGTTGTGGGGGTCCGTTTTGTCTTGCTTGTTTTTCAAAATCAGTATAGTTTTCGAGGTGTTCCAATGTAGATCGGAAATTCCATGTTTCATAATGTAGTTGAATACCTTTAGAAGGAGAGGTGAAATTATTATATTGAAGATTTTAAAGAAATCAGGGGTGAATCCATCAGGTCCAGGGGATTTGGCTGGTTTAAGGTTAGAAATAACGTCATGGATTTCTTTAAGAGTCAGTGGGGCAGAAAGTTTAGATCTCTGAAGATCATTTGGAGATGGGAACTTTATGCTATTCAGGAAATTCTCCATATGTGAGTTATTGGAAGTATCTGCTTTCCTGCAGTAAATATCTGAGAACAAGGAAAAGAATAAATGTACAATTTCTGAGTCAGTATTATAGATTTTGTCTTGATAATGTAACATAGGTATCCTAGGGGTATTTTGGTTGTTTTTTATTATTCTAGCCAGAGTTTTCGAAGGAATCTGTGCCCATTCTGAATATGTTGCAATGAGTTTCTGTTCAGATAGGGAAAGATTTCGTTGATGGAGTTCTGTTAATTTTTTTTGCGTATTACTTATTTCTTTATCCACATCAGAGTTTGGGCATAATATATGTTATTTTTCTAGATCTGATAGTTTCGAGATCAGGTTAGATTCCTTATTTTTATAAAATTTGTTGTAATAGGAGGCCTTGCTAATTAACATGCCTCTCATATTAGCTTTGCAAGCCGCCCATTGGATATCCAGGGGAATTTGTAAGAGATCAAGATTAGAACCAAGATCAACTAACATATCTTTAACTTCTTGGATTATGTCTTTGTTTCTAAGCAGGTTATTATTCAGAGACCAGTTGACATAAAAGGATGTTAAGTGTATCTTTGATGTGTAGGAAATCTTGAGAGAGATTCTCGCATGATCAGAGAGAAATCTGGGTTCACTAGTATAGTTTAATTTGAAAGAAGAAAGGAAATCAGAAATTAGGAAAAAATCTAAACGCGACCAGGTCTTATAGCATTTTAAATAGTATGTGTAAATTTTTTCCTTGGTCGAAGATTCACTGAATGAGATTGGATCAATAAGATTGAAGTTAGAAATAAGATCCTCTAAGGCATGAGAGGCTTGAAGATTATACGAGAGGGATTTACTAGTACGATCTATATTAGGATCTATAACTGCATTCCAATCTCCCCCCAGGACAGGTAGGTGGTCTTGAAATGTGGAAATAATATTATATATCTCTAAAATAAAGACATGTTGCTGCGAACACGGGCCATATATGTTGAGGAAGAGAATTGGTTTGCCAGAGTTAGGAAGTTGAGATGTGAAGTAGCACCATCTAACATTTTTATCAGATTTAGAAACTGTGATTATACCCTGGAAGTCCCTTTTAATTATAATAGCCACGCCCTTTGAATTAGAACTATCCCCTGCAGCAACTATAGATCTTATCCATTTTCTCTTAGTTTCTTTAGACCATTCTTCCTTACGCATATGCGTTTCTTGTAAGAAACAGATATTAGCCTGTGACTTAAATAACAAGTGAAGTAAAAGAGATTTTTTAGATTTATTCTGTAAGCCTCTTATATTCCATGAATCAATGAACCAAGCCATGTTAGCTACCTACACCTAATATATAGATTAAGGAATGGCTAATTCTTTTTCTCTGGGGTGATTTCGGGGTACATTGAGAAGAGCATGTAATTAGTGAAAGTAAGTAAATAGTAATAGTGAGGATCCACATCCATCTTGCACTTAATGAATATAAAGTAAAGACAACAATGGTAGCATAATACTTCTTCAAAGATATCCCAGTGCCTAACCACCCCCACCCCTTGAATGAAGAAGTAATAAAATAAAAGTAAAAGTCAAAAACAGACATTTGAAATTCGCCGTAATAACCTGGCATATATGTTAGTCTATAAAGCAACCATAAAACAAATACTAACACTGTACATATATACATATCAATCATATCCCAAAGATAGATCAAGCTAGACAGTCAACACCATGCATCTGCGAGCCACCATTCTTCATAGTGGAACAAAAAAATATATATATATAACTGAACTAATCACTCATGTTATTAGGTAAAAAGTTCCAGTGAGTAAGTACCACGTTCAAAATGAAAAGCATCTGACATATATACCCTGCAATTTGAGAGTACATATCTATATAATGATCAAATGACACAGAACAAGTTGCTAAGCTTTGCTAACAATTGTCGGTAAAGAAAGTATACAACAAATTAAATCTGCTTCACGCAGATAAATGTAGAGCACTTACATATGTTTTAAGCGACTTACATGCCCCAAGTGAAGCACATGTAAGATATCTAGAGTCTCACATATAAAAAACTAAATATGGTCTTATTAGTAAAGAACATGTGTTGTTCCTTATAAGACAGTCTCCATATTTACCAAAAAAAAAAAAAAAATACCAGGAAAATAATCCAGAGACAATCGCTACTTTGGTCAGCACATTCCATTTCCCCTATTCGACAAATAACACAGAATAAGCGAGATGAGTGCTGTAACACCTGAAGAACATATGACCAAGGGTATGTTGAATAAGGAAAGATTTAGAGCCTTTTGGCAGAGCTGCAAGATTATATTCTTTATCTTGTTGACAATTCATGAAGTTGTTGACTTCTACCTGTAATTTTGATAAATGTTTAAAAACGCTTGAGGTATAGATGTGAATTATTCAAGTGACTAACCCAGTACTCAAACGACAACAATAGGCACACTTTGGTAGAAGCAAAAAGAGAGTAACCACCAAAGGGGAACCACCGGAAATTGCAGATTCTAAACGGTTCCCTGCAGCACTGAGGCTAATGTAAACATCGTTCCTCACCACTCAGGAGTTCCACAGCACAAGCAAAAAGAAAAAACCCCAAAGTAGAGATATCATACAATAAATCACACTGGGGAGCAAGAATGCACTCTAAAGAATAGTCGAGGATATCACTCTACTGTCCGGTGAGTTAATCCCATGAAATGAAACTAGTACTGCTATGCATTTTGGTGTGCCTTATATTATAGAGTTGGGGCTTTATTGAAAGCTTTAATAAATGCATCCTTAGCCTCCTTTATGTTACTGGCGGTAAATTTATTGTCTTTATAAGTGAAGGATAGAACATTTGGATAGCGCATTTGAAATTTGATGTTTCTCTTAATGAGATCAGCGCAAAACGGAGCCAACTTTTGTCTGTTTAACTTGATTGTTAGAGGCAGGTCTTGTGAAAACGTAAGCTTGTGGTTTTTCCACATGAAAGATTTTTGTTTTTTAGCTGCTGTTAAAATTTTTTGAGTGTCTTGGAAATTTAATAGCCTGGTATAGACTTGGTGAGGCGCAGAGGGATCTTGCCGCTTATGCATGGCACGATGCGCTCTTTCCACAATTATATCAGCAGGATAGCCTTCTGAACTCGCAAGGAGTTCAAAGATCTGTTTAGATGTTGCTAAAAGGACCTGATTATCATAGGACTCAGGGAGACCTCTAATTAAGATATTATTGCGACGACTTCTTGCTTCGAGGTCAGTTAATTTATCTTGAAGTTCAGTTATTGTTGCATTCTTGGCGCATAATTCTTCAGACAAGGACTGTAGAGAGGTTTCGTTCGCTTGAGTTTTGTGCTCTAAAATGTCCATTCTGTCTACTATATGATTTATGGTGTTCCCAAGCTTAGCGAGCTGGTCAGAAAAATCTTGTATGGCCACCTGAATAGGTTGAAGCACTGATTTCAGTTCATCTAAATGAAAGTTGGATTCATTTTTATTTTTAGCACTTGTTTTGCTAGTCTCCATTATTGGCTTGTTGGTTTTCTGTCTTTTAGCTACAACTTCCTTTTCTGGAGAAAGGACTGTAGATGCTTTAGCTTTAGTGGTTTGCAGTTCCATCGCTTCTGGTAAATTTGCCATAGTTGAAACACGAAGCAAACAGCTTGGGTATACCGAAAATGCCTCAGGCCCCTTTGGATACACGTGGCTGGTAACTCTATTCCAAAAGAAACAGATAAAAAGTATGCCCTTTGCTCCACTGGAGATATTTGAAACACCAAGTCAGAAGATATATTATGTATTGTTTGCTCTTCTCCCTTAGATCACAAAACTTCGTGATTAATAGCTGTAAAATCCAATACTTTGGTAGCTGAGGTAGGGAGCTCTGTGCAGAGGGTGTACACTAGACGACCACTATTTTGGAATCCGGGTTTAGAAATTTTGCCTTTTTCACATTTCTTACCTTCTCATCTGATCCTTCACCTAATATTCTTTCTTTTGTTTTTTGGCACATTCAGTTGCTGCCTGATTTTTATCTACTTCTGGTTTGATTTCCATTCCTGCTTGATGCTGATATGCTTCTGCTAGACTAAGCAGGGAAGTCATCTTAGATTTATTCTCTTCATGTTTCAAAAAATTCACTATGTTTGGGTCTTGTGAGGTCAGCAGATATGTATGCAGTCCCATGACTGCAGATTTATTTTACTTTATTTTATTTTACATTTGTTGACCGGGCTAGTCTAGCTGGATACATATCCTTTTTCAGTAGAGGCCCGGGGAGAAAAGCTCCCAATCATGAGAACAGTTTAGCATTACAATTTGATAGAAATCTTACATTGTAAAGAATAATAAAACAGTAAAATAAACCTTATATATATGATTGTAGAGATCTATACATTCAATCAATTGTAGAGATCTATACATTTAATCAATTTCATGGAGGCCCATACCTCCTTTGGAACTGGGAATATATAATCTTGGTATGCACTGATTTTTATAAATCATTTGATGAGCATGCAGCATCCTTCTTGTTTTCCTGTCTAATTTATCCAGCACCTTTTGGGGCCAGTTAATTACTCCAAAACTGTAAGTTAGGACAGGAAGAGCAAATTGGTTTATAGCTTGAACTTTGTTCCTATATGTCAACGCTGTTTTCAGGATTAATTTAAATCTTCTAAAATATTCCTTACTGAGTTTTATTCCTAGTGTGGCCTTACCTATGCACCATCAAGTAGCACTGTTCTGAATCCTGTCATTGTATTAAACTTTGCCACTCCTTCTCAGTTTGTTCTTCATTATTCACACTGGCTGTAATCAGGATATTTGCCTCTTCATACAGCATTTTGCGTATAAAGCCTCCACCCCCTCCCACGGCACTCATGACTACTGATTCCAAAGTACAATATTCCACACTTCAGGCTACTGAAATTCAGATTCAACTGATGTCTGCTCCACAATCCAGTCTCTTCAAGACTTTCATCACATATGTATCACAGTGTCATCCTCAGTATTGCTTGTGAGCATCAGTATATTTATTCTCCACTGGCATACCTGAGATGAAGAAATGAAATATTAATAGTCTGAGTGCTTACCCACGTGGTGCCCTGCTGGATACTTCTCTCACCTCTGAAATCTCCCACCTTACCATTACCTTATAATGTAATGTAGTCCATTCATTTGGCATGATACAATATCAAGTGTTTAAAGTGGTAATACAGATAGAGGAATGCTAATTACAGCATTTAAGGTTTCAACAACACTGAGTACCCCCGTATGATTTGTTTAACTTGATTTTAATAAAAGTGCAGCAAAAATTGCTATATTAGCAATGTAGCTCATTGACTACTTGGCCTGCCTGACATAACTTGGAACATATAATGCAAACTTTCTGCAGCTTATTTGTGTCCAATCACGGTTAATTAAGCATGAGCTGTCTGCTAAACTGGTATTCATGAAGTACACTTTAACTAACTTATTTTTTACATTTCTATGACTCACATCTGAGTGTTCTGACTTTCATAATTGTATCCATTTCTAAAATCTTGCACTTTGATAGACTGCTCTTTCTTTTCCATTTACGCTCCATGTGGTATATCAGGCAATGAGCATCATTCAGCGCTCATTGTTTCTGTTGCACTTACAGGCTCAGGTTTGTAGCCCAAGGCCCAACCCTCTTTGGAGGGTGCACCCCACACACTCACATGCACACACTCACACCAATTTAGAGTGTTCAATCCACATACTGCATGTCTTTGGAATGTGGGAGGAAACCGGTTCACCCAGAGGAAACCCATGTGAATGCAGAGAAGACATGTAGACTCCACTCAGAAGGCACCCCAGCTGAGAATCAAACCAGAGAACCTCTTTCTATAAGCCAACAATACTAACCACTACACCACTGCACCATAGAGGACTATCTCGACTAAAATTGTTGCTTTGCATGGCACTCATAAGCAAAATGCTGTATGAAGAGGCAAATATTCTGATTACAGCCATGCTCTAGTTCTATTGCACAAATAAAAAGAACAAATTATTTATTTTGAAATGAATACATGAAATTCATGAATGAATGAATGAATAAGTAGCACAAAGGTACCTAAATGCAGTCATTTGATGTTACACTTCTGCCTAATAAAAATTAATTAAAAAAAAAATGAACAGCATATTTTCTTGGGTTCATCTTTCTTTCAGAAGCTAGAGATCAATTCCTGGAACTTTATTCTGTGTTACTGCTTAGGATACCTGCATTTTGATAATGCTTCTGTGGTGATTTATCCTAGAGGAAATACATGTTCTACTTGTGAATACAGAACGGTCTCATTCCACAAGCAACAGTGCCTTATCTCATGGTCAGCTGGAAAAGCAATTAACGTGCACTATTTGATGTCTTCCAGAGCAGCTGTAGCCTGAGCAGAGCTTAAAGTCGGTAAAGTTTTCAACATCTTATTTCAGATCTCAGGGATAATGCCAAAACAATCAATCAAAGAAATTCTCAGAATTAAAGACATTTCCTACTTATCATCCCTATACACTTACAGCACTAAGGGAATAAAAGAATATGTCTTAAAATGGACTTTTTTAAAAATACACCATCCATACTTTTTATCTGGTGTTATTTACTGGATGAGCTCCTCATAATGTTGCTATATTAAAAATTTTATATAAGACCAGCAAAATATTGATGTAAAGTCAGGGACCTCTTAAAAGTATGCAAGTAGACAGTGTGAGATGTGCTAGATGGTAGAAGCACTGTACAGAAATATTATCATTTTTATAGATGGGGCCTTACCTGTGTCAAACAACAGTTTTGCTGCATGTCATATTTTGCACACTTTGATGAATAACTCAACCATAATTCACAATGTTTTATATCTACTGAATAAATAAATCATAATAACCTGCATGAATCCCAAAGGCAGAAAGACTACAGATTTTATTAATAGTCAGCTGATTGTTGCAGAAATAAGAGCACATGTTTTGAGAGAAGATAAGAAGTCTAGAAGGATGAATAACTGAATCCACTCACATCTGTGCATAAACAACAGAGCACATATTGCACATATCTTTTAGTTACAGTGATATGTGTATAGTAATCAGTCTTTTTAAACTATGTCATGAAAAATTGAAGGTTGCTTTGCTGAAGACCCTTTTCAGGTGCAGTTTCCTGGAGAGAGAGGGCTATTAGAATGGTAGTGATATATATGATATTAAAACACTTAAAAGACTTAAACAACTATAGTGAATATATTAGTAAACCCTAGCTGTTCCCCTACAGTAACCATTTGAAATGCTGGGACCCACTAGTGTGAGTCCCAATATGTGGAGGATGAATGGCCAAAAGACTGGACTTACATATAATAAGTCGGAAATACCATTTTTGGAATATTCCCTTTTTCCTGAGGTATGGTGATCTCAGAGTTGGTATATATAAGTTCAGGGGATATGGGGGATTGCAGCCCCTGCAAAAAGTAGTTTTAAGATGAGCAATTTTCAAGACTCACTTCTTTTGGTATTTGGCCTTTTTTCCCAGCTTTTTAGCACTTGGCATTTCAAGTGCTGACATTTCAACAAGGATCCATTTTCTACTAAATCTGTAACAACTTCAAAGCCAACATTAGTGAATCATGTCCTTTACAACTGAAATTGACAGCAGGGAAGGGTCTGCATGCAGTTATGTTTAGCCAGTGAAGGTATAGATATCAAGACAGTAGAGAAAATGACATATCAGATTGGACCATTCATTTGCAACATATTGTGATATAACCACAGGGGCTTTCCCATATAATGGATCATTTAAAAGAGATCAATTTGTTTCTTTCAGTAAGGTATATTGATTCAGGTGCCCTTTTTTCTAGCATGAGCAAGGAGCTTTTGTGTACTAACTTGTATTGTGTCAGGTAGAATGTGAGTGGGGCCTGGGGGAACATTGATCTAGTAGTTTTAACTTCCTGTTCCATGTAGCTAGCCATGTTTTAGAATTAATTTATTACATTATTCAGTGTAGTGGCAATCCTTTGTGTCTGTGTTTTTTTTTTCTGTGGTTTCCCTACATTAGCTCAGTATCAATCAGAACAAAAATTATTTAGCTATATGTTTTAGCTCAGGGTGTGTTTCCACAAAGGAATATTTATTTAAAATTAATTGCCCCTGTAAATTGTTTCTGCTTTTGCTGTGTCTAGTATTACTAAGTATCAGAGAAAGATTGGGATAAAGTATACATTTCAAGTAGGGCTGGCTCAGCAAAAGGTGATTTAGGCAGCTGCATAGGGCCAGGTGTTGGCTGAGTGGCCCCATGCAGCAACCTCTCCATGCACTATAAATCATTTTAAATGCATCACAACTGTGATATCTTGGCTGTCTGTGTAGTCTTCCAGTCTCTCTTTCATTGGCTCAAAGAGAGACAGAGAAAGACTTTTCTGGAGCTCAAATTGGAAGTTGCAGTCGTTTTTTTTTTTTTTTTTTGTATACATCAGAATGGATACATGCACACAGCAAAGTTTTTCTTTTCAGGGATAGTAACCAAATGCAAGCAGCAAGCAAGTGAAGGGACATCTAAGAAGATGCATAGAGTATGCAAGTGACGGGATGTCTAAGACGAAGACAAGCGACCATTTCTACAGGATGTCAAATGTGTGTGGGTGTGTGTGTGTGTGTGTGTGTGTGTGTGTGTGTGTGTGTGTGTGTGTGTGTGTGTGTGTGTGTAATGTTCCTATCTCACTGGATTACATGATAGTGTAAAATCCTGTGCCTTAGGTACAGGGAGCACTAGGCTAAATCATCCACACCAACTGCCAAACTTACTTAACCAGACAGCACTTTGGGGCAAGGAGAGTTTCCTCAAATGGTCCCCTGGACTGCAAGCTGGTTATGGTATAAAGGAAGGACATACATTGTATTACATAGAAGCATCGTCATCATATGAGTCATGTTCTTTGTTGTGATTCCTGTTTTCCTTTTTCTATTGTATGTTGACAGTGTGTTTATTATTTAGCTGTGAATAAATCGAGCAATATAATTATGGCTTATCCGTAAGCCTGGTTGTCTTCAAGCTAACTCGTATGGCTGAGTGATAGCCATCTTGCCATTATTTAGATATGAGCTGCTTGTTTGGCTTCACATTTTCTCATCAATGGCTCAAAGGTTCAAGGTCTCTCCAAATCAACTTGCGCATTGTAGACATGGTACCAGCTGGCAGAGACCATGGATGTAATCCTAGCTCGACTTGTTTTTGGTCGGAAAAAAAAAGTTAGAAAAGGAAAAACAATAACACCCTACAGTGCAGTACAACTGTGAAATAGACAACAAGGGGAGGGGTTGAGGTTTCAGCATCAGGACAGCTTGGGATATATGTTTGGGGCTAATGCTTCAGGTGAAATTAATTAAAAAAATGGGTTTATTCTCCAGCATTAATTAGGGTGGAGGTCAGGTAGATTTTATTTCATTTGCTCTTAGCTTTCTCCTTTCCCCTATTGTGTCTGTTCTCATAACTTTCAATGAACAGATTTTTTTGTGGAATATCCAGATATTGACATCATATTTTGGTCAACTCCTCATGGAAGTTGTGGTCTTCTTGTAGAGCATTTAGTATTGAAGTCATTAATAATGACTGACATTTCAGTTTTGGTCTTCATATTCTTCAAGAGGTGCATGCTAACTCAAAATATTTCATTCTAGTATCTTTTAGGTTTAGAAAAGGAATATTTAAAATGTATGTTTTGGGTCTTTGCCCTCTATTGTTTTTGGCTTTGACCGCATTTCTTCTACTAAGAGGTTAAGAGATATGAGTGTAGGTCCGTTCCCTACAGTGTCAGCTGAGTATCAGGATTAGCATGAGTAAGGATGACCCCACCCTTTTGTTTTAGGTATAGTGGCAAGAAGGTAGTGCCTGATAAGTTTTCCATTTTAAATAGTGACCTTTTGCCTTAGCATGATAGTTTTGGAAGGGTAATCTTATTCGACTAGATAGGGACATTCTTGTTATTGCTCTGTATGCAGCTTGGGTTCTGGAATCCTGCAGTAGCAGGACACACAGAACCATTATGTGTTTTGGTGCCATCTGCTGGAGCGTTGTGGTCTTAAATATCTTGCCTCTATTAATTTTAGGCTGTTTTTTTCTTGCTGAACAGGAAATAGTTTATTCTCCTGTATAGACAAAAATAACACATGTACTAAAGAGTTGTCCCTGTCTACTTCAAACCGTCAGGATCTAAGGCATATAAATAATTTATAAAAGAATTAGAATCAGAATCACATTTATTGGCCAAGTATGTACACATACAAGGAATTTGACTCTGGTTTCAGTGACTCTCCAAGTATGAATTACATAAATGACATACATACAACTATTAAGAACAAGACAAACGACATACATGCAACTATTAAGAACAAGACAAAAAAGTAAATATACATATACATATACGTACAAGGTGCAACGTGCAACTCAGTGCAAGAAATACTGAAATAAACTCTGAAAGCAACAAGTATTAACAATATGTAAACAATACTGCAGAATCCTCGGAGGCTTGGGAAAAAGAATACCCAACCTAATAAGCTGAATTAACCATTTATGAACTTGATGGCCTGTGGGAAAAAACTGTTCTTATATATCTGCTTGTTTTGGTGCGTATTAGTCTTTAATGCCTGGCTGGTGGTAATAGTGCTAAAAGATGGTGGCCTGGATGTGAAGGGTCAGTGATGATCTTCTAAAACCATATACATTGTACTTTGCAGGGCTTATATTAAGAGGGCTCACCATAGGAAGTATCTTGAAGTTAATGTGGGTTTAGCAAGCAAGAGGCAGCAGCAGGTTTTGAAATAAAGGGTACATAATAAAGCAAAAGGATATTTGTATTTTCTTTACCTAACTATGTGGCTATTAGGAATCATGGGCACTGACATTTAATGCTTACATTTTTTGGTGGAGTGTGTTTAATTCATTTTTTCCTTAAGTTTTCATTGTGTTTTAGGTTCTTCATCGTTACAGGTAATTAAGGATAGGTAGCACAGGTTAACCTAAGAGGCACAGGGCTTGTTGTCATATCTGGAGGTGGCCCAGTCACATGAACAAGGATGGGGTAAAAACAAAACAGCTTCACCAACTATAGTTGAGGAGGCAATGCAGCCAGCCATCCCTCCAAAAAAGCCTAGGAGAAGGGCAAAAGGTCACACTGCATCTGCAAGGGAGAATCCTATTGTAATGATGATGGTCTTAGCTGAAGCAGAAGGTAACCTTTGAAGAAGGTTGTCTGAAATAGGAAAAATGATAGAGGTCAGGCAGTGGATGAATACCTTGAGGAATTTATCAGGTCACTGACAGATGAGGATAGGGCTAGGATATTTGACATAGCTATGGAGAAAAATTTTAATGCCACACTGACACTGCCTGCTAAATATCAGGGAAGGGTTTTCCTGTCAACAGCCTTTCTGCCAGTATTACTGAATCAATAGCTCTTGGCTGACCCTCCTGCTCCCAGAAAGGAGATTAATATTGTTGGCCCAAACATCAGCATCACTCAATTTTTGTCCCTGATGGCTATTTTAAGCTCAGTAAGTATCACTGCCCCAGGGTCCCACTTTACTGTTCATGTCCCATTAAACACCAAGGAGAAAATTCATGTTGATATTGAAGGAAATCGTCATATCATAGAATCTGATACTTCTGGGACTAAAGAGCTGGTGGCTGCTATAGCCACCATCAGGAAAAGAGCACTGGACAAAGTGGTGGCCAACAACTGGGATGCTTCATAATTGGGATTTGTGGTCTTTATGGGAGTTATTGTGGAGGAGGATCCACCAGGGTCTGCCATTGCTGGCTTATCTTTTGGTCATCAGTGAGTCTCATCACATCAAAGGGGGTCAGCTTCATGGTTATACAAGTACAGATTTAGAAAGTTAAAGGTCTCTGATAAATGTATCAGGTGTGAGCAGAGTCATCCAGACAGTTGGTTGAGCATTATGTTGGATAAGCCCACCAACCCTGAGAAGAGGAACTTCCTAGAGGGCAGAATGAAGGGAAATACTGCTGGGCCTTTAAAATGGGAAGTTTCCTTGGCCTTCGTGTAAATTTGTACATTTATGCTTGCATGCAGTAAAGGTCATCCACCACTTAGGTATTGAGCTAAGCCAGGCCACCCTTCATACATTAATGCCTTTCCTTATCCTGAGGGTAGATCAGCCATGTCACATAACAACTTGTTGAGAGGCAAACAACCTTTTATGGCTGCAGATTTATCTCACCAAGAGGTCCAGGCTTCATGCAATCCTCCTCACTCTCCGATCATAATAAATAAGTTGATTCAGTGGTTGGCAGGGAAGGTGATTATAACTGGCTGTTTGTTACCTTTAGATTCTCGCCCAGTTCAGAACCTGTCATTCATCAAGGTCATGAGGACATATAGTCTCCAGATTAATTGTAAAGGAGAGATTGGCTGGCAGGGTAATTGGCATGTTTTCTGATTCCCATTTAGAGATCATTTGGCATAATAGTTATGGTCTTGTCTTACCATGTACAAGATACAAGGTTTGAGCCTGACCTCTGGCCAATGTTTGTTTGGAGTTTCTATGTTCTCACTATGTCTCTGTGGTGTTCCTCCCACTTCTGAAAATAGCATGCTGAGTGTTTCCATCTCAAACTAACCCAAGAATGGAGGTTTGGGTAGCAGCACAGACTCCACATGGTGCCCTATAAGGGAAAGAGTTGTACTGACCAACTGCTTTGAGTATCTACTGTGGTGCAAGGTATCCTCAAGACTGGAGAACATGGATCACAGACTGCATGATTTGGCAGGGCTAGTCACTCATTGATGTAAAATATGTCTCTAAGTGTTTTGGTCATATTAACTAATGTCACCAAATAACCATGCATATTTACCAATAATAAGTAGGCTGAGGACCAAGCCTACTCCAACCTGTACCGGGGACCCATATTAATGGTGGGAGTGTGGCTAGTGTGTGCCTGCCATACAGCCCAGCAGCCCTGGGTCAATAAGCTATTGGTTGGCCAGTGTACAGTTGCCCAGCTTAGGCTGCCTGGGTAGTTTTGTTGAGTGAAAGCTGGACATAAAACCAATCAACCTGCCAAACATGAACTAAAAATTGCTACCATCAATGTTGGTTCACTGACAGGATGAGGCAAGGATGAGGCTGGACATTTTGTGTATCCAGTAAACAAGATGGAAGGGCAGTGCAGCAAAGCCCACATGGCTTGGGATTCAGAGTCTTCTACTCAGGAGGAAGAGAAGTTAGAATACTGTGGGAAATGTGGTGAGGGAGAGACCGCAAAAGATGGTGAGGCATGTCAACAGAATTAGAGACAGTCTCATGGCAATCAGACTGCAGTGTAATGATAGATCAGAATTTATAATCTCAGCCTATGCCCCACAGCAGGGTTATAATAATGAGAAAAAGAGTACATTCAGACAGCAATTGCAAAACCCAACAGGACAAATGAATTGGTGCTGGTAATGGGTGACTTGAATGCACATATTGGGACAGTCAGAAGAGGATATGAAGACTGTCTGTGTCTACATGGGTGATGGAACAGGAGTAAATAAGAAAAGGACATTCTAGACTTCTATCTGGCAATTGGCCTGATA
The DNA here is from genome assembly GCF_019279795.1 of Protopterus annectens. Lineage (NCBI taxonomy): Eukaryota > Metazoa > Chordata > Ceratodontiformes > Protopteridae > Protopterus > Protopterus annectens. The sequence goes on from NC_056726.1 coordinate 1,087,738,495, forward strand.
GCAACCAACACATGCTTCAGAAAAAGAGACAGTCAAAAGATCACATACAAGAGTGGCCAACATGCAACTCATGGAGACTTCCTTCTAGCAAAGAAAGGAAGCTGGGGTAGAATCAGCAATTGCAAAGTCACCCCCATTGAAACAGTCAACCCACAGCATAAACCACTGGTTGCCACAATCAACTACAAGCAGTGGTCAGTAAAAGCTCTAAGGTCAACAGAGATCAGGCTGAAGACCTGGAAGTTGACTGGGGAGAAAACAGTACAATTCAAGAAATTACTGAGGGCTCTAGCACCTCAAGGAGAAGAGGAAATAGGTGGAGTTGAAAAAGAATGGCAAAGCCTCAAAGCAGCACATGTAAGGAATACAGAACAGGTTTGCAGCTGAGAAAGGTATGGAAATAAGGTACATAAGGAAAGCTGGTGGTGGAGTGCAGAATTCCAGAAAGTCATCAAATGAAAAGAGTGCAGGAAAAAGTGGGAGATAGAAAAGACAGACCAGACTGGGAAGGAAAATTGGTTGGCTAACAAAGTAGATAAGAAAGGATTTGCAACAGCAAAGAACAAGGTATCAGAGGCACTGTACCAGCTTCTGGAAAGTAAACCAGTAGATGGCACAGAGAAACTATATCAGGTTGTAAGGAAAAGAACGAAAGATAAAGAAGACAGACACCCTTCATTAGGGATGCCATCAGCAACTAGGTCACCAGTCTACAGGACACAACGGCAGATGAAAGCAGTACTTCTAACAGCTTATGAGTGAAGAAAACCCCACAGAACCTGTACTGCCCCAGACACAGCCTATGAAGAGAGAAGAGGAGGAGCCCATCATAGAAGAAGTAAGAACAGCACTAAGGAAAATGAAATCAGGGAAAACAGCAGGTTCAGATGAGGTCACAGCAGATGTGATAAAGATGCTGCATGAGATAGGGGAGAAATGGCTCCAGAGAGTACTCATAGCAGTGTGGAGAAAAAGGTGTATCCCAGATGACTGCAGAATAAGCATACTAGTGTCAGTGTACTAGAACAAAGGGGACATCCACAACTGTGGGCAGTACAGAGGTATCAAACTCCTGTCACATTGCATGAAAGCTCTACACAGGGTGATTAATAAACAAAGGCATGGAGTAGTACAAAATAAGATGGGAGTTGAGCAGTTTGGTTTCAGATCATGATGCAGCACAACTGACCTGATGTTTGCAGTGAGATAGATAGTCTTATACTTGGAGAACGCATATGACAAAGCCCCAAGAAAGCTGATTTTGGTAATCCTGTGGTGGTTCAAAGTCCCAAAAACATTTGTAGAATTAGTGCAAGCTATGTACAAGGACCCAATGACTCAAGTACGATCAGTGTTTGGCCCTCACAGAGGTGTTCCCAGAGAGAGTGGGTGTGCATTAGGCTTGAGCTTTTGAACCCACTTCTGTTCCTAAATGTGATAAATTACATTAGCAAACACATCAGAGCACATAGATCAACAAAGCTGTATGCAGACAATGTGGCATTACAGGCAGACTCTTAGCATGATCTTCAGCAAAAGATAAATCAACGGAATGCAGAACTGAAGGCACATGGGATGAAACAGAGTTCAGATAAGACAGTTGTAATAGCAACAAATGGGGGAAATCAGAAGAAGCTGAGAACTGAGAGAGAAGGAAAAATAGTGGAACAAATTAACAGTTTTATGTATCTGGGAGGGGTGGTTGAGGGAAGTCTGAATGAGGAGGTTAAAGCTAGAATCAGAGGGTCTGCAGTCAACTGGCACAGAGTGCCAGGTGTAGTATATAACAGAAGAATACCAAAAATCTGAAAATTAAGGTATATAAAGCAGTGATAAAACCAGTACTACTGTATGAACCAGGAACCTGGATAGTAAAGGCAAATCAGTTTAGGAAGCTTGAGGTGATGAAGATGAAGCACCTGACATGGGTGGTACGATGCACACAGATAAAGAAATAAGGACATAAGAGCAGAAGTAGAAGTAGCTCCAATTGCAGAAAAGGTAAAAAAGAACATATTACAAAGGTTTGGGTAAATGTGCAGAAAGCAGGAGGCAATCTGGTGAAGAAGATTTGGAACAGACAAGAAGCCAAGTGGAAATGAAAGCATTCAGCAAAAAAAGTGGATGGATTCTGTGAGAAAAGACCTGTGACAGTCAATGGCTTTAACTAGAAAGAGATAGAAACAGTTGGAACAACATTCCAACCCCATGTAGAAAATGGTAAAAGGGAGATGATGTTGATGATGATGATGATGATGATGGTTCTATCTCCCCCCGGCCCGCATTTAAGCTTTCTCCTATAGGCCTAGTTCTCAAAAAGACAGAAGGGGAGTGTAGATTGATTCACCACTTGACTCATCCAGAAGGGTTTTCGGTCAATGATTTCATGGATATATTCCTCTTTGGAGGAGGTAGTTGAGTTAATCAGGAGGTACTTGAACCCTTGGTTCTGTAAGCTAGCTATCCAATCAGCTTTCCGGCTGCTTTCCATCATACAAATGTAATAAACAAATCAATAAATAAATAGAAATACAGGAGGATTGGCTGCTGTTGGGTTTTCAATTTATTGGTAAGCTCTTCTTTTGATACAGTGATGCCCATGGGTTGTTCAGTGGCTTGAGCTACATTTGAAGTGCTCAGCACAGCTCTGCATTGGTGCTGACAGCAAAGAGCATCCTGGCAGTCAGCAGTTCATTACCCAGATGATTTCTGGATAGTGGGAGAAAGCAAACAAAATGCCACTAAAGGGATGGCAATATTCAAAGAAATGTGTTCTACATTGGGCGTTACCCTATCAGAGGATAAGTCAGAATGGCTGAGCCAGGTACTGGCCTTCCCAGGGTTAGCAGTTGGTGCTCCATTGAGGTCCTTCAAGTTCCCTGCTTGTCAAACTGGAATAACTCAGGACCATAAGGCTCACACAGGAGACATCATGCAACTTGATGGTTTGTTGAATTTTGCCTGTAGGCATACTTCTCAACTTCTTAGGATAAGAAATCTGGACAAAGACAAAAATAATATGAAACAAATGCACAAAAATAGGGACAGATGTTAAATATTGCTCTTATAAACTTAGAAAGTTGCTAGAATTAAAGGTTTTGTATAACCATGCATTTTCTGAAGGATATGAAGCCAGAAACCGAAATGTCTATTATTATTTAGTGTTATTATTTACTCATTTGCCAGAATACCACAAATTTTATGAGGAACAGAACAAAAATATGAGTCAAAAATTTGAACATTCTGTGAAAATCTGAAGAGCTGACAGGTATGCCTGCAGGTCCATTGATCTGGGCAGGCTGTTTCTTTGATCCATCTCTAATTTGCTGATAAGACCATGCATTATAGGGTACAATTAATGAGTTAAGGGTTCTCTTCGTCTAAGGTGCACTTTTTTGAACCAATTTAATGAGGTGCCTCTGTGGTAGTCTCCCTGGGTGCCGTCCAATGAGCCAGAGCATTTCACATATGCGGCAGGGGGATTGATATTGCATATGTTTTCCAGGTAGCTTGTTTGCTGCCAAATGGCCAGAATCTTGGTCTGCTGAAAGAAAGAAAGAAAGAAAGAAGGACATTACTTGTCTGTAGATTTTCCTTATATGAGTTACTACATTGGTGTAGAAAGACTGGTTGATGAATAGCAGGCATTTTTGTTCAGACAATCTTGCTATAGTACATGGACTTAACAAACACTTTTCAAAATCCAAATTTGTCCACTCTCTCATTAGACTGCTAGCTTTATTGAGTTTGAAAATTAATATGTCCTTTTCTAGTGTAAATGTATCTGGCTGGGCAATGCTATAGCTGATAGCCTTTCCATCTTTCAGTTCACTAAGTTTCAATAGTTGGTCATAGATGATGAGCCAATAGGGTCATCCATTCCATGGAAGTCTGGTTAATTGGAGAAGGATAGCCAGATCCATTTTTGACAATTCCTGGGTGCAGAGTAAAATCTGGGCATACTGGAGCAATGCAGCAATTGCCTCATGTACACAGACAACCCTCTCCTCCTACCACCTGACACTACAACCTGTGAGAGATGCACTTACATAGCCAAAATGGAAGCAAAGCTCTCTCCACCCAAGATTCTGCTAAACAGTCAAGAGGAGAAGGTTAACACCCACACTACACCTCAAGCAACACATAGCCCTTCTAAACCCGCACCACCAACACCCACATATAGCAACACTAAATCCACATATGCAGAGGCCCTTAACTGTAACCTGCCCAAGCAACAAAGACCTCTGAAGCTGAAATGCAAACAAATACCAATCACAACCAATGTGTCACATAGTTCACAACACCAGTGTGCCACCCAGCAACAGCCCCTAAGGCAAGACAATGTACCTAACACTTTAGTCATAGGTGACTCTATAGTCCGGCACATTGATGTCCCTCTCACCAGGTTGAATAAGGAGAAAATTACAGTCAGCTGCCTGTTGGGAGCCAGGATCCGCCACATAACGCATACACTCAAGTCACTCCACAACAAGTACAAATATGACTCTGTCATTGTCCATGTTGGAGTGAATGACTTGAGACGTACCTCCCTGGACTACATGAAAAGAGACATGGAAGAGCTCTCGGATCATATGGCCCAGGCAGGTATGACCCTAGCCCTGAGTAGCATCCTGCCTTCGCCCAGAATGATACCACAATATAAGGACAAAATGATTGACTTCAACAATTGGCTAAGCTTATGGTGTCATTCAAAGGGGATCCAGTATCTGTCTGCCAGGGATGACATGATTAACATACCACGATGCTTTGCCAGAGATGGTCTGCACCTGTCGCCCCTGGGATTCAGGTTACTGGCTAAGGCTCTTGCCACCCCTATAGTGCCTTTTTTAGGCAAACTTCAAAGGACAAAACCACCACCGTAACAAGTACAAGCATGCAAAATCTGAAGGTAATGCTACTCAGTGCTAGAAGTCTAAACCTCAAAATGCACTCTCTCGGGGCACTCCTAAGAATGGAGAACATCGATATCTGTGCAGTAACTGAGACCTGGTTCAAGGCTCCAGAGAGCACCCCTGCAATACCAGGCTACAACTCTTACCACACTTTTCGGCCACCAAACCAGGACCGAAACAATAAAGGTGGAGGAATGTCAATATTCACCAAGGATATTCACACCACCAGGATAGTTGGCCAACACAATGTGTCTGAAATTCTCCAAGTGCAACTAACACTAGGTAAGACTGCAATCCAAATTGTAGCTTGCTACAGATCCCCCACCATACCCCAAGATTCTCACTACACCTTTCTAAACATACTGGAAAATATTAAGATAGAACCAAACACCCTAATACTGGGTGATTTTAACTACCCTGCCATTAACTGGGAAAACTACTCATGTCCCAACACCTTTGCGCAATGGTTCTTGGAATTCATAAATTCCAACGCCCTGGATCAACTAATCCATAGTTCCACCAGGGGCTCCAATATCCTAGACCTGGTCATTACCAACATGGGAAATCAATGCTCCATACCTATGGTCACCCCCTCGTTAGTCAGGTCTGACCATAAGCTAATCACCCTTAACATCCACATCCCACCCCCACCGCCCAGTAAATAAACCACCATAAAAAACTTCTCCAAAGCCAACTTCATGCTACTCAAGTCAGAAGTGACAAACTTCATGACACCCATGCAGACGGGAACTGAAAGTTCAACTGCTGAATCCTACACTAAGGCACTGTACGAGCACATCCACTCATGCATGAATCGTGCCATCCCAAATAGAACCAAAATGCTCTCATCCAAAAAAAGGAAGCCAATCTGGTGGTCCCCTGCCATAAACAAACTTTACAACAAAAGGAAGAAACTTTTGCAGAAAAGAGGAAAATCCCAGGATGCAAAAACTCCCTTACTAGCCTCAGTAAGAAACTGAGATGCCTCATAAAATCCTCCAAAGCTAGTTATGAAAATAAAATTGCCAAAGATTCCAAAGACAACCACAAAGCATTCTATAACTATGTCAAGAATCTAAATGGCAATGCTCAGATCTGCTCTGAGCTAAAACAGAATGGCATTAAATATACTGATCCGAAGGATATTGCCAATATCCTGGCAGATCGATTCAGTGCCAACTTCACCCCCCTCTCACCCCTAAATGGCCCATCTCAATACCGGAAGATTGCCAAATTCCAGTAATAACGGCCACACAGGTACAAAACGCACTCTCTAAAGCCAAGAATACAGCATCCATGGGACCAGATGACATCCCGGGCTGTGTACTACATGAACTACAATATGAACTGGCACCTCACCTAAGTGTCATGTTTAATCATAGCCTCACCTCAGGTTTCGTGCCCACTAAGTGGCGAAGAGCTACAGTTATCCCAATCCACAAGGGGGGATCCACCTTGGATCCTGGAAACTAACGTCCCATCACTCTGACAAGCCTTATCTGCAAGGCCATGGAGCATATTATCATAGAACTTATAAACAAAGACATTGGCAACCTTCAAACACTGGACCCCACCCAGTTTGGGTTTGTGAAGGGCCGATCTTGTCTCCTGAACCTGATTGACTTCTTTGAATCAGTCTCCAGAGCCATGGACAAGGGTAAGGTGGTCCACACAGCCTATCTAGACCTTGCCAAGGCCTTTGACACCATCCCCCACTCTGGAATCATAGATAAACTTACTAAGTTGGGCATTAATCCCTATGTCACCCAATGGGTTGCTAAATGGCTTACTGATAGAACCCACACTATAAAAGTAGCCGATTCCAAATCCAGCTCCAGACAAGTGACAAGTGGAGTACCTCAGGGTTCAGTCCTGGGGCCGCTCTTGTTTGGCATCTACTTCTCTGAAGTACAGGTCAACACTAAGGGACTCTGGCTAACAAAGTTTGCAGATGACTGCAAACTGGGAGCCATTATTGAATCCCCAAATGATGTGGATACTCTACAAAAGGGCCTTACAGAAACAGATGCTTGGTGCCAGAGCCATGGGCTCAAGCTCAATGCCAAGAAATGTATTGTTATCCCTTTGGGAAAAACATGTATCCATGAATTACCACATAGGTGGCAGTACACTAAACACAGAAAGTGTGATAAGAGACTTAGGGACACAGGTGGACAGTGGTCTCACCTTCGATAACCACATCACCACAACAGTCAGGAAATCCTTCTGTGTGGCACACCTCATCACGAAGGGCTTTTCATCCAGAAAAAAGGAGGTCATTGTCCCACTGTACTCATCCCTCATTAGACCCATTATAGAATACAACGCCCCATTTGGTATGTACCTCTCAAGACATCTGCAACAACTGGAAAGGCCTTAGAAATACCTCACTAAAGAATCACAGGCCTAAAGCAGATGCCCTACACTGACCGCCTTAAAAAACTCCAGCTATACTCTGTCGCATATCGTCTACTCAGAGGCAATCTCTGCTTAACATACAAGGCCATGTCAAACCCAGAGCTGTTGGACATGCTACACTTAAAGAAATCCCAATCCCTCAGAGCTACATGCTCCAGGGATCTAAACCTTGTCATCACAATAAACAAAACATGCTGGAGGGATAGGTTCCTGACCCAGAGACTCCTCAGACTCTGGAATAGATTGCCCATACATGTCAAGCAGAGTGCCTCTTTGGACCTCTTCAAGAGAAACCTTGATGATTGGATGGGAGAAAGGAAATTCACCCCAGGGATCACGTCAGTTGCCCTGCTAGACAGGGGTCCAGGAAAGTAAATAATGTGGGAAGAAATAGCCAGGGAATTGTTATGGCTAGGCTTGTATAGGCCCTAGGGCTGATAGCCTAGTACCAACCTATGAACCTATGAACCTATGAAAAGGAAGGCTTACTTTAGTCCAAAATTTTAAGGATTTTTATGTATCTATACCAGTGATTCATAGATCCTAGGGTTTGCCAGTGGTTAGGGAAGTCTTAGTATATGGATGTTGTAAAGGTGATTGCCCTAGTATTCTTTCTGTTCACTAAGCAGCCCTTAGTTGGTTTGCCTGTTTCTTAGGGATTAAGAATGTCTGCAGCCACTGGGTAACAGCCAGAATGCTAAAAGGCTGGGAAAATACAAAAGGGGTTTTGAAGGACCCCAGGAAGCTGATAGGTCACCAAAGGTTTTACATTATAGTTAAGGGCTTGTTTCTTTCTTCTGTTGATTTTTATACCTTTACAGTTTAAGCAACGTTGTCATGTGTCTTTATACTGGAGCTTTTTGTTCCACTGAGATATTAAATTTGTTATGCTAATAGTACATGGTGATTTACAGTGATTTCTTTCTGATATGGGTGGAAAATTTCAAGACAGACAAAGCCGGCAAGGGGCACCAAGTCCATCTAGACAGGTATAGAGTCTTGTATATTTGCCCAGTTCATTGGTTTACGTTGCTGCACAATATCACTCTAGGGCAACTAGGAGAGGCCCTGTTTTTACTTTGTCAGTGGGTAAGCCATTCAAGCTAGTGGATGCTAATGCAACCATAGGTGAAGCCTATCACATCAAGGGATAGATCGACAAGGATATTCTCTCCACACCTTTGGGATAGGACACCCATCTGATTTAGCTCTGGAAGGGCATTCTACAAAGGTACTGCAAAGAACAGGAATGTGTTTGTCTGATAACATTTTGTCCTATATTAGGCAATAACTCCACTGACCTTTATACAAGGAATGACCCAATCTGGATTGTGGGATATTCCTTTATCAAGAGAGCAGCCATCCAAGCACTGTCTCATCTGCTTGGACATGGCGGATCATTAGAACATTGTAATTGGTTAGCCCAGCATTTTAGTTTTCCAGGGAATGCCCTGGTTCCAATTTTGGGAAACTGGCATAAGATGTCTGCACATGAAGGATTACCTAGGCTGTTGGTTATTCACCTTGAGGGGAACAATTTGACCCCAGCCCCCAAAAAGATTTTGTTAGTTCTGACCTGTCTGATCTCCACAGGTTTCATTCATTATATCCAGAGTTGATCTTGTTCTGGTCTTCAATTCTGCCACAACTTCATTGGATAGGAGCAAGAAGGTCAGAGCTATTAAAATGTCCAGACATTTTATTAATCATAGAATGGCTTGGGTGGCCAACCAAATAGGGTTCCAAGTGATCAACCATATTGGATAAGCCAGACATAAACTTTTATAGCTATGACAGATTTAATTTCAACAACCTAGGTTGTGACTTGTTTAATCTGAACATTACATTGGAGGTAGAAAAATATTTTCAAGATTTGTCTTTACCATCTGCTTATTGAGTATTGTCAGTTATCAAGAACGAGAGGCCTTTGGGGAGGAATAGCATGGGCTCATGCCAGTGTGGCTGCCGTCTTGCAACCCCCCCCCCTTGTTTTTCCCCCTGGTTGTCTTTTACCAGGCTCTACATTCTTTGGGGGGGAGGGTGCTGGTTTTAATATTAAGTCTTGGACATGGTAGATGTGCTTGGGTCAGGGCCAGCCCTGAAAGGGACTTTATAAGCAGGTACAAGGCAGATTGGGTATGCACCCAATCCTCAAATGTAGCCAGAACAGGCTTGGTTACACCAACTGGCATAAGGTTAAAGGTAATTAACTGTGTATTATATGATGGTTAATATGTTAAGTTACCATGGTATCAGTTGTATTGTCCATTTTAAAATCAATAAATGGTGGCAACATCCTACTCAGTTTGGAGGACAGTCATTTTAACTAGGAATACATTTTTAATTTAGTTTTTTTTTTTTTTTGCAGACACACAGGTGTGAAGTGTTTGTGCTATAACTATTTGTCTAGCACTTAGTGCAGATGAGAAAGGATATGAGCTGTTAAAGAGCTGCTTGTTGTAGTAAAGGGTTTGATTCACTCAGCTTTTGTTTAGTTTCTTTGTGACTTTGAGCAAGTTACTTCATCAGGCAGTACTCCTGGGCTGCTCCTGAAAAGGGGCAGTTGTGCCCAGCGGGTTATCCCAGGCTGTTAGCAAATGTGTTACTCATTTAACTTTTGAATTCCTGCACCCTTCACATGACCACTTACAGTACTTCCCTATATGTTATTTGAGTATGAATCCGAGCATGTCTTTTGTAGCTTGATGGGTTGCCAGATGCATTTTAGTTAAATTTGAGTTTTAATCAAACAGACGTTTACTGTTTCTCATGCTAAGTCTATGTGAGAGTGCTTTGTTTAGAAAATAGCTGTCAGTGTTTTTTTCTGTAAAATTTGGAATAAAAGTTTTAAATGAAATCCAAATCTTTGTGATACTTGTAAAAGTAAATAAGAAAATAGCATGTACACTGACAGGTATGAAAAGTGTTTGTGGTAACTGAGGAGTAACAACCACATAATGGGACACTGGCAATGGCTGGCACGCATAGCCGGCCTTAGGCATAGGCCAACTAGGCGGCCGCCTAGGGCGCCGCTGTAGCAGGGGCACTTTTCCAGTATTTATTTGGTGTAGGTAGACCAGGATGGGGGCAGCAGATGGTGTGGTAGGGGGCACCGTGGAGCCCTTTTGCCTAGGGCACCAGTTGACCTAAGACCGCTCCTGCACGGACCTGATTCATTACCCTCTGAAAGGCCAGATTTGTCCATGCACCAGCTCTGACTCTGGAAGTGGGTGTCACAACGGTATGACATTATCAGCCATTGAGGGTCACACCTATACTGAGTGATGTCAGGGGACAGCCATTCTTGATGAAAGAGAAGACATAGGAAGGTCAAAAATGAGATTAGGCATTCTGGAAGCAAGTAACCCCCCCCAGCAAAAACAGACAAAAAATGAAACGAATGTTGTATGCTGTAGTATTTCTAACTTTTGTATGATGTGGGTTGTTGGACAGCGTTTATTATTGTCTTTACTTGTTTTGCTTTATTCATTCACTAAATTTTCTTTAATGTGAAATTATTCAGATGACTTTTACTCCAGCAAAGATTATGCTCTTTAGCATATGCTCAAGTGGTTAATATTTCTTACGCTCCTATATATAATTTTACTGTTAACCTGTGTTACACATAGCTGGGTCTTATGGTATAATGCTAGTGACCTTTTATACAATTTCATCTAATTTATACAATGAAGTACATGTAATTTTTCCTTCATAACAATAAGGGGTGTGCAGTTTTAACAACGTGCTTCTAACTGCTGGTGGGTTTAGAGGCTGTGTGTGGATGAAACTACTTCATGCTTTTACCATCTTGTATTTTTTAAGGAGTTTTTAATCTAGCTTTGCAGGACTGATGTGTGCGTGTGTGTGTGTGTGTGTGTGTGTGTGTGTGTGTGTGTGTGTGTGTGTGTGTGTGTGCCTGTGTGTGTGTGTGTGTGTGTGTGTGTGTGTGTGTGTGTGTGTGTGTGTGTGTGTGTGTGTGTGTGTGTTAAGTTGGAATAATTTGTCTACTATGTGTTTGTGTCAAATAATTGAAATATATGACTTTGGTTATTATTATTATTATTTTTTGTTAGTAATTTTTTGACACAGAAATCTGAGAAGGATGCAGTCAGTCAATGATGTATCTATAATCTTGTTTTTTTTTTTCAGAATGCCTGTAGATAAAAAAATGACTGATCCTGCTGAGTCTATAAAGTTAAAAGTGATTAGTCTTTGGAGGACTAAAATGCATTTGTATAAAACAACCTGGAATGAATACGTTTTTTATCACAATCAGACATGTGGTATGTACACAGCTGATATAATGGCTATAATTGTTCAGTATGGATACTGGTGGATTACTATGACAGCAGATTGAGTGGCCTTTTATGGTTGAAATGTTCTGAAATGGGTACTTCTGTTATTATTGGTGCATACATTCTGTTTCACTGCTTCCTGGAAAAAAATTAAAAACTACAAATTTAAAACACACACTAACAAATGTTGCTGTATTAAACAAGAAATATAAATTAAAACAATCAGAAAGGTGAATGAAAGAATGCATGCATTTATGCATGGTTCTAAAATGGATATGGGGCCCCATGGTTTAAAAACAGCCTGGGACTCAAGTTACACTTACTCCACCACTGATGCTACATTAGTTGTTGAGTAACAGGATCATCACCATATGAGCCATGTTCTTTGAGTAAGATCCTTGGTTTCCTAGTTTTGTTGACTGTTGACGGTGTACTTTTTATCTGGCTGTGAATAAACTGCTCAGTATGAAGTCTATGTGTTTAATGTTAATATTTTAATTATGAATGCTTTTTTAAATTTTGCTTGTTTTTTGCAGGCCTATAGGTGTGAAATGCTCTGTAATGGGCTACAACAATTGGTCCGTTACTTAGTTCAGGCAATGAGCTGTTAATGAGCTGATTCTGTAGTGCATGGTTGGATTTGTCCTGCTATAGTTTGTCTTCTGTATAACTCTGAATAAGTCACCTCACCAGACCGTGCTCCTGGGCTGCTTCTGAAAAGAGGCACTTGCATGCAGTGGCCTCTCCCGAGCTGTTGCACTAATCATTTGTCTTTTGAATTCTTGCACCCTTCACATATGCTTCACTATATGCTGTATGCAATATGACTATGAATCCAAGCACATCTCTTGTGGCCTAATAGATTGACAGATGCATTTTCAATAAATGTGAGTTTTAGTGGAAGAGAAGTTTACTGTTGTTTATGCTAGATCTGTTTTCAATGTACGTGTTTTGTTTAGCAAATGTTAGTGTTTTTGCTGTAAAATATGAAATAAAAGTTTTAAATTAAATATCAGTATGAAAGTATTGTAAAACTAAAAAGGAAAATAGTAAACATGCTGACAGGTTTGAACATTTTTTTTATAACTGGGGAGAGGCAACCAAGTAATAGGATAGTTGCATGGCTGCAGGGGAGGTGGAGATGGGGCTGGTGCATTAATCTGCCTAGGACCCCATTTGACCATCATCCAGCTCTGATTCCAAATACATTTTGCTGTGTCTCCAAATTAGTGCAGTTCAGAATTAATATATGTTAAAATGGGAAGTGTAGGGGCAGAGCTTCCACATGGGAGATGCAAGGACCTGTATCTCTGCAGAAATAATTTTTTTTTGATTATTTCTGTTAAATTTATTTAGATGTTTTAAATTACAGGTTGTTTACATTTCATGGTAATACTGCTAAGGCTTTTCGGTTTGCTTTGTTGTGTTTCACTTTGATATACTGGACCAATTTATAATTCCTTTTAGCAACATATTATCAATTCAGTCTGGGTGTTAGCTGAGTATTGGATCGATTCTTCCTTTCAGACGTGGATATATTTCAGACAGAAGTCAGTGCTTACATATCATCTTGTCACAATGACTATGAGTTAAATCCATTCATTCATCTTATTATATCTATTTACTTGTCTCAAAGAAGTGCACTATTATTTGTGCAACACACATTTGTGCCTCACAACTGACGGTTACAAAAACATATATAGTCTTACACTTGGAAGGTTAGATTCCCTCAGAAACTAATATATTACCACAAATTAGCATGCAGAATTTAAAGACAGTAATATCTTCCTTTTGTCACGTGTGAAGCCAATGAATCCATAATGAAGGCTTTACATGGATGCAAACAGTAAAGTATTATGGTATTATCCCTCAGATGTGGTAACAGCAATAACAAATTATTCAGCCGTTTATGTATGATAGTAGGAACATCTGCAAAACTGCCATTAAATGCAGACATTCAAATTTTGATAGCAGGTACAGTTGGGGGGACTAACCATTTGATTACTTAGTAAGCACACTCTAGGTCATACTTAATCCACAGGTATTCCCCCAATCAGCTTATACCACAAGCCTTACTGTAGGTCATACTTAATCCACAGGTATTCACCCAATCAAATTATACCACAAACCTTATTGTTGTGCCCCTAAGATGTTGTGCTAGCATTACATTCCAATTTGTGCATGTTTTTGTTGCATTGGTGTGTTCACTCCATCAAATTAGTGTGATTGTAACAAAGGTGATATCTGTGATCCCCCTCAGGTTGGAACTTCACCATAATACATCAATAATACGGGATTTGCACCACAGTACTGAAGATAGAACTAAAGCTGCAATTGTTTCTCAGGTGGAACAGAACATACCAGAGCTGTAGTGCAATACATCTCTGGAGAAAAATGCAAAGAAACAATGCCTGGAAGGTCTCAACAAAAAATAAAACAGCTCCTACTTTGTTAGCATATACAAGAAGCCAAGCAAAACAATGTGTCAGTAAACGTAATAAAGCCTATTACTCAACCAATTAAAACACACAAATTAGTAATCCATAACTGTTCTGGTACTCAATCAACAAATTGTTAAATCCAGGACTGTCATAGCTCTCAACCTTCCATCTCCAAAATGAAGAACACTAGCCCTCATAATGTGGAACAAATGGGCAAAATGTGGAACACATACTAATGGCTTACTAACAACTTCAACTAGGAAGGCCATAGGATGGTTAAAATATGCTGGTTTTACTTATAAAGAAGACCTTTTAATGAATTAATATGATTCATTTCTATTTACCATGGATTTCACTTGAAAAAATTCCTAACACTGAATGTGTGACAGAGTCTTTCAATGTGGAACATTGAAGAACTTTGAGGAACATGAACTTTTTAAGGCCCCAAATGAGGTACGGTCCTCGTAATGAGGTACATTTGAGAGGTATGCCAGGACAAACTGCAGAGGCAACACCAAATATGCAGGAACAAAATGTTACAAAAGCCAACCAATTCAATTCTCCCTTTGTACAGGCTGTACTGTCATTAACCATCCAGGCAGTTGCATCAAGCTACTGATGTTCCAACTCAATCAAATAACCCAGTTCAACATTTCTCCTTCCAACCTGTTCCCACAGTTACCATCAAAAAATACCTTAAAAAAATTAAAGCCTACTACTGCCTGTATTTATCAGGCTGTGGATGCTATTTCATTATTGAACCTAAGCAGAAATTCCTTAAGATTCCAAGGGCAGGATAAGTTATTTCTTACACTTATTTCACTGAACTGCACTTCTGAAATGCTTATAATTGTGCTATACAGTTAATCTACTACATTTTGCACTGTTGTAAAGCTTTTTTTACTGTTTCACTGCATTTATGTACTGTTTTATACTGTTTTAATGGTATTTTTCATTGCTATATGCTGTTTCATTACTCTAATTGCATGTTTACTGAATTACTTAACTGTAAACTGCTTTTTCATACTGAGAGTTGTATTTTCTGTTTGTGAGTGCTCTATCCGAGCTTTGATGTGCATTTTTGATTTTTTTGAGGTTTCTGTGTTCTACAGCTAGGAACTGTAATAGTGTGCATTACTATAATTGTCTGTTTACAGTTAAAAGCATTCTCTAGAGTCTGCTTGTTCCTTGATCTGTTTAAAACTTTCATTTAGTGACTACAGCTAGGAACTGTAATAGTGTGCATTACTATAATTGTCTGTTTACAGTTAAAAGCATTCTCTAGAGTCTGCTTGTTCCTTGATCTGTTTAAAACTTTCATTTAGTGACTACAGCTAGGAACTGTAATAGTGTGCATTACTATAATTGTCTGTTTACAGTTAAAAGCATTCTCTAGAGTCTGCTTGTTCCTTGATCTGTTTAAAACTTTCATTTAGTGACTACAGCTAGGAACTGTAATAGTTTCCCCACTCAGCCTCCCTAGTGTTGCGGTGTTCTTATACTTGGCGGCTTTGCAGTTGCCCGCCCATACTATATATTTGATCTGTGACACTCCTCCCAGTCTAGTGTCATTAGCTCATTCAATCTAATAGAGAACATTTGTGAAGGCCAACCCACTCAGATTCTTAACCTTGAATTAACTTCTGTTCCAGCTTTCTCCATTTCCACTTTACTGAAAAAAAAAAATATTTACTGAAAAAAAAAAAAAATCTAAGCTTGCTTCCCCCCTTTCCTGTAACAAGTCTTGTCCAGACACAGATTTGCTGTATCAAGGACTGTTTGTAAGTTCCTAAGCCCCCCCCCTCACTTAACTAGGGTTAAACTATTCCTGGCGCTATAAAGTCTGCTCTTCAAATTTTCCCTTGCAACTAGCCAGCTTTTTAGTTTTAGCACTCAAATCTGCTTCTTTGAGCTCAGCACTTGTTCAGAACTCGTTACAAGCACTAAATAAGCTACAAATTACTACAGCACTCAACTTTTCTCACTTGTCTAGAGGAAAACAGTTTTTAGTACTTAATAAATAAGCACCTTTTCTCCTGTCTACCTGATGAATCTGGGCATCTTGGGACAATGCAGCAATTGCCTCATGTACACAGACAGCCCTCTCCTCCTACCACCCAACACTATGACCTGTGAGAGATGCACTTATATAGCCAAACTGGAAGCAAAGCTCTC
The DNA here is from genome assembly GCF_019279795.1 of Protopterus annectens. NCBI lineage: Eukaryota > Metazoa > Chordata > Ceratodontiformes > Protopteridae > Protopterus > Protopterus annectens. Next base: position 1,087,754,737 of record NC_056726.1, read on the forward strand.
TTCACCAAAGACTCGACTAGACAGTCAAGAGGAGAAGGTAAACACTTGCACCACACCACACTCATCACATAGACCCTCAAAACCCACACCACCAAAACGCACACCTACATTCGCGGAGGCTCTCAGAAAAAATCTGCCCAAACAACCGAGACCTCCAAAGCAGAAATGCAAGCAACCTCCACCCCTCAGCACAACCCAAATGACACATAGTCCACATACTCAGTGTGCCACTCAACTACAGCCCATAAGGCATAACGTACCAAACACTCTAGTCATAGGTGACTCTATAGTCAGGCACGCTGATGTTCCACTCACCAGGTTAAACAAGGAGAAAGTTACTGTCAGCTGCCTGTCAGGTGCCAGGATCTGCCACATAACGCACGCACTCAGGTCACGCCACAACAAGTACAAATATGACTCTGTTATTGTCCATGTTGGTGTGAATGACCTGAGATGTATCTCCCTCGACTACATGAAGAGAGACATGGAGGAGCTCTCTGATCTTGTAGCCCAGGCAGGTATGACCCTAGCCCTGAGTAGCATCCTTCCATCACCCAGAATGATACCACAGTACAAGGATAAAATGATTGACTTCAACAATTGGCTAAGATTTTGGTGTCATTCTAAGGGAATCCAGTATCTGTCTGCCTGGGATGACATGATCGACAGACCACACTTCTTTGCCAGGGATGGCCTGCACCTGTCACCCTTGGGATTCCAGATACTCGCAAAGGCTCTTGCCACCCCTATAGGAAAGGTTCAAATGACAAATTCACCACTGTAACAGGTACAAGCAAGCAAAATCTGAGGGTAATGCTACTCTATGCTAGAAGTCTAAACCTCAAAATGCACTCACTTGAGGCACTCCTTAAAATTGAGAACATTGACATCTGTGCAGTGACAGAGACCTGGTTCAAAGCTCCAGAGAACACCCCTGCATTACCATGTTATAATTTATACCACACCTTTTGGCCACCAAACCTGGACCGAAACACTAAAGGTGGAGGCATGTCCATACTCATTAAGGATATCCACACCTCCAAGCTAGTTGCTCAGCATAATGCATCTGAGATTATCCAAGTTCAACTAACTCTGGGCAAAACTGCAATCCAGATTGTAGCTTGCTACAGACTACCCCACCATGCCCCAGCATTCCCACTCCTCTTTTCTTGATACACTGGAAAATATTAAGGTACAACCCAACACCCTAATAATGGGTGATTTCAACTACCCCACCATTAACTGGAAAAACTACTCGTGTACCAACTCTTTTGCTCAACGTTTTCTGGAATTCATCAATTCCAATGCCTTGAATCAACTTATCCACACCCCCACCAGGGGCAGCAATATCCTAGACCTGGTCATCACCAGCATGGGCGACCGGTGTTCCACACCAGAGGTCAGCTCCTCGTTGGTCAGATCCGACCACAAGCTAATCAGCCTAGACATCCACATCCCGCTCCCACCCCCTATTAGGAAAACAACCGTAAAAAAAATTTCCAAAGCAAACTTCACGCTTCTTAAGACAGAAGTGGTAAACTTCACGACACCCACACAGATGGACAATAGAGGTATGACTGCTGAATCCTACACAAATGCACTTTATAAGCACTTACAAGAGTGCATGGATCATGCTATCCCTAACAAAACCAAGATGCTATCCTCCAAAAAAAAGGAAGCCAATCTGGTGGTCTTCTGCCATAAACAAACTCTACAACATAAGAAAGAAACTGTTGCAAAAAAAGACTAAAATCCCATGACTGGAGGAACTCCCTGGTCAGCCTCAGTAAGAAGCTGAGATCCCTCATAAAATCCTCCAAAGCTAGTTATGAAAACAAAATCACCACTGATTCTAAAGACAACCACAAAGCATTCTATAGCTATGCCAAGAATCTCAACGGCAACACTCAGATCTGCTCTGAGTTACAGCACAACGACACTAAATATACAGAAACAACTGATATTGCCAACATCCTGGCAGATAGGTTCAGTGCTAACTTTACCCCCCTCTCACCACCTAAAGGGCCCATCTTTATACCAGAAAATGCAAAGTTCCTGTAATCATGGCTGCACAGGTAAAAACCTCACTCTCCAAACCAAGAACACAGTATCCATGGGACCTGACAACATCCCAGGCTGCGTTCTACACGAAATACAGAATGAACGGGCACCCCACCTAAGTACCATGTTCAGTCATAGCCTCACCTCAGGCTTTGTGCCCATTGAATGGTGCACCACGACAGTTATCCCACTCCACAAAGGGGGGCCATAACAGACCCCAGGAACTACCGCCCCATTAGCCTGAACGAGCCTGGTCTGCAAGGCCATGGAAAGTATCATCATGGAACTCATAAACAAAGACATTGGAGATCTCCAAACTCTGGACCCCACACAGTTCGGGCTTGTAAAAGGCAGATCATGTCTCCTAAATCTGACAGACTTCTTTGAAGCAGTCACCAAAGCCATAGATGAGGGTAAGGCAGTTCAGACAGCCTATCTAGATCTCGCCAAAGCGTTCGACACCACCCCCACTCTGGAATTATAGATAAACTCACTAAACTAGGTATAAATCCCTATGTCACAAGATGGGTTGCCAACTGGCTAACTGACAGAACCCAGACTGTGAAAGTAGCAGACTCCAAATCAGACGTCAGACCAGTGACAATTGGAGTACCACAGGGTTCAGTCCTGGGTCCTCTCTTGTTTGGTATCTACTTCTCTGAAGTACAGGCTAACACAGAAGGTCTTTGACTAACTAAATTCACAGATGACTGCAAACTAGGAGCCACAATCAAAACTCCTAATAATGTGGATATCCTACAAAAGGGCCTCACTGAGACAGATGCCTGGTGTCAAAGCCATGGCCTCAAGCTCAATCCAAAAAGTGCATTGTCATCCCCTTTGGCAAAAACTCTGTACTGATGAACTACCACATAGACGGTAGTCTACTTAACACCAAAAGTGTGATAAGAGACCTTGGGACACAGGTGGACAGTAGTCTCTCCTTTGATAATGACATCGCCACAGTGGACGGGAAATCCTTCTATGTGGCACATCTCATCACAAAAGGTTTCTCATCCAGAAAAAAAGAGGTCATTGTTCTCCTCTACTCATCACTCATTAGACCCATTATAGAGTGCAACGCCTCTTTTGGTATGTACCTCACAAGACATCTACAACAACTGGAAAGGCCACAGAAATACCTCACAAAGAGGATTACTGGCCTCAAAGAGATGCCCTACGCAGACTGACTCAAAAAACTCCAGCTTAACTCCATCGCATATCGTCTACTCAGAGGCGATCTCTGCCTAGCATACAAAGTTATGTCAAACCCAGAGCTGTTGGTCATGCTCCACTTAAAGAAATCCCAATCCCTCCAAGCTAGATGCTCTAGGGACCTAAACCTTGTCACTACAATAAACAGAACATGCTGGAGGGATAGATTCCTGTCCCAGAGACTTCCCATACTATGGAACAGACTATCTATCTATGTCAAACAGAGCTCCTCATTAGCACTCTTAAAGAAAAATCTTGATGATTGGATGGGTAATAGGAAATTCACCCCAGGGATCACTTCTGTGGTTCTGTTTTACAGGGGAACAGGAAAATAATTTTCTTGGGTGACGAAAGCCAGGGTACCTTTTTGGCTAGGCTTGTATAGGCCCTAGAGCCAATAGCCTGGGTCTATATTATAATATCACAGTCTTAAAACTTCGAATGTTATAATATCAAACCATTTTGATTGAAAGACTATAACACTGAGCACTCAGAATAGCAATTTTTTTCCCAGGGAAAAAATTTGCTGTTCCAGCAAACATACACACTACACAAGCAAACCAAAATAAATAATCTACACACATACACTTCACAAAACACTACACTAAACCATACACGCACTACTAGCTAGCCACTTACATTAACCCATCCCTAACCCTAAGGTCCCTAACTATCGCACACTCACCTTACCTGCTCTCTAACCCTAAAGTCCCGATCGCACACTCACCTTACCCGCTCCCTAACCTTAAGGTCCCTATCGCACACTCACCTTACCCGCACCCTAACCCTAAGGTCCCTAACTATCACACACTCACTTTAACTTGATCTGTTCACACACTTACCTTAACCTGGTCCGTAACCTTCGCTCCACAGCCGAGGAAATAGCAAAGCTGCAGAAATGGCCCACCGAATACTTTCCCTAGGAAAGTATTCGATATTCTGCAGCTTCGCTATTTTCAGCATTCGGTGCATAGGGTTCGATATTATAACATTTGAAGTTTTAAGACTTCGATGTTATAATATAGACCCCAATAGCCTAGTACCTATCTATGAACCTATGAATCTATGAACTGTCCCTGACAATCTACATGGCAAATATCCTAAAATGCACCTGAGGCTATTGCATATCTAGATTCAATTCTAATAAATTGATCCATATCTGAAAATAAAGTCCTCTCACTATGGAATAAAAAAAAAATATTCATTATTCCACAGAACAACAGTGGAATCAAAACACATCTTTTGAACTGTAGGCCTCTTGCTATGTTATCTCCCCTATCAAAAATAGTAGAAAAATGTATTCATAAGCAACTTCTTAGCTATTTAATATATAAACAGCTTCTGCCTTCAACCCAACACTGTTTCCATCCTCATCACAACACAGTTACTGCTTTGCAGAATTTTAATACTGTCAGCACACACATAGAAATGCTAGAAGCCTAGTCTCCACCATCTTCCTAGAGTTATCATAAGTCTTTGATACTGCCTCCCACCTGTCTTTCCTTAAAAACTTAAACTGTCACCTTTAGGGCTTTTCAACTCTTCACTACAATGGTTCCATAGCTACCTATCGAACAAAGCACAAGTCTTGAAATAGAAAAATTATTTCTTCACTTTCTTGCCAGTAACTACTGATGTCCCACAATGATACATACTAGGCTCAGTCCTTTACAACATATTCATCAATGACCTCTAAACTGCTACAAAAATGTTAACACAGTTCAACAATCTGATGACTTGACCATAATCTGCTCTGTCAAAACTCTCTCTAAACTCCAAGACTTTACACAACAATTCTTATTGAATGATGCATGGCAAAATAATTGACAACTGCTTCTAAACACTGAAACAAAACACAGTTACTGCTCTTTACTACAAAACTTATAATAATCACAAAAGCAACACTATTCACTATTCTCCAAAATAGTCCTGAAGGACATAAGGCAACTATTTTAGAACAGATTTGTTTAAAGAATAATGATAGGGAAACACATAGATAAATCTTTTTAAAAAAGGAAACAATATTTATTTTAAAATATGGTATGTTAACACCTAAGGGATTAAATACTGAATGTTGTCGGAAAAGTGTTATATGAAATGAGACACTGACACTTTAAAAGTTTTAATTGAAATTTAATTGATGTTTTTTAATTTATTGTTTAATTGTTTCATTGTTTATTGATTGAAGCTGCTGGTATTATATAAAGGATGACTGAATTTATGTATTTTACTCCATGAAGGCTGTTTGTAGCAGAGGCGCTAGAGAAATAAAAAACTTTTTGTGGCTTTGGTGGTATCGTTTGTGTTGAAGCACATACAGTTTGGTGTGTCGACCTGTATCGTTTTGATGGCCAGTGATCCAGCAGCTAATATTCCACGGATTTTTAGAGAGGAGAGTTTGGGTTCCTCTCAGTGAACAATTGATGGATTTCTGAGTTCTAACATGGATCGTGAGAGAGATCGAGGTGAGAGAATAATGGGCAGTGAGGAAGGATCCTCGATGCCTATATGGGAAAAAAGTTTAGCCGAGACAAGAAATAAACATGTCTCTAATCCTTTTGCTGAAGTCGATAAACGTTCTATGGACTTTCCACCTGAGGTAAAAACTTTAATCAACAAATTAAGTAATTTGATGAACAAAGAGATGGCTACCTATTATAACCAGACAAGTCTGCAGAGGTATCTGGACTTGGAAATAGTTCCCCGGGGATTGAGTGGTCAAATATCCATCTTTGCCTTTTGATTTGACAAAACCCAAAGAGAAAGTGTTTAAAAAGTGTTGGGAAAAAGCAGCATATCTCTGTTCAAAGGAATGGACTAACATCCTGGTAGAACAGGATGTGATAAAATTGAGTACAATTAAGAAAGACATTACTGATGTGTGCAATAATTTAATGACACTAATAGAGAGAACTCGTTTTGAATCCTGTTTGTGTGAAATTCAAGACAAATTAAGTACATTTGAAAAACGTTATTAGAACAAAAAATGTATAAAATTCAAAGAGACCTCCAAGACTATGAAAAAGGCACTGCCTTTTTCAGACCAACCAATCATCGGTCTCGATCACGGGTCCGTTTTCAGGAAGGGGTGGGTGTAGCGAGAGAGAGAAGCGAAAATGATACCAGTATGGAAGTATCTTTGAGTGAGAACATCAGGTATTACAGTGATGGCGAAGATGTCAGAGATTATCCACCCTTACCTACACCAATGAACGGACAGTACATGCAAGAAAATTTTTGCCTTTATGGCGAGAATAACAGACAACAAAAAAGAAACTACTCAGAATGTGAGCCTCAGAGAGGGGGCCATCAGCGGCAATGACATGAGAACAAGAGAGCCAAATGGTACTAATTGTTTGTCTAATAATGCAAATTTTGTCGTTGTTGTCTTTTGGCTTTTCCACAGCGGAACTCTGGTCCGCTAATGATTGGCAGTAGATTTTCACAAACGTCGAGGTGTCAGCTCGACGTTCAACCTTCAACGAAGGCACGCCGATTTACACATGTCTTTTGAATGCCCAGCCAACCGCGGGGAAGACATGCAGACTCCACACAGAAGGCACTCCCTGCACTCCAGCCGGGAATCGAACGGGAGAACCTCTTGCTGTGAGGCAATAACGTGTGAATGTATCTGGTTATTCCCTAAATGAACGTTTTTGTAATGTGCTTAAATATGGGGCAGGATTCACGAAGGCTTGCACGGAGTGTAAGAGATGTGCAACACTCCATGCAAGCCTCGCGATCCAGGAACAGCCCTAAACTCCGTGTAAGAGACCAGCTAAAACGTCTCTTACACGGACTGGGCGTGGACATGCTAAATACCTCACTTGCAGCCGAAAGGTATGCAAATGAGGTATATTAGCGATCCACGAAGCAGAAACCAGTCCGTGTAAGAGACGTTTTAGCTGCAGAAATGTACTCAGTTGACAACTGAGTACGTTTCTGCAAATTCCACAACGGAGCCATGTCAGCTCCAAAAAAAGGGTGCATATGACTCAGGCAGCATGCCAATGGCCAAATATGTGGCCATTGGCAATATAACCTGATGCCAAAATAATAAAAATATAATTTTTTGTTTTTGGCGATCGCCGATGTTTAAACCCAGTGCAGCCCCGCGCAAACGGGCTGCGCTGTATAAAACATGAAAATGAAGGTTATAAACCCACAAATGTGGGTTTCATGCAATACATGGAATGACAATGCAGGGACCAGCAGACCAAAAACAACATGGCCACCGTGTAGTGGTTGCTAAGGGGGGAAGCTGAGTCTAAGACATGTAACTAAGCATTAGTAGGCAATCTCATGTAAATGAGGGTTAGGATACTGAATCTCACAGTCACATAGCAAATGAGCACAGTCTGAGTAGTGTAAGAGATACATAAGGGGAGGAATAGAGTAGGAGATAGGTGACATCACAGGGGGGAATGGTAGAAAGAAATGCAGTTCATTGAAGGCCAGTGTAACATGACAGATGACAGACACAGATCATGGAAAGAGGTGTGCCACTAGATAAGTCATGGAAAGTCAAGAAATGGAAGGTGTACACTGTTACTTACACCAAAGTTTCTTGCTGGGCGTGCATGCGCACGTGTGCACACCACGAAGCGTGAGTAGGGCAGTGTGCATGCATGTAAGGCAGACTGAGCATGTGGGAGCGTATTGGGAGATGTTTAACACTGTTTGCGCGGGTGTGCACACGTGTAGAGCAGGCTGAGTATGTTGGAGGCTGTTGGAAGACGTGTAACTGTGTTTGCGCGGGTGTACGCGCGTTTTAAACTGAATAAGTAGATTCTGAACCATGTAAGCACGTGTGCGCGCGTGTAAGCCACTGTGAGCTTGTTTCTGATAGTATGCACGTTGCTCCCCCCTGAGGAAACAGAGAGAAAAAAGGAAGCAACAGAATTAATAGGAAGCTAGCAGGGATAACTGCTGAAGCTAGCAGGTGAAAACAATTAGAAGCAGGCAATTACACAACCAAGGTATGTGTTAGCCTAAGAATACTAGCAACAGGTACCTTCCAGAGACCAACTGGCGATATGATGGGGATATCACAGGCATCAGCCTCCAGGGTACTGCACCAGTTGCTGGATGCCATGTCAGCACATGTCAGTGATCATGTATATTTCCCCAATGCCCATGAGGTATTGGCCAGCAATATGCGTCTCTTCCAGCAAATAGCAGAATACCCTGAGGTAGTGGGTGCAATAGACTGCACGCACATACGATTCCCACATCAGGCATTTGACGTAGCTGTACCAGACATTTGCCAATGGGGACATCCCACATGGACACCTAGTGGGGGATGCAGGTTATGCACTGGAGCCGTGGCTGATGACACCCATCAGAAACGCACACACCTGAACAGGAACGCCATAATGAGGCACACGCACAAACACGTAATGTAATAGAGCGTGTGTTTGGGCTGCTCAAGTCACGGTTCTGGTGTCTGGACACATCTGGTGGAGCCTTGCAGTACACACCATCTACATGTACCCAAATTGTCATGGTATGTGCTATGCTACATAATATGATCTTGCGAAAACAGCTGCAGCAGGACCAGCATAGGGCTGGCCCAAACAGCCCCCCACCATTGCCAAGGCCATCACAGGCAGAGCGTGACTCGGTGGAGGAACAACCTGAGCCTGCCCCAGTAGGCAGAAGGAGGAGTGTCCAGTATGCCCTGGCCTTGGCAAAGAGGCAATGCATAGCACATACACTGGCTCAGTAGGAACCCTGGGAATGATACCCCCTCTGACTCACTCAAATAATAACATGGATGCCTAAAATGACATGACCTGCTCACAAACATGTACAGGGAAGTGTAATATGTGCATCCGACAGAGGCAGCCCTGCAGCACCACCTGAGGCATGAATGCTATGTGTTAAGTAATGTAACACCATGTCCTATATGCACACCTGAGCACCCTGACTAACATCCACCCTCAACAAGCATAAAGCCACAAAATGACTATGGGATGATCAAGTGCAATAACTGGCTGAAGTAATGCAGTTAGTCAAAGGGGAGCCAATGTGTTTCAGGCTGGGAAGACATGCGGAGCTTGACATGATGCACCACCTGCTAGGGGTGGCGTGCACCTATCATGCCATGCCCCATGGATACTGGCAGAGGCTGTCAGTACCCACAGCATGCCCTGAATAGGTAAGTCTCAAAACACAAACCCACCTTCATAGGTTCTACAAGGGATAGGAACCTAGATGTAATGCTACCCAATAACAGATGTATAAACAGGAAGATGTGTGCAGTGTAAATGCACACAGTATGGAGAATGTAGATACCAGTCCTGTAATAGAGAACTGGGTCAAGGCTCACATCAGCACCCTAACACTACCAGGTCACACCTCATACTGTGCTATACAGCCGCAAAACATGGAACAAGCTACAAAAGGAGGGTGACTAGCAAGAAATGGCAAGGATAACCACACCCCCATGTTGGTACCACAACAAGAAGCAGCATGGATTAGCCATGGTCAAATACCAATGGCTAAAACTGCCTCCCAGTATATAGCCTGTTGCAGACTACTGTCCTAATACCAGGAACTGCACCTGGCCTATGTCGGAATACATGAATATATCAAGCCCCCCAAACCACATTATATTGCTTGACTGAAAATACCCAGACATACACTGGGAGCATTATACTAGCACCAACACAGTAGGAGAAAATTACCCAGATTCCATAAACCAAAATGCCCAGGAACAATGTACCACTTCCACAAGAGGGGCTAGCATACTGGATGTGATAATCAGCAACATGTGTACTGGATGGCAAGATGAGAAGTGTACCCCTCACTGGTAAGACCAGACCATAGAGTAATCACACTGGATATACACATCCTGACCCCAGTCCCTGGCCAGAATACCACAGTGAAAAACATGTGTAAAGCATAGGTTGCAGCCCTCAAAACCGATGTTGAATCCACAAAAGGCCCTGTGCAAGTGCAGAATATGGGACACACCACAGAACATGTTATACAGGCATTCCATGAACACAGCCAGGAATGCTTGGAGTATGCAATCACAAATAACAACAACACACAATGCCATACACGCAGGCATCTGGCATGCTGGACTCCAGCCATTACCAAACCATGCAAGAGAATGAGGAAGCTACCACATGATAGAGCAAACATAAAAAGGGAAGTAATCACTGACCAGTAGTAAGGCAATAACATATGTCCACACATACAAGCCACTAAGTCCAGCCACAACAAGTAGAATCTGTGAATCCAGAGGCAATGTGACACCAGTCCCAAGTACACAGACAACCACAACACCCCCCAATAAATACAAATATATGTGATAGTTGCATCCATGTATCCAAACCAGAGGTTGAGCTCCACCAACTCAGTACTGTCAAAACTAGTCAGGATGAGAAGGTAACCACATATACCACAAACCCAGTCCCACATAGACCTACCACAACTGTAAACCAAACACATAAACACAGACAAATATTCTCGGAGGCCTTAATTACAAACACACCACACCAACAGAAGCCTCCAAAGCAGATCACAAGCAACCACAACCTTCAAACATAGCACATGCAACGAATAGTACGCAAAGCTGGTGTGCCAAACAGTCACAGGCCAGAAGGAGAAACAACATACCTGATACAGTCGTAATAGGTGTCTGTATAGGCAGACACACTGCTGTCCCACTCACCAGACTGAACAAGGGAAAGGGTAGAGTAAGCTGCCTGTAGGCTGCCACAAAATGCCACATAACACAAGTACGCAGGTCACCCCAAAGCAAGCAGAAATATGATGCACTCAATGTCCATGCTGGTGTGAATTACCTGAGATGTACCTCCTGGTCAACATCAAAGAGACATGGATGGCCCTCTGAGTATGTACCCCAGGGCGGTATGACACTGGCTGTGTGCAGCATCCAACCCTCACCAAGAATGATGCCACAGTACAAACACAGAATGCTCATGTTTAACAGCTGGCACAGTTACAGCTGTCAGTCCAAGAGGGTCTAATGTCTGTCTGCTTGAGATGTCAAGCATGACAAGCCATGCTGCTGTTCCAGGGATGGCTTGCAGCTGTTACCCGTGTGTGTCTGGATACTGGATAAGGCCTCTGCCGCCTCCATAGAGCCGTATGTAGGCAAGGCCAAAAAGACTACCCACCACCCTAGAAAAAATAAGTGGTAGGAAACATAAGGGTAATGCTGACCAATGCCAGATGTGTAAACTGCAATATGCATGCCCCTGAGGCACTTCCCATTATGGAGAACATTGATGTCTGTGCAGTGACAGAAGCCTGCTGCAAGCCTAGTGATAGCACACCAGCACTACTAGGTTATACCACATATCATGTGTTATGGCCCCAACACCTGCACCAAAACATCAAAGGAGGAGTATCCATATGCAGCACAGACACCCATATTGCCAGGTAACTGACAATGCACAAAGCAGCGGAGACCACCCATGTGCACATAACTGTAGTCAAAACTGCTGTACAGTCTGTAGCATGCGACAGACCACACTCTCACACACAAGAACTCCACCCAGACATCCGAAGACACTGGACATTATGAATGTCCCACCAAATACCAGACAAGGTACACACAAATTACCACATAGGTGTCAAACCATTATGTATGCAAGGAGTAATCAGGGACCTAGGGACACAGGTCAACATTAATCTGTCATGTGACACCCACAATGCCAATGTGGCTATGAAGATTGTCGATACTGGACACCGTATCATGAAAGGATTCACATCAACATCAACAGAGGTCACTGTGCCGCTGTACTGTTCCCTTATCAGACCTATAATCTAGTACAATGACTCATATGGGATGTACCGTACGTGACACCTGCAGCGGTTCAGAAGACCTCATAGTTACCCCACCAACGAAATATATGTCATATGCTGCCTGGCTGTAGACACCCCAGCTGACTGCAGTCACACACTGCCTACACAGAGGCATTGTTTGTCTGTTGTACAAGGCCATGTCCAACACAGGAGTAATGGACATGCTCCACCACAGGAAATCAAAGCCATTGGAGCTGTGAGAGTCACAAATGTCAGCCTCAACACATAATGAAATAAGATGTGGTGGAGGGACAGATACATAACCCAGAGGCTCCTCACACCCAGAAACAGGATCCCAATCCATGGTAGGCAGAGCCCCTCACTGACACCCCTCAACAGGAATATTGTCAAGTGGATGGATGACCGTACATGTATACTGGGGGCCCTCACCGTGTCACGACCAGACAGAGGCACAGTGAAGAACTTCATAAATGGCCATAATTGAACATAGCAAGGGGTGGCGAAAGACACACACACACACTCTGGCTAGGCTTACTAATGGCCTAGGGTGTATAGCCTAGTATGAACCCATGAACCTATGAAGATACAAAACGTACAGGACACTAAGGATAATCATAAGGGTTACCCAACTGATGTTAGGAACTATGTTGGGCATCCACAGATATGCTCCGAATCACACAGATATTACAAACAACATACCAAACACACACACATATTGCTAACATACAACCTGTCAGGTGCAGTGCAAACACCCCCCCCCGAGTGCAAAACACCTATCCCAGCAGACTGATGGTCCCCTGACATTGCAGATGCTGAGGTAACAGCCATCATCTGCAAAGCAGAACACACAGCAGCAAAGGTATGTGATGGTGTCCTGTGCTGAGGCCAACATGGACTCCAAGAATAATGGAATGCCAAATCACACTACTGCCCAATGTCAGCCTTACCACAGGATATGTACCCAAAGAGCAGTGTACAACAACAGTGGTCCATCACAACAAAGGTGTTGCCTGAATGGATACTCCAAACTACCACCCCAGGATCCTGACAAGCTTGTTCTGCACAGCTATGGAAAGGATCAGTATGTACCGCAGACAGAAGGCTATTGTGGACCTACTGATACTGGACCCTACACAGTGTGGCTGTCGTAACTGCAGAACCTGCCCCTAAACATGTCTGACCCATTTGAAGCAGTCATTAAGGTCATTGATGAGGGCAATGTGGTCCACACAGCGTAGCTGGACCGTGCACATGCTTCTAGACAATACCGTACGAGTTCAGTATGGATATGTTCAGCAGCTTAAATATATACCCTTATGTCAGTAGAGGGGTTGCAAACCAGACCAAGGACAGAACTGACATGGTCAGACATGCCGCATCCATGTCAGACTACAAAGCGGATATGAGTGGCATCCCACAAGGCCTGGTCTTGGCCCCCACCCCCGTTCTGTATATATGTCCCATAGGTATAGGCCAACATGGAAGGACTGTGACTGAACATGTTTGCAAAGGAGTACAAACAGCCCACCATATCCGACCCCCAGCTGACACAAGCAACCCACAAAAGGGCCACCTACAAACAGACAACTGTAGCCATAGCCATGTCAGCAAGCTAATTGCAGAACTGTGTATAGACAACCACCGTGGATATACAGTAAGTGCCACAAATTACCACACAGGTGTTAACCCACGAGGTACCTAACATGTAATGTGAGACCTGGGTACAAAAGGTGATAGATATCCTGCACTGGACAAACATGTGGCTGTAGTGTTCGCAGAAACATGTACCATATACCCACCCAAACATGAAGGTTGGCAGATGTAGATAAGGGAAACTCACTGTGGCTCTGCAGCCATCCTCCATCAGTGTCACAACTGACTACAATAGCCCCTGTGGGATATACCGCAGCAGACACCTCCATCAACTGTAAAGTCCACAACAGTACCCCAGCAGGGGTAGCAAAGAGCATGAATAGATGCCATGTGTTGCCTGAGTAAACAAACTGCAGCCCCACACACCGCCATCCTTCCCAGCTACAGGAAAGCTGTGCCTGATGTATGAAGCCATGTCCAACCTGGAATGAATGAACATGTTGCACCTTGTACAATCTGAATGGCAGTGAGCTATGCACATGAGAGACCTGAACCCCAGCACTGACATACATAGGACAAGCTGTACAGAATGATCCATAAAACAGAAGGCACCCCCACTCTTCAGTAAACTCCTGGTACAGGTCAGCCAGAGAGTCACATATCGACACCCCTCAAGAGGAATCCTGATGAGTGTATGGGAGATGGTAGGCTAACCCTGGGTATCACTGTTATGTCTGAGGTAGACGGAGGCACAGTATACTAACCATGACATATGTCATGGCAAACTCCAGTTACAATGTGTGTCGAAGGACAAACACACCCTGTGACTAGCATCAGAAATGGCCTAGGGAACATCGCTAGTGTTTGCCAATGTCCACCCATGTTGTGGAATACACTAGCAATGTTGGACGAGCCTGGTGTAGGTAGTCCATATCTGAACATATTGCAACATGGCCATATGTGCACAACTGGCCCCTACACAGTCTGTTGTGCTCACTATGAAGATGTCAAGCAGTCATAGGACTAAAGCCCAGGATACTGTCCACCACAGTGAAAGTACTGAACCAGTACACTATACGGTACTACAGTGTTAGGTCATTATTAAAGTATGTTGAGAACTGTCTGCAAAGTATCCCATGCAATCCCTGCAGGCACAGTATAATCCCTGTTGTGGCAGACACAAAGCAGTTGGCCAGTTAGTACACAACATGACACCCAACACACAACCATAAGCGTGAGATATTGTTGAAGTTCACACACACCCAAATATGTGGTGGACTTCAGAGTGCAACATATGGAAAGCTCACACTGGGCATGCTCGCACACTTTGATAAATGAGGCATATGTCAGACAACATGCCATGGAAAGGCTGAACTGGGCATGCTCACACACTTAGGCCATATCTCCGTTTAGCAGTTGGCCACACATATCTGGTATTTATGCGTGTCAGTCCAGGAACCAACCACAACACAGCAATCAGCCCAGTGCACACAGTAAATGACTACAGAGACATAAGTGATATAGTGGATCGCTGTCATATGCAAACATCTTCCACAGATACACAAGTTGGTCATAGGAACAGGGAATGCTATGGCAATAAAGACCTGCAAACAGTAGAAAAGCACAACAAATATTGTGCATCCGACAATTGAACATATGGGTGTAGAGGTCAATACTAGGCTTGTTGCCTTAGGGAATGACAGCTCAGCCAGAGTGTGCTTGGCATCTGCATCCCCAGGATAGTAGGCTACTGTGCCACTGTAAAGTAGGTCACAGAAGGCAACATGTGAGGCTAGTGAGCTGTGCCTCTGTCAAGCAGGGGCACCGTGGAGGTCCCAGGGATTGAATGTGCTAAGCCACAGCCATGTTGTCGGTGTGTGCTGTGAGAGGGTTGCTGAGGATCTCTAACAGTAGGTGTCCGTCAATAACAGACTGAGGGGAGCCCTATCTGCATTCTCTGGATGATTCCACTGTCAACACTGTGTTGTAATGAGTATGTGTGAATGAAGTGCCGTGTCGGAACTGTTCACAGATGTCCTCCCTCTGTGGGCTACAGCTCTGCAATGTATTAGGTCACTCTGTCTGTTGTGCAGGCATATATGGCTGGTGTACAGCTGACAGGTGTCTTGTTGTGGAGCAGTCATGGGTATATGTGGGATAGCATGACCAATGCAAACCGTACACATGCTCATAGAATGCAATTGTCAAGGATTATGCTGAGTGGCCAGTATAGTCCTCCAGCATGGGTCCTCTGAAGTCGTCCACCCCAGTCTACACAAGTGTAGAGTCTGCTTGTGCTAAATACAGTTTGTGTGCAGTGACAACCTTGCCTGGGGGTGGAGATGGGATATGGATGTCCAGGGAAAGGTGGTTATGGTCAGATATCAACAATGGTGGTCTACCTCTGGTGTGGAACAGTGAGTACCCACGTTGCAGATGGACAGGTGCAATATGTATTCCTCCATGTGGCTGTGGTGTGTGGTTCTGCCATAGAACATGGACCCACAAATTGTAGTGGCTGTAGGGTAAAGTGGTAGAGGCCTGAGTAGTTCTCACACACAATATGCCTGTACCTGATGTTAACAACTGGAATGGTGTATGTGAACACCTGCATATCCTGGCACTGTTCCCTGGGAAGCTAAGTGTGTGTCCTGGATGTGGGTGTGGTGTTCTGGACTGGTTGTGTTGTGTGTTACAGGTCCTGTGGTCCCAAAGCATGGTATAGAACATAACCTGCCAGTGCGATGTGCATATCTGACCCTGACGTAGGTGGCTGCAAATGCATATATATGCTATCCCCCACCTGACAGGTAGTACTACATGTACATACCTCTGTAGAAATAAAGATGTCAGCACCCTATAAATACTACAGGTGCAGAGCAGATGCCCAGTAGTTTGGATAGTGCGCTCTGCTAATGCGTCTCTCTCAAGTATCATAATATAGTTAAGTAGGGGTTCGAATCCTACAAATGCTCAGTGTGTGTGTGTTGGTGAGTGGGGTTTGTGTGTGTGAAAGGCTGTGAGAGGGAAATGTCCCTTTTGGCAACTGGGAAAACACACTACAGGATGCACATTCCCCTTTCTAAACACAGATGATGTCAGCACCCTATAAGTACAGCAGGAGAAGGGAAGCCTCCCAGTAATGCGAATAGCGCGCTCTGCTAATGCGTCCATCTCAAGCGTTATAACATAGTTAGGTAGTGGTTTGAATCCTGCAAATCGCAAGTGTGTGTCTTTGGATGTGGGGGGTTAGTGTGTGTGCAATTTTGTGTGAGGGAAATGTCCCTTTTGGCAACTGGGAGAACACACTGCAGGATGCACATTCCCCTTTCTAAACACAGATGATGTCAGCACCCTATAAGTACAGCAGGAGAAAGGAAGCCTCCCAATAATGCGAATAGCGCGCTCTACTAATGCGTCCATCTCGAGTGTCATAACATAGTTAGGTAGTGGTTTGAATCCTGCAAGTGTGTGTGTTTGGATGAGGGGGGTTAGTGTGTGTGCAATTTTGTGTGAGGGAAATGTCCCTTTTGGCAACTGGGAGAACACACTACAGGATGCACACTCCCCTTTCTAAACACAGATGATGTCAGCACCCTATAAGTACAGCAGGAGAAGGGAAGCCTCCCAATAACGTGAATAGCACGCTCTGCTAATGCGTCTGTCTCAAGTGTCATAACTTAGTTAGCTAGTGGTTTGAATCCTGCAAATGGCAAGTGTGTGTGTTTGAATGAGGGGGGTTAGTGTGTGTGCAATTCTGTGTGAGGGAAATGTCCCTTTTGGCAACTGGGAGAACACACTACAGGATGCACATTCCCCTTTCTAAACACAGATGATGTCAGCACCCTATAAGTACAGCAGGAGAAGAGAAGCCTCCCAGTAATGCGAATAGCGCACTTTGCTAATGCGTCTCTCCCGAGTGTCGTAATGTAGTTAGGTAGGAGTTTAAAACCTGTAAATGGCATGTGTGTGTGTTTGGATGTGGGGAGTTTGTGTGTGTGCATTTCCGTATAAAAAACATGTTAGTTTTGGCAATCAGGAGATCACACTACCTGATGCACATTACCCTTTCAAAATACTGATGTTGTCAGCACCCTATAAGTACAGCCAGAGAAGAGGAACTATCTAGTAATCCGAATAGTGCGCTTTGCTAATGCGTCTCTCTCACGTGTCGTGACTTAGTTAGGTAGGGGAATGAATCCTGCAAATAGTAAGTGTGCATGTGTGTGTGTGGGGACAGTAGTGTGTGTAAATGCAACTGTGAGAGAACAGATCCTTTTAGCAAATACTACAATACACCAGATGCTGCATATTCCCCCAGTAAACACAGGGGATGTCACCACACTATCAGCACAGACAAACAGGGCTAGTTGGCTAGTAATGCCAATAGTGCGCTCTGCTACTGTGTCTATTACCATTGTCAGAGTACAGATAGGTATGTTTTGGTAACCCACAACTGCCACGTGTGGTTGTGTCACACAGTATGACCTTGTGTGGGTCTTTGTACATAACAATGCATGCCATTGCCTAAACCAGCAATGGCATTGCACACATGATGTATGTGTGTGACACGTACACATAAATACCTGTGACCTACAGTAGTTACCATGTCTGACACATGCGTCGAGTGGAGAAATGGTATTTGCAATGTATACCAATATGACTGTGTCTTACTGTGCAGGGTCCGCACGTGGTATGTCTCTATACAGTGTGGGTGTATATGGTAAAATACCTACAGCAGGGGATACACATCTGGTCTGGGCCATATAGTATACATGTAGTCGATGTACAGGTGCTGCATGTTCCCACCTGTTGTGGTAGTGGTAACATGTCATTACACTGCAATTCAGTGACCACATGCTGTGAACCCTTCAACTAGTGTGTTGTAGCTACAGTAATGCTCACGCACAATGTTTGGCTGGATGCAGTCCAGCCACATAAACACAGTTCTTGAGACTGTCATGTTGCCAGTGTTGTTATGGAGGATAGGTGGTCTTCCTGTGTATGGGAGGGTTGTGTGTGCCAGGCTATGAACCAGATGGCAGTCTGACACACTGTTAGCTGCACATGATTAGGCCCTAATGCTTTGTGCTGTGCCAACAACCTGGAGGTGTGTGTATCTGTGGTACCTTGGGATACCACCCCCATGTCCATGTGTGTTACATGTGTAGGGGACGACAGGCATGGTATGGGGCATAACCTGTCAGTGATGGGTAACACCTGTGAGCCATGAATCAGGAATCTGGTACTGCACAGACATTGCAGTTCAATGTGCTGAGGACAGTGTGTGGTGCATGCATCTTCCGGTGTACACTGCTGTTGTTGTGTAGCAGCACTGTTAGTGTCCTAACCTGTGTGGTACCCACGGAGGTGGCTATGTAAACCATGTCCTGCAGCATAAGGCAGTATGTGTGTACCAAGGAGCTTTGCCATTATATATCAGGCCATGGGTGTCACGTGCAAGATGACCCTTGCACATCATTGTGGCTTCCCTAGCATGTAAGCACACGTTGACAGACAGCGGATACCCTATGAATGACAGTAGAGACTGAGCATAATGTAGACATACAACACCCTTCCCACATATAGTGGCAGCATACCTGGTGAGGGTATGTTGGCAACCAAGATCAGGCTCATACTGGCCTGTGCCACATGCTGAGAGATCCATTCTATGTTCCCTATCATGTAGTCCAGGGAGGTATGTCTCAGGTCAGCCATACTGGCATGGTCAATGAGTGAGTCATATGTGTCCATGCCTCTGACTGACCTGTATGCATGTGTTCTGTGGTGGACCATAGTGCCCCTGAGGCATATCACTGTGACCTTCACCAGATACAGCCTGTTGAGCGGGACCCCAGTGCAGCACCCAAGACAGGTACCTGACATGTCTGTAACAGGTGTGTTGTGTAGCCCTACAGGCTGTGAGTGTGTGGCACAGGGGATGTGTGTGCCATGTGTGGCATTTGCTCTGTTCCGACGGAACATATGCCTGTGTGCCAGCTGCGGAGGTGTGTGACGCTCAGGCAGGATGCTATTCTGAGTCCCCATGTATGCCCCAGTGTGTTCAGCATGCTGTCAGTGCGTGTCAATGTCTGACTTGTATTGTAGTCACTGTAATATATTTTATTTATTTATTTATTTATCCTACATTTGTTGACCGGGATAGTCCGACTGGATGCGTGTCCATTTCCAGGGGAGGCCCGGGGAGAAAAGCTACAAGGGTAAGCAGATACAGCATTATATAATACCAGCATTACATATTACAAACAGATTATTTACAGAGATTACATAAGTAAGCAAGTTAAACATGTTCCACAGGTTAATGTTAGTCCTGAGCACAAGTCAGGATTAAATTAAATTACACAGTAAACTGGTTCACAGATTTTACACATTCGAGTTAGCCAGGCTTGATGCATTGACATAGCCAGTTAAGTGACAAATGTTGTTCGAGTCTAGTGTTAAATTGACCTAAGGTGGAAAGTAAGATAATATCAGCTGGAAGTGAGTTCCAGGATGTACTTACAGAGTTTGCAAAGAGAGAATCACTGGCTGTGTTATTAAATTTGCTAGTCTGAATTAGTAGTTTGTTAGAGGATCGAAGTGGTCTAGGATTGGTATAGGGGGTGATAATATTTGAAGTGCAGGAGTATTGTCCGGATTATAGAGGATTTTATAGGCCATAATCAGTTGGTTATACTGTATTAGGCTGGGTATTGCAAGCCAACCAAGCTGATTTAGATTGATGCAATGATGTGTCCTAAAAGGCAGCCCAGTGGCAAACCTGGCAATGTGGTTGTAGCAAATTGAGTGTTTGTTAAGGACAGTCTTGTTCATATTCGAGAGTAGAGGGGTTGCATACAGAAGGGTTGAAAGAAGGTGTGAGCGAGCTATGGCACCTTTAGCTGGATGTGCTAGGAAGGCTTTTATTCTGTAAAGTGACCCTAGTTTTTTATTGATGGCTTTGATAATTTGGTTAACATGTAGGTCACATTTGAGATTATTGTCTATGATGACACCTAATAGTTTAGTAGATGGGCCAGGGGAGATTATTGTGCCATCAGTTGATGTTATGGTAAAGGTGAAAGCAGTAGACCTACGTGTTGGTGAAATAACAGCAGTTTAGTTTATTTGGGATTTAGGATCAGACGATGTTCAGAAAGCCAGTTTTCTATTGTATTAAAGGTGGTCTGGGTAGCTGACCATAACTCTACTGGAGATGTGGTTGAGCAGATCAGAGTAGAGTCTTCAGCATATTGGATACAGCTGACTTTTGGGATGACAGTATAAAGGTCGTTAATGAAGATGGAGAACAGCAAGGGCCCTAGTATAGAGTCTTGTGGTACTCTGAGGGTGTTAGGTAGAAGGTTAGAGAGTTTGTTCTGCCAGAGGCCAGCCTGCTGTCGACCATGCAGGTAGGACTGAAACCATTGGAAGGCTCCAGTAACTAGACAGAATGTTTGCAGGGTGTGGATTACAAGTTGGTGATCAACCATATCGTATGCCTTGGAAAGATCCAAAAAGAGGGCTGATGATATATAATTAGTGTTACAAGTATGGTTTATGGTGTTAGTAAAGGCTAGGAGGCCTGAAGTAGTGCTGTGATGAGGATGGAAGCCATGCTGAGTGTCTGCCATAAGGCGAGTTTGGATTAGGCGGTGCATGAATTGTCTATGAATACATTTTTCCATAATCTTTGCAAGTGGAGAGAGTATAGCTATTGGCCTATAACTGGAGAATTCAGTCGAGCTGCCTCCTTTGTGAAGTGGGATTACATATGATATTTTCCAGATGGTGGGAAATTTAGATTCTACCATGGTTTGTTTGATTACTTTTGAGATGGGGTAAGCAATAGCATCATCTGATTTTGATAGGTACTCGGCAGGGAGTTGATCAGCAGAAAGTGTAGTGGGTTTCACTGTTTCAATCAAGGTACGGAGAAGTGAAGTGGCGACTGGTTGGCAGCTGAACGCAAGTAGGTTTCTAGGGGTGCTACTTTCAGGACCAGGGGAGCTAGGAGGTAGATGACTAGCTAGGGCCTGAAATGTCTCAGTAAAAAATTGGTCAAAACTATCAGAAACATCTTCAGGGGTTTTATCAATAGTAGCAGCAGGGATTGGGGTTGAAGTTTGTCCAGGATGTAGTATATATGACATGCCACCTGACAAGGTATGGCATTACTGGGTTCAGAGAGCCCAGTCCCCAGATTGGCTGTGTGGTGGCCTCCCACACGTGTTGTACATTCCTGGCCAAGGGTGATGGCTGACTGCATACATGTGGCAGCTGTGACATTGCCACATGACTCACATAAACCACAACTGGACCATAGAGGTGATTCACAGGTTACCTTTGCACATGCTACCCTAGTAGTGTGATTTCCATGGTGAGTACCAACACATAGGGCCAATGGGGAACAACATACTGAAGGTGTGTATATGTGGGTGTACTGCTACTGTTTCATAGCACTGGCATATATGACTGCACACGTAGGTAAATGCCAGATAAGACATGTGCAATGTGTCACAGGCAACGTACATGCGTACAGCACAGACAGTGACGTTCTGTCATTTGTAAAGTTGACATACGTATCGTACGCTATGCAGATGTCACTAGGAGTCTACAGAAGCATTGTAACTCTGCATTGCAGGTGTAAGCAGTGTTCCAGGGAACCCCAAGCGAACATGCATGCAAACAAAGCTACAGTAAACAGGGCTGGAAGTAGTGCATTGTACAACAAAGAAGGGGTAACAATAACAGTAAGTAACAATGCAAATATGTAGGCACTATCAACATGTACCCAGGAATACACAGCGCAGATGCCCATAGTAGAACTGATATTATGTCATAGTTATTTGTGATTTGGATTACATTGGTACTGCACACATATCTACATGCGCGAACATCCACATTGCATAGTCGTTGTGGGCAACTTGACACCATTACTGTACATGTCCACCATTGCATATCACTACTTGCGTTAGTTTTCCCCCTGTGCTACCCATGTATGCAGCTATCTGTTGACAACCTTACCACCGGCATGCAATTATGTGCAGCTGTTACACTTTGGTATGTACTATGGGTGCAGATAACAATTCAGGACATTCATACAGTTACTGCAGCAGGCATGCTGGGATATACACACAGTCATAGCAGCACACTGTACTGTTACCAACATGATACTACTAATACACTTCTATGTAGTCACCCTGTGCATCAGCAACGTGTTTACCTGTTCCCGCAATGAAGTTGGAGATTGCAGGAGGTGGCACAGTGTCATCATATGCACAGGGTGTGGATTAGGTATGCCTGAGTCAGACACTGATACCACCAATTGACATGTGTGTGTATGTGTGTTGGTGAGGGGCAGCAGTACAGGGTGGGGCAGTGTTGGTGCAGTGTGTGCGTGTATGTGTTCACCCTAGGTGTTAACATTTCGCATGTGTGTATGCACGCACACAGTTCCACCTCATGGCTGCCATATACAGGGGTTTGTGGACAGCCACAGACTGCACCTGGCAGGTCATACAGATCAGTGTCTGTGGGCACGGACACGGTACCTGTGCCTGGCAGGGGTGCTACGGACCGTATCCAGTACTAAGCCAGACTGGGTACTGTCATCAGAAGTGGGAGTGTGTTGACTGGACACAGGTCCCTGTTGGGACTGTCCAGAGCCACGTGCACATAGTCTCCTGGGGCGTTCTGATGACAGCAGAGACCCAGCATTGCTGGGGCTGCTGCTGACACTATGGGGTGTTGTGAGCCTGTTGTCATCCGCCGACTGCCAGCTGCTGCTGTTGCGGAATACGGCCACGTCGATGCATAAGCGCCCACCATTGCCCTGGCTCATGGACATCTGGTTGTGGAACTGCTGTAATATGTCCCCACAACGTCTGTCTATGACATCGGTGAAATTACGGATAGCATCCGCAATGTCACGCATACTGTCTGTCATGGCTGTGCGACATGCTCTCAGCTCCCTCAGACCCTGTCTGGTGTACCTTTCCATACGTGACTGTGCCTGCATGACAGCTCGAAACATAGCTGAGGTTGACAGACCTCTTTGGGCACGTCGGCCAGAGGCAGTACGCCCACGGATGCTCCCACGAGAACCCATGGGCAACTGTCTGTGTGGTACAATCGGAGGACCCTGCCCATGGCTGCTGTGTGGGGATGCATGTGCCACAGGTACCACATTACCCTGGTCTATGCCCACTGTATCCTGTCCATCACCTAGGGACAATGGTGACAAAGGATGTACTGGCAGGATGACTGTGCACAATGATGGGGTTGACAGCTGTGTACTGTCAATTGGCTGACCAATGGCGGACCCTGACACACCTTCCTGTACCATTACACAAATATCATCATTACCAGTACCCATGGCACAAGATTCAGGTTCCCTGCTGCAGGTCACCAGAGCAGCACCAGAACCTGTGGGAGGAAGACAGGAAACACAGTTTACAGTCTCCAGACATTGTTACCAGTGATGCACTTCTACACACATGCACACATGCACACATGGACACATGCACACATGCACACATGGACACAGGCACACATGCACACATGGACACAGGCACACATGCAGACATGCACACGTGGACACATGCACACAGGCACACATGCACACATGCACACATGCACACATGGACACATGCACACATGCACACATGCACACGTGGTCACATGCACACATGGACACATGCACACATGCACACATGCACACGTGGTCACGTGTACACATGCACACATGCACACGTGGGCACATGCACACATGCACACGTGGACACAGGCACACATGCACACATGCACACGTGGACACAGGCACACCTGCACACATGCACACATGCACACATGCACACATGGGCACAGGCACACCTGCACACATGCACACATGCACACCCCGCAGTATACACACAGAGCACTACTGAGTTACACTACTGTTACTAGCATTATCAGGACTATTATAGGTTATGTTAAACACACTCACCAGCATGGATGGCCTGCCTTGCTGTAACCCCGGAGGGACCTGCAGAAATGATGAGATTAATGTCAGTGGGCACAACTGTGCCATTGATATTGCATATGATACAGTGTACAGAACAGTCAAGTGTACATATGGCATATTACCTGCACGCTCCATGTCGTGCTGCTGTGTGGAACCAGCCTCATTCATAATGCAGGTGTACTGCTGTTGCTGTTCCGGGGCTGGAGCCACAACACTTAGGAGTAGCCCCTCCAGTCTGGTGAGGGGGGGATGTGTGGCCACCCCACCTCCTGTGGCAACCTGTTGCCTGTGGATATCTGATGCACGCTGACGGACACTTCGGATTAAATCACTGCAGTGATGTTGTACCTGCTCATATGTCCTGTTATGCGTGCCAATATCATTTACCCTACAGGCAAGGTCTTGCCACAGTGCAGCCCTCTCCTGCTGATTCTGACTGGTGCGGGAAAACAGGATGTCATACTCCCGCACCAGGCTCTGGTGGATCTCCTCGTCTTCCGCTACAGAGTAGGTGGGATTACGCTGATGCGCCATCTCCCTGGAAGAGAACACAAACAGGATATCAGCAGACTATGTCAGCAATATATAGCACACATACTATACATGATACTCATGTGTAGTGATATACTACTACTCCCATATGTTGCATGTGTGTGTGTTGTGGTGGATACACAGGTACATGGCCAGATATCAATGCTCAGCCAACACCTGTGCAACAATACCTGCCACATTCCACACAAAATAGTAGCATGCCCCATCGGTCAGCACACACTGACAGGTCCAATGCACAACCTCACTCTGGGGGTTCATCCCAAGGTACTGTATGTGGGACGCCATCCATTACTGTGATGTGGACAGAAGTTACTCGGCCTGGATATACATATCCCACCACCACCACCAGCACAGTAGACTACTTTGATATGTATGTGATTAGACAGTTATTCACTTGCTGGGACTGAGATGGTATCCATGCAGCACACTGGACCAGTGGAAGCCACAACCCACACTGCTGACCCCTTTGCAAATGCTTACCACGGACATGCCACAGATTGCATGGAACCTGCACACACATTTCTAACCCAGACCCTATGCACAAAGGTTAGGCATCCTGTCCGGTGGACCCCAGACAGAGGCAGATTGTATACCAATAGCAGGAGGCTACTGCAGGACAGAGCACATTCACATTAAGGGAAGGCATCTGTGGTGAGCACTGGTACTACGCTACGGTCCATCATAACAACGGCCACGGCCTACTCTGGGAGGGAAATGGCCACAAACACTATGGATGACCACAAGGCCTTCTTCAGTTATGTTACACATATGGACCACATGCCTCAGATATGCTCTGTGTTAATACACACCTACTTAACATTCACCAAACACACGGATATTGACAACAGTCTTGCAGATATGTTCGGTACACGTATCCCCCCTCCTTCTCCCCCACCAGTTGAAATATTTATCACAGCTGTATGTAACCTCCCTATCATCTCACATGTCCAGGTGAGGGCCGCCCTCAGCAGAGCAGAACACACAGCATCACTGTGACCTCATGGTATCCCTGGATGTGTGCTACCTGCACTCCGAGAGGACATACAACTGCATATAACACTGATAATTTATCTTGGCCGTACTACAGGATATGTACCTGGACAGTGGCATACAGCGACAGTGGTCCCACACCACTAAGGAGGCACCTCAACTGACCCTGGGAACTACCACATCATATGCATAACCGGCCTGGTCTGCTAAGCTATGGCATTATGCAGTATGGGATGCATATGCAGTGATATCGGGCACCTGCAGACACTTGTTCCCAGCTAGTGTGCCTTTGTGATGGGCTATTACTGCCTTTTGAACCTGGCTGACCTTTCAAAGCTATCACTACAGCCATTGCTGGGGGCAACGCACAGACAACTGCTGCCAGGATCATGGCCTAAGACTGATTGACATGTAATGTATGGTCATCCCCTTTTGGTGGAACTACGTACACACAACATATCACATGGACATACCTATAGATACAGACCTATGACACATTTGGAGGGTTCACAGTATGCACACTATTAACCTGCTACTTTGCATTACCTGTGTTTGTCGCAGCTGGTTGCATTACCACTGCTTCTGCTTGCTGCTGTTACTGTCACTGCTGATAGCTTAGGGTGACAGAGTCACAGTGTATAATTTTTTTTTTTGTTCTCTCTCTCTCTCTCTCACTTTTCTCTCTCCCTCTGTCTGCTTCCAGACAGTGCAATGAATGTATTGCATGTGTGGAGTGTTAGTACTGGATGCTTTTGTAGGTATCTGCATAGGTCCATGTGATGGCCTCTGCACCAATTGTAAGCCAGCATTTGCTAATTGCATACAGCCAGTTGTGTACTGATTGCAGTTCTCACTGTGATTTCAGGTCAGTGCTATAAAAGGGTATGTGGGATAGGCGTTGCCCTTTCAGATTGCAAGGGCGGGGACCATGCTGGTATGCTGTGGACAGTGTTCTGTGAGTGTAAAGGTTAGTATCTCTTCATGATTCGGGCTGTGTTGTAGATTCACATTTCTCCATTCCTCTCTCATGTTCCCTGTAGTAAGTGTGTATGCACAATGACTCCTACAACTATATATAGATATATATTTATATATATATATATGTACATATACATACATTTATATATGTACTTTAACTGACATTATTACCTACAAGCTACCAGCTAGCATGGCTGTTTGTGTTCACACAGTACTATTGTGGGAATCCAGTAGTTTTGACAGTAATTCTACATGACATGCTTTGGGTACTACACATCCTATATTCCCTTTACATTCATCCCTACTATTACATGTTATATTTATTTTAGCACAATGTTCTTGTATAAGAGTCATGGCTTAGTGGTAGGTCATACAGACTAGTGTTTCCAAGGTCCTGGGTTGGGACTGACAGTGGGATTTTATTTTGCTTTTGAACTGAGTACAGGACCTGTCAATCAAAGTGACTAAGGCACTTTTAAGCAGTTGTAACCGGGTTAGCGCTAGTTTGCGCGGAGCTCACGCATGCGCACTGGCGGTTAGCTCAGCACAAGCGCACACCGCTTACAACCGCTTAACAGTGCTTACTCTGGCACACCAGCTATTTTCTTTGAAAGAAAAGAAAATGGGGAGACAGGAAAGTGGTGAAAAAGGGGTCACAAAGAGGGTAAGACAGTAGGGAAACAAGCTTGGGATTTGCAGGAGAGATGTAGGTAAGGCCCATAGCTGCCCATTTCTTCATCAGCAACAGCTGTGCATATGTATGTAATTTGGTGTGACATTTGAAACCTTCCACCCCTGAGAGAGGTGTCAGGCCAACAATAATACTTGTTGTACAGCCAATTGTAATTGATAGATTCCATGTCCAGCAGACATGTGTGCGGAATGGGCAGCTATGCATGGGGCGTAATTTTTTTGTGGGTACAGAGTGCCCTTTTTTTTTCAGGTGAGAGTGGTATGTCAGGTGAAGGAAGTCAGTACAGCTGGGGAGGTAGGTTGGGTAGGTAAACAGACAAGACAAACAAGACGCATACAGGGGCGGTATATGACACGTGTGGGGGGGTTACACAATTGACGGGGACGGAGGTTTGGATATCCAGAGCCCATGAGCCCACAGATGGCAACAGTGGAACTGATATCCCCACCCATAGGCAGTTGCCACTGTTCCTTCACTGCCCAGGACGGGGCTGTGCTGGGGGCTGTGTAGGCCAGGCAACAGGCATGCCCGTTAATTGTGCCACCCATGCCTCAAGCTGGCGTAGGGGCTCGAGAACAGAGTCCCGAATCTCCCTACGCACCAAAGTCCGGACGCTACGGTGGGTGAGTGGTGGTTCTCCTCTGGCCACACCTGCAGAGGGGGGGTGAGCCCCATCCCCTGCAGCGCTTCCACCCGCAGGTGGCACAGGGCCACCGGAGGAGGGTCCGGACTCAGCACTAGTGCCAGGTGCACTCACCAGCTGAGGTGGGAGAGGTGGGTCCGCTGGAACCCGCCTTCCCTGTTGTCCTATGTTTTGCATTATGTCATGACAGTTTGGGTTAGTGACATATAATACCATTCACAATTAGTTGTAACAGCATGCATTAGTATTCCCATTAACCAAACACCCAGATATTCACACCATTGAACAGCGTGCATAACACATGTATAATTTGAACAGCAATACACAGTCCAACAACATGCAGGGTTAATTGATGGCAACAGGCCATCATGTTTGGATGTATGAACAGGGCAGATGCATCAACGGACATGCAAATATATATGACCCAACAGGACAAACGTCCAGGGGTGTTAATTGTGATTGCACATACCATTTTCACGTGGAATGGGTTATATGTGGTTATAGGGTGGGGTGAAGAAAATAATATTAACACCTTCAAATACCAATACATATGCTGTACATTTCTTTTTTTTTACTCAACAAATTTTTATTTTGTTTTTTGAGAAGAAAATAAAAAAACAGTAAAATTAGATTACAATTCAATAATAGTAAAAGGAACAAAAACATTATTTATAATATTTGCAAGTGACCCAAAGGAGAAACAGTACAATAATAATTAATAAAAAATCCAGAGAAGAAGAAGAGAAAAAAAAAAAAGTCCACAAAAGTCTATATCTCTTTGAACTCATATGATGGAGATTGTGTCTAGTTGCATTTCTTCTATGAGTGTAAGTATTTTATTCCAGGGGTTGTCTGACCATTTTCTGGGGAACATTCTTTCTTCCTTGACTTTTATCTCCTTTTGTGCAGTCTCCTTAAGAAGAAATATAAAGTCTTCAAAACACGGAGGAGTTGTAGATTTCCATTTCCTTGTGATACACTTTCTGGCAACCGCCAGAATAGTACATAAAAGATATTGATCTCTTTTATTCATAACTACTAATTCATCTATATTCAAAAAAATTAAAGACTTTGTTAAAACAAATGTATCATTATAAATAGCTTGAAGAAAATTGCCAATTTTCTCCCAAAACGTTTTAATACAATCATAAAATATATGAGACCAATCCACTTCACAGCTTAAAGAGCATCTCCAACAAATAACATTTTGATTTGAGTTGAATTTAGCTATTTTATTTGGAGTATAAAAGGCTCTATGTAAAAATTTCCAGGTGAAGATTCGCCATGTTTGTGTATTAGAAGTTAGTTTAATGGAGTATAGAAGATTATTTTTACAATCGTTTGACAGATTTGTTGATAAACCTCTAGATATAAAATTCCAAGTGCTTTGATCTATTTTAGCCTTGTAGACTATTAAAATCCTGTATAGTTTAGATGTTGAATTTGGCCAGTTATGGTTATCATAAATCAGTTCTTGAATATAGTTTATAAGTTTTGGCTTAGACTTGAAGGACGAATCATTAATAATTTTGCATACATTTTTAGAGTAGAGTAAAAATTTCTGGAGACTTACTCTGTCTACATTTATTATATTAAATTCATTTGTAACTTGTTGACTAGTTAATGTTTTAAGATTATTTATGCATTGGGCCCAACATATGAGATTATTAGATTCCCAATTAATGAGGGTGTTATCATGAATTTTCTTTTTAAATTTCTTTGATGTATTAAATGGTAATAACAGTTTAAACCATACTTTTATGTCAGGATTTGAGTTTATAAAGGATCTGAATAAATTATAAATATTATTTAAATATGATAGATTAGTAGGTTTTGTTATGTTATTTTGAAGATTAATGCATAATATATGCCAAAATCTATTTTTGTGAATATAGTGTGATGTATTATTTATTATTTTGTTTTCATTAAAAAAAATAATCATATGCAGAGATTTCCAAGCAGAAGAGAAATTTGGATTTACCCAGTTTAAAACTAGTTTAAAAATGGAGGCTTTGATATATGTCTCTATATCTGGAAAATTAATTCCCCCTAGTTCCCATGGTCTAATGTGATGAGAAAAAGCAATTCTATTCCTTTTTGGATACCAAAGAAAACATAATAGGCTTTTGCTAATTTCTTTCAGAATTTTTTTATTTGGAATTATAGGTATTGCTAGTGCTATATAATTTATTTGTGGTAGAAGAATCATTTTTATTAGCTGCAATCTGTCCTCAAATTTTAGAATCAATTTATTCCAATTTTCCGTACGTGTTCTTATTGAGTTTAAAATTTTATTATAGTTTAGTGTCAGAGTAGTATCTATTTTATCAGATATAATAATTCCTAGATATTCTAAAGTAGAGACTTTTTCTCCAAGTATATATCTACTCAAGTGAAGGTCCCCCTTTCTGTTAAATAAAATATGTTTTGATTTAGATTTATTAAAACAAAGGCCAGAATTTAGAAAAAAAATTTCCACTTGCATTTCTAGTTCATGAAGAGATTCATTATTTGGTGATAAAGTTAGTAGTATATCATCGGCAAACAACATAACCTTGGAGTTAAATTTATTATGAATACTTAAGCCTTCAATTTTTGAGTCACTGCGTATTGTAATTGCAAATAGCTCTATTGATAAGGCAAAAAGAATGGGAGGCATAGGACAGCCTTGTTTAGTGCCTTTAGTTATTTTGAAAACTTCTGATGTAAATGGACCTAATTTTACATAGGCCAAATTATCTTTATATATATTCTTTATCATCTTAATAAAATTTAGAGGAAACTCAAAAAGTTCTAGAATTCTAAATAAGTAGTCCCAATTCACTGAATCAAATGCTTTTTCTATATCTAGCGTGATTATGAGAGCCTCTATATTATCTCTATTTAATATTTCAATAATGGTTAGGATTCTTTGTATATTGTCATAAGCATGTCTGCCATAGATGAAGCCTGTTTGGTCCTCATTTATGATTTGAGTCAAGGATTTTTTAATTCTATTGACTAATATAGACATAAACAATTTGTAATCGTTATTAAGTAGAGAAATCGGTCTATAAGAGCTACAATGGGAGGGGTCCTTGTTCTCTTTTTTTATTGGAGTAATTAATGAATATCGCCAGGAAGGTGGAATTATGTTTTGAGCTTGAATTTCATTTAGAGACTTATGAAGTAAAGAAATTGCAGAATTTGGGAATATCTTGTATAATTCCATTATTATTCCATCTATTCCTGGGACTTTATTATTTTTACTCTCCTTAATTTTGTCATTTATTTCATTGAGTGAAATGCGTTTTTCAATATCAATTTTTAATTTTTCAGGTAATCTATTTATTATAGGATTGCTAATTTTTGACTCTATTAAAATAGTATTGTCTTTATTGTTTCCAAAATGATTAGTATAATGAAATTTAAAAGCTTCTAGGATATCATTTATGTCTGATACTTTTTTATTACCTTTTCCTTCATGTATAATATTTGTAATATTGTTTTCTATATTTTGCTTCTTTATTCTCATTGCTAAGTTATGTAAGTGTTTTGGAGATGTTGAGAGTGAACTAAATTTTAGTTTTTCCAAAGCCAAATTAGTCTTATGAGTTAAAATTTCATTGTATTTTTTATTTAAATCTTCAATTTCTTTTTTTATTACCTGGGAATTCTTTACGTCAGAAGTATTTGTATTAATTTCTGTTATTTGTTTTTGGATACTGTGCAATTCTGATTCCCATTATTTTGTTTTGTTTTTAAACCAAGATATGATCCTACCATATAAGAAGGCCTTTAGAGTGTCCCATATTATTATATTCTTTAGATCATCAGTAGAATTTATTTCTAAAAAATATTGAATTTCTGAGTCTAGCCATGGTTTAAATTGTTTTAATTTAGTAATGTAAGTTGGTATTCTTGAGGCAAAATTTAGTCTTTTAAAATCTATTTGTAATTTAAGGATTAGGGCATTATGATCAGAGAGTGGGCATGGGATGATAGAAAATTTTATTATCTTCCTATTTAAATCTGGGGATATAAAAAATTTATCTATTCTTGTTTTATTATTAAAATGATAATCACTATGTGAGTATAATAATGAGTTAGATTCTTTGAAACTAAATGTATCAATTAATTTTAAGTTTTCTGTCCATTTCTTAAGGTATTTAGCTGTGGAAGAGAGACGTAGGTTCCTCTTGTTGGTTGTCTCAGAACTATCTAGAATACAGTTAAAGTCTCCTCCTACTATTAGAATACCTTTATTTACCCTATTAATTAGCTCTATCTGCTTTTTAACTGTAGATAGTCCTATTCCAGGAATCCAATACACATTTACCAGTGTCCAAATTCTATTCTGAAATTTTATTATTACAATTGAAAGTAACCCTTCTTTATCCTCATAGTTGTAAATAATTTGTGGGTTAGTTACACTTTTCTTCCATAAAATTAAAGCTCCCCTAGTTTTTTTTATATGAGGAGTGAGAGAGAATTAAATAGTTATTAGGTATCCAGGTGAAGTTGTCATCAGTTTTAAAGTGGGATTCCTGTAGAAATATAACTTGCGCTCTCTGTAATTTTAGATATCATAGTAAATTTGATCTTTTTATAGCATTATTTAAGCCATTGGCATTTAAAGACAACAATGTTATGTCTGTCATTTCTATAGGATATTATATTATAATTTTAAAAGAATACATTGGTAAAGAACTAATATTTATGAGGACCTGTGAAAACATATATGTTAATTTTCCCCTCTTTCCTCTGAGAAGAACACTGAAATGAACAAAACTGTTTCTTTGATAGTTTAACAAATGTTTCAGTTTGGGCCACTGAAAAAAATAAAAAGTGAAAAATATTTTAACAACATACTTTATTTGACTGAAAAATAACTTTACTACATAGTTCCACAAACATGAAGTGCACAGCACTTCTAATCTGATTGATCTGATAAGATCAAACAGATTTTCCCTCAACGTCGACAATCGCATGGAAAAGGATATTCAAAATTGAGCTCCATTAATTGGATCCTGAATATATCTTAAAATATTAATATTTGATGAAAGAGTGTATCATGCACTAGTACTATGTTCCTTGATAAATCAACTCAATAAAGTAATTAATCTTTTACTAGAAGTTTGTACTTATACTAGAGTTAATGTTACTTTTTAATGAATGTTCTAAGTAGATGTCTATTACAGCTGAAGTAAATATTTCAGCTTATCTACCCTCCATAAATGTGGTTATGTTACATGAAGTATGTCAGTTGACCTTCTCTTAACAGAGATAAAATGCATAATAATATATACATTTAGATTATATTTGCATTTATTTTGTTGAACTTCACATTTAAAACAGGTTATTAGTGTGACAGATAGTATTACTATCTTATAAGGACTAGTCCTCTTTTTTAATTCTTCCTTAATTACTATTCTAAGTAAATTCTATATAGCCTCTCTGCGTACATATGTATAAATATACTCCTATATCTACACCAAAACATTTTCACATATAAACACACATAAATATTAAATAATCTTAATGGGTTACCTAAAATGTGTGCAATATAATTGAGAATTTGTGTGAGCACTCTTGAAAGGGTTGGTACCTTGTTACTGCTGGGATATGCCTATTTACTGACCTTATTAACCTTATTAGTAGATTAAGTGGCCCATCAAAAGATGCGTGAATATTGTGAATGAATATTCTTAATTCTTATCTCTAAATCTTACAGCAATTAGTGAAGAGTACCTATATCATTTAACTATATTATTTATGAAGTTTCTTAGGAGTGTGATGGGAGTACACAACATTTCAGACTTGGGGTTGTTAAATATTCAGTAACAGGACTCAAGATTGTTCAATACTTGTTGTAACACATCTTAATACAGTTAATGATTTGAAATAACATGTGCATGTCACAAAGAATCCATGAATACATAAATACATGAATACATGGGCCTCACCTCATTCACCAAACCCATGTCCAATCCAATGTCAAAACAGTCAAGAACACTACGCTGAGGGTAAAAGCACCTCAACCCCTAAACCCGTTAAATAACTAAACACTAATAAACCTACCATTTTAAAGCTACTAATATTCTCTAGTAATGTGTATAAAACTAAAGTAATTATATATAGCAACTCCAATATTGCCTTGCAGTGAGACAAGCATAGATTTACTGATCATTACTGAAGTGCCATTAAATCTAAAATGCTGTGTAGTGGTTGGCTATATCCTGCTTATTACTATACCTAGTATAAGTTCTGCTAACACTTCTATCAGGTATGGTGTGAGGAGGTATGTTATTACTATAGACTTGCACATTACCATCCCACACCATACATAACACTGTTACTGTTTCCAATAAATGAAAACCAAATCTCATACTTTCAAGAAGTCAATCTCAACCAACTAACACCCAACAAAACACAAGTTCAACAAATGAGGAGAGACCCAAATACATACATAGTGTACTGTTTATGTAAACATTTCTCTAAAACTTTATAAGAGCAGCTCGTGGATGTGTCATAGTGTCTCCCAAAAAATGTATAGTGTGCACATAAATTACATTTGACCCTACCATATTTCCTTTCCTGTTTTTTCCCCATCTGTGACAAAAAAGTGAAAAAAAAAAACTGTTGATATTACTATATCATTAGGAGTCACCGTAAGCATTTATGGCATAGTGGTGTACCCATTAACTGTTAAGGTGAAGGGTAAATACAGCAGATTGTGCTTATCTTCAAAAATAATACAATTTATACACTGAAGTTAGCACTGCACTTATAACTGCAGAGAAAGCACATATCAAATATTGTTACGTAAATAGACATGTTTCCCAATTGCAGGATGTTTTGATTATAGCTTTATTTTATATTATTGGTGTTTTACTAATTCAATTTTAAGGTCCGTGTAGGTGAAATTTCACGAAAATACCAAATAACAAAGTCAGTTCCACATTGCTGCAGGTTAATGCTAGTCCATTATACAGCTCACGATATTAACACTATTTACTAAATACTTGCAGTATAGGTTACAAACAAAGCAAATTCAGTCATTGCTAAAATTAGCACTAACTGCCAAAACTGAAAAAAACTCTCATCAATTAGCTTGCTCTAGGTTATTAAGCTGTAAAGGAAATTAAATTACCTATATGAGAGACAAAAAAAAAAAAACAGGTAAAGAGGTGATATACTACCAACTATTCATTACTGCATTCGGATGCTTGTAGGCATCTAAAAGTGAAATATTCAGAAGTATGCATGTATCATTCCTGTCAGGTACTGCATTTATAGGCATTTTTTAATTGATAAGTGGGTAAGCTTACCTGACCTAAAATGCCCTTTTACATGGATGACCCAAACGCAGTCTAAATAAGAAGTTCAGAGTCACACAGTAAGAAAATGGGAGCTATCAAAATCAAACCCTGAGCTACAGTCAGTAACTAATCATGGATACAATCTGGCAGCTCCACTACAATGATTAGTTGGGATTTTATCTCACTTTTAACAGACATAGCGCAGTTGAAAACTGAATTTATGTATTTGCTTGCATTAGTTAACTACACTGCCACACTTTTGGTATTTCCCGACAAGAAGAAAGTAACTAAATGAGCTTTTTTATTTATTTATATATATTTATATATATATATATATTTTTTTCCCTTTATTTTAAACATGTGTAGCATACTTTTTCTTTATATGTTATACATTTACCTGTTCGTACTTTTGCTAAAATCTACTCAATTCCTGAACTACTCAGCTTCTGGAGAACAGATTAAAACATAAAGGGGCTAAGAAGTCAGGTCACAGTTAGTATTTTCATTGAATATTCTAACTGACAAAAAAGACTCTGCAAAAGTCTTGCGCACCACTCGCAAAACTAATGCAGTGTTCTACAAGCCTCAGCTTATAGACATGTTTCTTAACTTATAATGGAATGCTGGGCTATATTAGTGAAGATATGAGGTAACAAAACTGACTAGAAAGCTCGAGGGTATACTATGAAGCAATAATAGTCTCCAACTGTCAATTAGAATGTTAAAACGCTAGAAGGCGAATTTCTGCCTTTTTTTTTTTTCTTCTTTTCTTCATTACTATTCACTTCTTCTTCATTACTATTCACTTCTTCTTCATTACTATTCACTTCTTCTTCACTACTATTCACTTCTTCTTCATTACTATTCACTTCTTCTTCATTACTATTCACTTCCTTCTTACTCTATACAACGCTCTCACATATTCCTGAAGAAATATTCAAGGAATGCCCTTTTTTTTAGACAGACTATAAAGAATTGGATTTAATTTAATAAAATTTTGCACAGTAACTATTAATCAATATGTTAATAACTTTATAATAATAGTGGCTTTTCATTTAAATGCTAATACTCTTGTGAGAGTTTAACTAAAGAAAGCTGGAACAGAAAAAAAAACACACAACTCTAGCATCTGAAGATTCTATCAAACCACTACCATATTAATATGTTAACATACAGATTATGATACTTCCTAAATAAAGAGAAAACTAATTATGTGACTGAAGTGTAATGAAATTAAGGCTATGTATAAGAATCATACCTTAGTTAATGCTTTGAGAGAAATTGATTCATCAATGTTCTTAACATCAGTTTTTTGTTTTTTTTTTCCTCACATCAGTCCAAGTGTTTTTTCCCGAGGTTCTCTTTAAGGAGGTTGAATTTGACCAGTCCATTTCATCTGGTAGTAGGATTATATTGTTGTTTTTAATGAAGGAAGTGGCTTCTTCAATGGTGTTGAATGATCTGATGTCATTACTATGCTGAATTCTAATTTTGGCAGGATATGCAAGCTGTGCCTTTATTTTGTTTTGTTTTAAGAATTTCACTAAGGGCCATGTTTTCTTTCTTAGTTCCAAGAGTCTTGGCGAATAGTCATTATCAAATCTTATTTGGGATAGCTTGTAAATGACTGAGTTTTTTCTCCATGCAGTTCTCAATATCAGTTCTTTGTCCATAAATGACAGAAATTTAACCACTATAGATCTTGGAAAAGATTTAGTTGAGGCAGAAAGTGGTTTTCCGATGGCTCTGTGTGCTCTTTCGATTCCATAAAACAAGCCTTCTTTCAGCCCTAAGATTTCAGGTAGCCATGAATTCAAGAATGAAAATATGTCTTACCCCTCGGTCTTCTCCGGGACTCCAAAAATTCTTATGTTTGTTCTTCTTTCCCTATTCTCCATATCATCTATTTTGTTTATTAGCCAAGTATTCTGTTGTAATAGAAATTCACTATGAAGCTCTTCTTCTTTTAGCCTTCCATCAATATCATTTAGAGATGACTCAATGTCAGTTATTTTTAATTGTTGCTGCTGCAGAATTTCCTTAAAGACTTCAGTTTGTTTTTGGCAACTATCTTTAAGGTTTTCTAGGTTTTCAGTAAACCTGTCCATCTTCAGAGATAAGTCTTGAAGAGTAGTTGATATCAGTTGGATTTCTTTCTTCAGAGAAGAGTCTGAGTGAGAATTCTTAGAGTTACTCATTACTAGACAGCTTAGTTAGTCTTCAGGTTTTTTTGACAGGAAAATTTCGGAATTTCTTCTCCAAAGTTGGTAATTCTATTGTTAATAGTTTCACATATAAGATTTATCAAAAATTACTTAGTAATAATAAGATCTTCCTGTTATTTCTAGTATAAATATAAGGAGCTCAAAAACTTGCTGCTATCAGTTAGGCATTAGGCCCCCCCCCTCAATGCTGTACATTTCTAATAGCTACAGATATATACACACTACTGTTCTAACTACAGTTTCCTATATGATAACTATTACAACTTGGTGATAGGACTGTTACTGCAACATCAATATACATTTTATTGTCCTTCATACACATTCATATCTAGCTTTGTTCAGCTACATCATCCTGCTACATTTGCTTTATATAGCTGTAGACAAGTGTGGATGTTTGGTATATCAGACAATCTTCCTATCTGCATATTGCAGACTGAGAGCAACATATCCAGATTTTGGGATACACATTCCAGATGCAGCAACACTTTGAACAGACTTCGCTGTTTGGTTTTGATTCTCATGCATTTCATTCTGTCTTGACTGCAGTATACTTTATTCAGGGGTTATTACTACTGTATTGCTGGATTCATGACACTTTCTCACACTCTCTCACTTGCTTTCATTTTACTATTCAGGATGGTACTTACTTGTAGGCTTTATTGACATGTTTTACCTGTAGTTATTACAATCCTTTCCAGCAGTCTCACTTCTGTCATGTTTCAGTATTTCAACAGGGATATATTTCACACATGTGATTTCATCATCTTCTGCAGCTAAACTTTTCAGCCTGCTGCAGGTTGTGTACTATTTTCTTACAGGTGGGGCATTTTTATTTCAGAATTTATGTCAGACATTTTCATTTTTCGGTTTAACTTACAGGCTGAAACACACTTTTGTAATCAAGCAATACTTGCAGACACTTTCACACTGTTACTTGCACATTTTATTCCTTAGTGACTACACTGCACTCTTTTGCTGACTGTCATACTTTTATATTTCTTTACAGTTACTGGTAGTGGATTACTGACTTGCCTGGTGGCGCAACCACACCAGCCTATCGCCATAGGCTCTGCGGTTCGCAGAACAGACACCTGCAGCTGTAATATAAATGAAGTAATATTGGAATACACATCTCCATAATATCAGCTAGTTTAATTTCTTACATACATAATTAAATTTAACTTATTCAGTAGTGGGGCGTTGGGCGTTTGCCGGGCCTCCGGGATCCAAAGGTTCAGTTGGTCCTGCTTGCGTCTCTTCAGGTCCGCATGGTGGTGACGGACCTGCTCACCAGTCCTTGGAATCCCTGTGGCACTGGTGAGATCATGAGCCAACCGGTCCCACGCCTCAGCCCTGTATGCTCCCCAGAGGACCTGGCCCTGCATGAGTTGGGCCTCATGATTGTGGACTAGAAGCCAGACCATGTACCTGGACTCCTCAACGCCCCACCTCTGTGCTCAAAAACAACTACCCTCTCCTACTCCTGTCATTCTGCCTGCAGTTCAGTTCTACAATCGTTTATGCTGTGTATTCCCGCCTATGGGGCTTATATAGTCCGTTTTTCCCGCACATATCTGTGATTGGCCATTTTGAAATTGTGTCAACTTCAGTAAACCTGCATTGTCATGCTCCAGTTTGTATTCATTCCTATATATTAGCTATTATTGCATTTCTAGGTACTGCTATCATGGCTTAGTGGTTTGGTACCTTGACTATGGTGCATAGTATCCTGGGTTCGAACCTGGCCACTGCTTTTTATTTTTCATGACTGTCTAGACATGCTGAGGGGTGTGTCTGTGTAAAGGCAGTTTTGATACGGCTTGCTCAACGTTGCCCGTCGATTAGCTTGTTTGCACGGTGCGCAGCTCCGCGCAAACAGGGTACGCTGGTTTAAGCCTCATTTGGCTATCAGCACGCATATTGCGCTCAGCTGTTAGGGGCACATAGATTTAGCATGTTAAACCACTGCTCAGCTACGGGCACTCATTTTGCACCAGTTAAACCACTGCTCACCTACAGGCAGATGCACTCACCCTGTTAAACTGTAGCTCAGCTATGGGCACATCTGGCATTTTTTATTCTTTTGTTACCTCACATTTCTTCAATATAAATGGGCTATTTAATTACATTTTACATAAAATGTGGTTTTATGTGTACATATTTGTCAGGGACTTGTTTCGTGCTTATTTTGCTAAAAATAAAAAATTGGTGTTGTGGGGGCTAGAACCATGAATGCCTGCTCTTCAGCCAACATCTCTACTGCTACGCTATTGCTTCCTGGCTTACTTTGCATATTTAGTTCTTATATGCTTTCCCACTGACTGCTAACTGTAGCTGCGCTATGGGCACGCCCGCGCAAACGAGCGCACTCACGGTTAAACATTTTTACAATTTAAAAAAAACATATAACATGTTTATTTATATGTT
This sequence comes from Protopterus annectens, assembly GCF_019279795.1. NCBI lineage: Eukaryota > Metazoa > Chordata > Ceratodontiformes > Protopteridae > Protopterus > Protopterus annectens. The sequence goes on from NC_056726.1 coordinate 1,087,795,226, forward strand.
TTCTGTTCATAGTATGTGGGGGCATGTGTTGTGTTCTGTTTATTCACATTTCCGTGGACTCTGTCGTGGGTGTTTACTTTGGGCACTTTTCCTCTTCTGTAGGCGTGTCCGCTTACAGGGCTCGGCCTACGGACTCGCCCCCTACTGTCTTACATGGACCGTGTAAGCCTTAGGTGTGATTCAGCATGCTCTCATGAATATGCAAAGCATGCTGACATCACTCCGTTTAACTGCAACCTCCGTGTATGAGTTATAACTCTTACACGGAGGCTTCTTGAATCCTGCCCATGGTCTAAAATGTGTACCAACAGTAATACCAAAACAATATGAATGCAAAATTGAATTGTATATGTTGGTTAGAAAACTGCATTTATGGTATTATTTTAATATGCAATGTTTGGTGCCTGTGAATAATGACAACGACCATAGTAGCATATGTGATAGTGATGAGAGTATGCTTGAAATTGATTAATTTGATTCATATATGTCTTGTAATAGTGAAATGAAAGTATATTGTTTGATAGATACTTCTGCTGTCATTAGTAAGAGTAAGTTTATGCCACCTTGCATTCATGAAGGCATTAAAATTTTTCACTCAATAGTTGATTTTGAATTAGATATTTTGTTTAGAAATTGTAACAAAAAGAATGTTGTGTATAATTTGTCAAAACAGGAGTGGCTAGCCTTATTGAATTTTTCTAAGCAAAGAGAATTAATTGTTAAACTTTCAGATAAATGTAATAAAATAGTAATAATGCATTATGAACAATATTTGAAAATGTGTTTAGAGTTGTTAGATGATAGAAAAATATATCAGATAGTAAACGAAGATAAAATAGAAGAAGCAAAGAAAAGTTATACACATTTGATTCCAAAAGGTTTGAGACTAGGTTACTGGACTGACAGTGATGTCACTAACAAATTGACATGTGAAGGAACAGGGCCAGCTTATTTTTATTGCTTGCCCAGAATCCACAAAGATATAAGAAATCCACCAGGTAGACCGATAGTTTCAGCTACTAAATATTTTCTACACAATGTGGGTGTTATATTACATAAGGTGTTAGTAAAAGAAGTAATGCAACTTCCTTCCTATATCAAAGATTCTTTTGATTTTTTAGAAAAGGTTAAGAATGTTAGATGGAGGGATGGTATGTATTGGATAACACTGGATGTGAAGAACCTTTACATGAACATCAGACATAATTTTGGGCTTGAAGCCCTTAGACGTCAAATGGGTAGTAGTCCCCTTACATATTACATTTTAAAGTTAATTAAATTTTGTTTGGAAAATTACTTTTTTTTACTTTGAATAGTAGATTTACCATCAAGTACAAGGAATGGCAGTAGGTTCTCCCTTTGCCTCCATGTACACCAGTCTTTTTATGGGCATGATGGAAAATGAATATATATGTATATATATATATATATATATATATATATATATATATATATATATATATATATACATATAAAACTATTCTTTTTTTAAAAAAATATGTTAGATTTTATTTTAGGTTTATTGATGATTTAGTTTTTTTGTGTGAGGGTGGCGTACATTTAGTACCACACTTTGTGGAAGAGATACAGCGGAGTAGGTTTCAGATAGCATTCGATGGTCTACAATATGGACAGGAAGTCTCATTTTTAGATATAAAGTTGTGTGGAGTAGTGGGTGAATGTATAAAAACAAGTATACGTAGGAAATTTAATGAGGTGAATCAATTTTTAATAGGCACTAGTTGTCATCCATGACATACTTTGGAATTGTTGCCATTTGGGGAATGTTTAAGAATATCAGGATTGTGTAATGATGAGAGTGTTTTTAGAAAATAATTAGAACAAACTGCAGCAATGTTTAGGAATAGAAGATATGATGTGAAAATCATTGACAGAGATGTGAAGAAGGTATTAAATATTAGATATGGAATAGATAAAACAAAAAGTTATGGGAGAGAATATGGTAGTGGAAGGAATAAAATGGATACAGATTATTTTTAGTTTTAGGATATAATGTGTTGAGTGAGAATATCAAACAAATTATGCTTCATTATTGGGAATTTTTGAAAAGTTTTGATGAATTAAATGGGCTGGTGAATAAAAAGTTAATATTTTCCTATAAGAGAGGTAGAAGCATACAAGACATGGTGGTACACACTAAATTTGGCTGTGCAGCTTTGGAATAAAGGGATGAGATCCTGTAGAAAGTGTAGGGGATGTCCCTATATTATAAACACTTTTCAGACTATAAATGGTATCCTCTTTAGTGTAAATGGGGAATATAATTGTAGAACAGAAGGGGTAGTATATGTTATTAGATGTACGTGTAAAATGTTCTTTATTGGACAAACAAAAAGAATATTTAAAGTTAGATTGTTAGAACAATAGAGGGACATTAGGACAGGTAAGATAGAAAGCCCCTTAGCCCGGCATTTTAGAAGTTGCCATAATGGACATCCTGAAGGACTTAAGGCAACTATTTTAGAACAGATCTTTTTAATGAATAATGACAGGGAAACACATAGATATAATCTTTTAAAAAAGGAAACAATATTTATTTTAAAATATGCTACGTTAATACCTAATGGATTAAATACTGAATGTTGTTGGAAAAGTGTTATATGAAATGGAACACTGACACTTTAAAAGTTTTAATTGAAATTTAATTGATGTTTTTTAATTTATTGTTTAATTGTTTATTGACTGAAGCTGCTGGTATTATATAAAGGGTGGCTGAATTTGTGTATTTGACTCCTTGAAGGCTGTTTGTAGCCGAGGCGCTAGAGAAATAAAAAACTTTTTGTGGCTTTGGTTGTATCATTTGTGTTAAAGCACATACAGTTTGGTGTTGTAGAGCAGCACTATTCACTAGTCTATCTGCCATCAAGCTCATTCTTGAGCAAGCAAGCCACACAAAATGACTTGGTGTCACCAAAGATAACCAGTTGACATTTGATCCCATGTGCCCACTATGTATCATGCATTGCTATTAAAACTGGGCACAATATGTTGTTGTTGTGTCTTTTGGCTTATCCTGGTTAGGGGTCGCCACAGCAGAACTCCGGTCCGCTAATGTTTGGTAGTGGATTTTTACGTGCCGAGTTACCAGCCCTGATGCACAACCTTCAACAAAGGCACGCCCATTCACGTATGCCTCCACACAGAAGATGCTCTAGCTGAGAATTGAACGGGACAACATCTTGCTGTGAGGCGACAACGCTACCGCAGCACCACTACCGCTGGTAAAACTGGGCACAATATACAGAGTGAAAATTAACATTAGTAATGGAGAAGTTAAAGAAAAGGGGTCCAGCTCTAGAGATGATAAAATAAGTATGCAAAGGAAAGTAGTATTGTTGGAAATGAATTCATCCTCAAGTCTTAGAGAGTACAATCACAAGGTGGACCCTATTTTGACAAAATATCACTAAGATGACTGATATTAGACTGTATACAAATCATGGACAGATGCAGGTCTAAAAATAAAAAAAAAGACAGCTGGGTGCATAAGTCCCAGGATAAAAAACTGCTCAATCCTGGTAGGTGCACTGGTACCAGGACTGGAAAAAATGACAATGTAGAATCCTGAAGACATGGAAACATTTCTCAAACTGGGTTAGGCCATACTCAATGGGAGGACCCCCCCCCCCCACTGTAGAAGGAAGTAGTAGTCCACAAAAAACACCAAAACTGACAGGCCAAAAAAGAGCCATAAAGATGATAGAGTGATCTGTTGCATATAAGAAAGAAATTAGGTATTATTACTATTATGCAAGAAGCTCAGAATTTCTGGATAGAAGATATTAAAAAATATTGAGAGAAATTACAGGAAAGAAAAATGCTTGCACGAGGAAAACTTGTCAAAAGCTCTAAAGCTTCAAATGCAAAGTTGTATTCATTATAATTATATATAACAGATTCATGGAAAACATTGTATAAACCAAGAAACCTTAGGGCATTTGGAAAAAGAAGTGACTGAGGAAGTGCAAAAATACAATCAACAAAAAGTAGAGATTTTTGGAAAGTATAAAAAAAGCATGGACATGGAAAAGAAAGAGAGATCTCATATGGTACAATATTCATGCAAAAGAGAAAGTCAGACTAATTAATACAAAAAAGTAGTTCCAAAGATATTTGAAGAGAAATTCTGGCAAAAGCACCCAGATTTGGAAAATTTCACAACACAAAAAATAAGATCTTAAAGTGGTAATGTAGAACAAAATATCAGTGAAGAAGAAGTTAAAAAAAAGAAGCTATAGTTATGGAATACCTGCAAAGTGAAGGATTTATTGTGAAAGTCTAGCACAGTTTATGTCACAGCATGATGGAACAATGACTTCCCATAATAAGCAGAAACAGGTAGAGCAGGAAACATCTGAAGAAGAAATATGAATATAGGAAAGAAAAAGATAGTTAATCTGCTACAATATTTATGCAAAAGAGAAAGCAAAATAAATGCAAAAAAAAAAAAAAACTGTATCAAGGATATTTGAAGAGAAATACAGGCAAAGACATCAAGATATGGAGAATTTTGCTATATGAAAATAAAGGGAAAAGGTAGACAATAGGATTAGTAATGGCAAGTTAAAAGAATAGAAACCAAAGTTATGGATTACCTGTGAAGGATTTAGTGTAGAAAATCCAACCCTGGTTATGTCGCAACTTGATGGAACAGTGAGAACTCAAATTAAGGAAAAACAGGTGGAACCAGAAACCTGTGGTCATTTGCCACATAAAGATACTCTGGAGCCTTCAGCAGGAAATCAGTACAAAAGTTCAGTTGGGGTTGCACAGCAAGGGAAGGAACTAGAAATGGATGCAAGTCTGATGCAGTCAATGTTGTGGAGTGATTGGCCAGTGAGTTCCCATATGAGAGTGCAGGATGCAGTTAAAGAGAATATGTCACAGGCAGATGTTCTGGAACTTTCTGTAGAATGAGTAAAAAACATATCAAACAAAACGCCACTGCACAGGTAACATGCAATGATTCCCACTTTGTTTATTAAACACTTTCATCTCAGTTGATACAAGGCTTCCTCAGAATACAGTTCATTAAACATGGAAGCATTTTAAAAGTTCTTCCTTGATAACACATCACATTATATCCAATCAAAACACTCTAATAATGTAAAGTGAGGAAATCCATATATTTGATTAAAAAATAAGCATTAAAAATAAATACATAAATAAAAAACTCCTCCAACAACTTTATTTTACTAATAAAACCACACCATTATTTAAAATCATATACTCATAAAAAATCTTTAATTTTAAAACACAAGTAATAGAGATCGTCATATTTAAACATGGAGCTGCCATTGCATTGGTTCTAATTTACCAACACAACTCCTGAAATTCTACTCATAAATCAGGAGCACCACCTCTAGGATTTACAACTAATCTCTCAATGTCAAAAAATAAAAATTTGTGTCCAGTGTGTTCTATCAGATGATTCACTAATGTGCTGTTGGAATTTAATTTGCTTATATTGTATATGTGTTCATATATTAATTCCCTGAAACACCTAGTTGTCTTCTCTATATAGAAACCTTGACAATTTTGACATAAAGCAGCATATACAATCCTTTTCATTCCACAATTTCACCGAAAGTTAGGTTGGATTAAAATATCCCCTAACAACTGTATGCAGCTAGCTTCCAACAAATGCTTGAAATAATTACAGCTACCACATTAAATGTACCCCACCTAATTTATTTTATTTTATTTATTTACTTATTTATTTAACATTTGTTAACCGGGAAAGTCTTACTTGGAATAAAGTAAATTTTCAGTGGAGGCCTGGGGAGAAACACTCCAGATATGAAACTAATATTAGTTTTCCCTTGGTTAATAATTCTAACCTGTGCAGGCATATTTTTTAAACAAATTACCCTTTTGGCAATAAATTGTGGTGATTGTCCTAACTCATTTATTACTTTAAAATAATTAAAAATAGTTCAGTTTTCTCAATACATTTTTAATTGGCCAATAATCAACACTAAAAGTTGTTATAAACATCAAGGCTATATTAGAATGTATTACATACATATCTTTTTTGTCATCTAAAGGATCTGTCTCCAGTAATGCTGAATAAAATCCAGTCTCACTTTTCACCATTGCTTCACTAATTAAATTATTAACAAGGTATTCTGGGTATCATCTCATCATAAACATTCCTTTAAGTTTGTTACATTCCTCCAAAAATTCATCAAATTCTAAAACATTCCTTCCTACTGTCACAAACTGACCCTTAACCACTGCTTTTTTCTGGGAGAATGGATGACAGCTAATAAAATGTAAAATGAGTTAGTATAAGTGGGTTTTTAAAAATATGGGAAACAGACTTTTTATTAAAAAAAATCCCTTCTCAATTCATTATCCAAATATTGCAGGAAATCCTTTGATTCAGAGGATGTGAATCTAAAAAAAAATGGAGTAGTGTTTTAATATAATCTAGTATACATTCATTAATTTTGTGTGTTCCATCAATCCAAAAAATAGAAATATCATCTAGGTATCAAATATACAATGACCAAGAATTAGCATATTCTGAATGTAACACAAATTTCTTTTCCCAAGTGGCCATTACCATATTTTCAAAAAGTGGGACACACACCGCTCTCATAGCCCTGCCCTGTCTTTGCCTATAATATGTACCTTCAAAATATATAAAATTATTGCTGAGTACCATATCCATGAGGGTCAAGATTGTGTTCATTTCAATTCCTGTAAGTTCAATATTTTCAACTAAAAATTCCAAACGCCATTCTAACCCCAGATTATGAGAAATAACTGAAAAGATGTCTTTTACATCCACTGTTACAAAAATAATGCCTTCTCTATACAGGTGTCAGTTTATCCTAGTCAGAAAGTCCCAGAAATCTTGGGCTAAATAATTCACCTGACTTAGAATCCCTTTAATTTTGAAATCAATGAACTTGGCCAGGGAATAAGGTTTTGGCATCCTGGTGTCTACAGTTGGTCCCAACAGAGGATCTAATATTTTTTTGTGAATTTTGGGGATACCAAAAATCGTAGGTGTTAGCTAAAATTCAGCTATAAGAAATTTATATTCTTCATAACATATTTGTTTTACATCAACATATCATATAATACATTCTCAATTCTATTATATGCTGAGACCATTTCATTTTTTGAGACCAGTTTATATGTCTCGTCACATAATAACAACAACATTTTATTAACGTAATCTGTTGTGTTCATGATTATAAGACCTCCACCTCATCTGGATTCAGTAACCTAATGGTTCTATCTGAACGTATATCTGACAACAAACATTGTGGGTCTTTATTCAAATTAGACCATCCAACAATGTTTTCTTTTCCAACAAAATATCTCTAATCCCACATTCACATATATGGTCACATACCTGTAAAATAGGATTAAGAGGAGGATTAAGAATACTAATTTTTTTCTGTTGAATAGTTGCATACTTGAGCTGCATCAACTTTATTACAAGCTGATAAAAGTACAAACTTGCAGTGTTATAAGATAGTACTGCATTTCATTTTTTCTGTTTTGTTTCATTGAATATTGTGTTAAAAATAGTACTGCATTTATCTGCTTATTTATTTGTTCACTGAAATTTATGAGCTCTCTCTGTGTCTGCAGTTAGTGGGTTTATTCTTCTCACTTTATTGATATTCAGTGTAGAAGTCTTAGCCTAGAGGGTTTCTCTGTGCCTTAAACTCTTAGTCCCTTATCTCTGAAATTATTATTGCTGAATAGTTGCATACTTGAGCTGCATCAACCTTATTATAAGCTGAGATAAGTACAAACTTGCAGTGTTATAAGATAGCACTGCATTTCATTTTTTCTGTTTTATTGTTTCATTGAATATTGTGTTAAAAATAGTACTGCATTTATCTGCTTATTTATTTGTTCACTGAAAATTGTGAGCTCTCTCTGTGTCTGCAGTTAGTTTTCCCCACCCACCCTGTTCTTGTTGTGGTATTAATCTTGGTGGCTTTGGAATTGATTGCTCCTCCTGTAAATTTGTGTTTGAACAGTCCTCCTAGGCCCATCTCATTTGCTCACTCAATCGAGTACAGTGAGGTCATATTTTGATTTCAGACACCCCTACCATTCCCATCTTTTCAGCCCTATCCCAGCTCTATCCTAGTCTAGTCTCATTAGCTCATCCTGCCAAATACAGAGAGAACATCTGAGTAGGCATACCCACTTAGGCCCTGAACTTGTCTGATTAAAGACTGCTGAAACAGGGCTCACTTCTGAGGTTTTTTACTGGCTAATTGGGTAATTTATTGCTTGTTTTCAATTGTTAGAAAAAAAAAAAAAACAAATTTGCACTTTATCTGCTTTTACTGTATTTGTGTTTCTTTCTACTTTATTACCTTATTTTGCTTTTGTCTCTTCTTAAAAGTACTCGATTGTGTGTATTCTGCTGCATTTATTACTGCTTGGTAGTAGCCTGATTAAATTGTAACTGTTATTCTAAGTCTTTTGGTTAAAGCACTTGGGCTTCAGACCAGATGTTTTACATTAAGAAGGTTTGTGGTCTGCACTCTTGTGGGAGGAAAGGCTAGTTTCTGCCCTTCTGAGCTGGAAATTTCTGGCCAAACGCTTACTGTGCCTGCTTATTTGAACTGTCTTTCTGATATTGGTGCACCTTGTCTGCTGTAGCATAGACTAGATTTAGGCCTGCTGAATCTAGCTTTGTTTGCATAACTTGAGCACTAATCCAGGCCATCTTTTTTGCAGAAGGTTCCCCTGCACAGTAGTGGCAGGAGTGTGCGGTTAGAACTTGTCTGATTGAAGACTGCTGGAACAGGGCTCAGTTTTGAGTTTTTTACTGGTTAATTGGGTAATTTGTTTAAATCAGTTTGCTCATTTTCTATTGTTATAAAAAAATGCACTTTATTCATCTGCTTTTACTGTAATTGTGTTTCTTCCCACTTTATTACCTTATTTTGTTTGTGCTTCTTCTTAAAAGTACTCAGTTGCATTATTCTGCTGCAGTTATTACTGCTTGGTAGTAGCCTGATTAAATTGTAACTGTTATTCTAAGCCTTTTGATTTAAGAACTTGGGTTTCAGACCATTTGTTTTACATTAAGAAGGTTTATGGACTGCATTGTTGTGGCAGGACAGGTAGCTTACATCCTTCTAAGTTGGGAATTGCTGATTGAAGGCTCAGTGTCTGTTATTTTAAAAGTGTATTAGTTCTGCTTTAAGCACTTGTGCTTCAGGCCAGTTATTTTAAATTAAGAAGGTTTGTAGTCTGCACTCTTGTGGGAGGAGAGGCTAGATCCTACCCTTCTGAGCTGGGAATTTCTGGTTAAAGGCTTATTGTGCCTGCTTATTTGAACTGTTTCTTTCTGAAATGTGTGTGCCTTGTTTGCTGTAGCCCAGAAGTTAGTAGTTTATTGGCCATTTTAGGCTGTTTTCTCTTTTATTTCCCCTGCTATAAAAAATGCATTTGCATGATTTTTCTGCGCTTGTATTCAGTTCAGCAAGTGCCTGCCAGGTGTTTTGTAGAGTTCTACAGCACCAGAGAGACAAAAGAGAGAATTTGGAGTAATTAAGTATATTTTTTTCTGCATTTTCTTGCTGTCTTATCTAATTCTACCTAAAACACCAATTGTTTAGCATTTCTGTGATTTAAAAAGCCTTTTTCTGCTACATATTGTACTTATTTGCTGCCTGCACTCGAACTAAGTCATTTTTGTTTTTAAATAATCTGTTTAACTGTTGTAGGCTACACAGTAAAGTGTGATAGCCATTTCTGTGCATTTAAAGTGGGTTTTCTTTTATTGTATCTGCTTTATTTTCTAAAAAAAAAAAAAAAAAAAAAAGATATATACTTTTTTCCCACCTTTCTGAATGAGTATAGTCCAGTTTTCAGGTTATTGCTGAATTCAGGGCTGTGTTACAAGTTTCTGTGTTGCCCATACCTTACTTGGATAGAAGGAAGTTTCTCTGTTCACCTTTGAGAGAGGGGAGCTTTGAGCAGCCTATCTGTCCCTGGAGGAGTGGTTTCAGCCCAGAAGTTAGTAGTTTATTGGCCATTTTTGGGCTAATTTCTATCTGTTTCATTTCCCTGCTATAAAAACCGCATTTGCGTGGTTTTGTGCACCGGGCAGCACCAGTTAGTTAGGGTTAAACTATTCCCAACTCCACAAAGTCTATTCTTCAATTTTTCCTTTGGAACTAGAGAAACATTCAACTTAAGCACTCAAACTATTCATTTCACAGCCCAGCACTAGCTCAAGCACTAATTAACCCTAGCACTAGACCCCCATATACTGTCCAGAAGGACAAGGCTCTCTGTTCGTCCCTACCAGCCAGTCAGTAAAACAGCTCACTTTACCTATTCAGGCATGTCCAAAGGGCAGTTTCAGGTGTACTCTACAGTCTAACTGGTGAATCTGGGCATTTTACAACTGCCTCATGTACACAGACAACCCTCTCCTCCTACCACCAAACACTAATATAGGCGAGAAATGCAATTATACAGCCAAACTGGAGGCAAAGCTCTCTCAACCCAAGACTGAAACTGACAGTCAAGAGGAGAAGGAAAATAATTGCAACACACCACCAGTCTCACATAGACCTACTAAACTAACACCAGCAAATAACACACATAAATACGCAAAAACATACTCGGGGGGGCTCTAAATAAAAATCTACAAAAGCACAGAGACCTCCAAAGCAGACACCCGAGCAACCTCCACACCCCATCACAAACCATGAAACACACACTTCACATAATCAGTGTGCCCTTAAGGCAAAATAACATACCCAGCACACTAGTAATAGGTGACTTTATAATCAGGCACACTGATGTCCCACTAACTAGGCTGGACAAGAAGGTTACAGTTAGCTGCCTGTCAGGTGCCAGGATCTGCCACATAACACAAGCACTCAAGTCATTCCAGAACAAGTACAAATATGACTCTGTCATTGTCCATGTTGGTGTGAATGACCTGAGACGTACCTCCCTGGACTACATGAAAAGAGACATGGAAGAGCTCTCTGATCACGTAGCTCAAGCTAGTATGACCCTGACCCTGAGTAGCATCCTGCCCTCACCAAGAAAGATGCCACAGTATAAAGAAAAAATGATAAATTTAAACAATTGGCTAAGTTTCTGGTGTCATTCAAAGGGGATCCAGTATGTGTCCGCCTGGGATGACATGCTCGACAAGCCACGTTTCGCAAGAGATGACTTGCACCTGTCACCCTTAAGCTTTCAAATACTGGCCAAGGCTTTTGCCACCCCCATAGTGCCTTTTTTAGGCAAGGCTCAAAAGACAAACCCACCACCATAAATAGCACAAGTAACCAAAAACTAAGGGCAATGCTACTCAACACCAGAAGTCTAAACCTCAAAATGCATGCACTCAAGGCACTCCTCTGTATGAAGAACATTGATATCTGTGCAGTAACAGAAACCTGGTTTAAGGCTCCAGAGAGCATCTCAGCACTACCAGCCTATATCTCATACCATACTTTTCAGCTGCAGAACACAGACCGAAACACAAAAGGTGGGGGTGTATCCATATTCATCAAGGATACCCACACCTCCAGGTTAGTGGTGCAGCAGAATGCCTCAGAGATCATCCATGTGTAACTAACAATGGGCAAAACTGCAATCCAAATTGTAGCTTGCTACAGATCACCCACCATGGCCCAGGACCCCCATTCCATGTTTCTGGAGACACTGGAAAATATGAAGGTCCTACCAAATGCCCTAATATTGGGTGATTTCAATTACCCAAACATTAAATGGGAGAACTACTCAAGTACTAACTTCCTTGCTTGCCCAACGCTTCCTAGAATATATAAACTTGAACGTCCTGGATCACCTGGTCAACACCCCCTCCAGAGGTGACAACATATTGGACCTGGTCATCACCAACATGGGCGACCGGTGTTCTACACCGGAGGTCAACACCTCGCTGGTTAGATCAGACCATAGACTAATCTCTCTGGATGTCCACATTCCACCCCCACCCCCAATCAAGGAAACCACTGTGAAAAAATTTTCAAAAGCAAACTTCACATTACTTAAGACCGAGATGGAAAGGCTCACAGCCGCCATGCTAAAGGACAACGCTGTCCAAGATGCCGAATCCCTTACAAAGGCACTCTATGAGCACCTGCAAGAATGCATGGATCATGCTATCCCAAGCAAAACCAAGACTCACTCCTCCAAGAAAAGGAAACCAGTCTGGTAGACCCCTGCCATGAACAAATTATACAATAGAAGGAGGAAACTAGTACAGAAAAGAGTAAAATCCCAAGAAGGAAAGACATCCCTGATCGGTATCAGCAAGAAACTACGATCCCTCATAAAATCATCCAAGGTTAGCTTTGAAAGAAAAATTGCCAAGGACTCCAAATATAACCACAAAGTGTTCTTTAGCTATGTCAAGAACCTAAGTGGAAACTTTCAGATCTGCTCTGAGTTAGGGCAGAATGGCACAAAATACACTGAACCAACTGATATTGCCAACATTCTGGCAGACAGGATTAGTGCAAACTTCACTCCCCTCTCACCCCCTAAAGGGCCCATAACCATACCAGAAGAATGTAGAGCCCTAGCAATCACTGACACACAGGTTAAAACATCCCTATCCAAAACCAAAAACCCAGCTTCAATGGAACCAGATGGTGTCCCAGGCTGTGTCTTACATGAACTCCAAAATGAACTAACCCCTCACCTAAACACACTGTTCAAAGTCAGCCTCTCTACAGTCTACATACCCATAAAGTGGTGCACAGCAACAGTTATCCCACTCCACAAAGGTGGAGCCACAATGGACCCCGGGAACTATCGCCCTATAAGCCTGACTAGCCTGGTCTGCAAGGCTATGGAGCACATCATTATGGAACACATTAACAGAGACATTGGGAACTTCCAAACATTGGATCCTACCCAGTTTGGCTTTGTTAAGGGAAGATCATGCCTACTAAACCTGGTGGACTTCTTTGAGACAGTTACCAAGGCTTTAGACGAGGGAAAGGAGGTCCACACAGCCTACCTAGACCTCGCAAAGGCTTTTGACACCATTCCCCATTTTGGTCTTATAGACAAGCTCACCAGCCTGAACATAAACCCCTACATCATGAGATGGGTTGCCAATTGGCTCATGGATAGAACCCATATGGTGAGAGTTGCAGGCTCTAGGTCTGACTCTAAACTGGTTACAAGTGGTGACCCCCAGGGCTCAGTCCTGGGACCCTTCCTGTTTGGTATATACTTTTCAGAGGTACAGGCAAGCACAGAAGGACTATGGCTGACCAAGTTCGCAGACAACTGCAAACTGGGGGCCATAATTAACTCTCCTGCTGATACAGACATCCTCCAGAAGGGTCTCACTGAGACGGATACCTGGTGTCAAAATCTTGGCCTCAAGCTAAATGCCAAAAAGTGCATAGTCATCCCCTCTGGAATAAACAAAGTACCCATGAACTACCACATATGTGGTAGTCCCCTAAATACAGAAAATGTAATAAGGGATCTGGGGATCCAAGTAGATAGTAATCTCTCCTTTGATAATCATATTGCCAAGGTGGTTAGAAAATCCTTCTATGTGGCCCACCTAATCACAAAAGGGTTTGCATCTAGAACAAAAGAGGTTATTGTGCCCCTCTACTCATCACTCATCAGACCCATCATAGGGTACAATGTCCCATTTGGGATGTACCTTACAAGACACTTGCAACAGCTGGAAAGACCACAGAAGTACCTCACCAAGAGAATTACTGGCTTCAAACAGATGTCCTATGCAGCCCAACTGAAGAAACTCCAGCTGCACTCAGTTGCATACCACTTACTCAGAGGTGATCTCTGCCTGACATACAAGGCCATGTCCAACCCAGAATTGATGGACATGTTCCACCTAAAAAAAACCAAATCCCCGAGAGCCACATGCTCTAGGGATCTAAACCTCACCACAATGATAAATAGGACTTGCTGGAGGGATAGATTCCTGTCCCAGAGACTCCCCATGCTTTGGAACAGGATTCTAATCTACATTAGGCAGAGCACCTCACTAACACTCTTCAACAGGAACCTTGACGAGTGGATGGGAAACAGAAAATTTACCCCGGGGATCACTTCAGTGGCTCTGTTGGACAGAGGCACAGGGAACTAATGTCTCTGTTGGACAGAGGCACAGGGAACTAATCTATGGGGGTGGCAAAAGCTAACACAGTCTGGCTAGGCTTACAGATGCCCTTGGGCAAATAGCCTAATACTTACCTATGAACCTATTAAGGTACATCACATTGTAATTAGAAAAATAAAGCCTAAAATTCAATTTCCTGACAAAAAATTTTAACCTATCAAAACATCCACAAGTTTAGTCCTTGTAGTAGGCACAAATGTAAATCCTCTCGCAAACAATTCAGCAAAAGGTTCATTTAAAGTCACATTATTAAAATTGTAAACCTTAAAGTCACAATCTTTATTACAATCATCTCTGATTGTTTCAGGGATACTATCAATTGTAACTCCCCTCCTTCTCCAGAATATGTATCCTCCAAGCATTCCACAAATTACACTTCTGTCCCACGTCTCATTTGCATTGACCAAATCCTCTCGGACCTCCTTAATTGGGTTTGCTGCTCTAAAGAGTCAGCGTAATTATGTAGAAACCCTTCCTCAACATCCCCCTTAAGATTATCAATAAATGTCCAGCTCGATGCTCTCATTTCCCCACCCCATACCTAAGAGCATGAGGGAGCAGGATATGCTTTTCATTTCAAATAATCATTATTCAAGAAAATGCTCAGCAAACAGATTCCTCTCCAAAAGTATTTATCGCAGATAATCCAAATCACATGGAAAGCAAACAAAAACTCCACCAAGTAAGGATTAAGCCACCATAAGTGCTTTTGTCCCCAAAAGTACACATTAACATGGAACGTCATCAGATGGAGAGGAATCCGTTTGCTGAGCATTTTCTTGGATTTTGTGGTTTTTGGACTTTTTTGTTTCAAATAATCATTATTGTCTCATTGCAATTTTTCCACCTTCCTATTTTGCAATTCATTTACCACAGAATCAGCTCTATGAAAAATATCACTGTACCTATTGTTAACCTGGTTGTATAGCAAGTCATTGGTACTGGATGCATCCAATCTTTTAATCTCCATGGTCAAATACTCTATAGTTTTATTTCTATCTTTAATCAAACCATCCATAAATTCACACCCATGGCATTCAAAAAGTCCCAACAATTCCTTATGTAATGCAGACCCATCGGAAATATCCAGCAATGCAGACCTTTTGGTACCTGACAAAGTTTTATATTTTCTCATGATTTCCTCACTTTTCATTATTAGCATGTTTTGATTAGATAAAATGTGACACGTGATCAAGGATGAACTTTTAAAATGCTTCTCTGTTTAATGTATTAAATTTAATTGTATTCTGAGGAAGTCTTGCTTTAACTGAGATGAAAGCACTTAATAAATAAAGTTGGAATTATTGCATGTTACCAGCACAATGGTGTTTAGTTTGATGTGGTTTTTAATCATCATATTTGTGAGTTTGGAATTGGTTATTCCTTTCTGTAGAAGGGCCACAGGAAATGGAGAACAAAGAATGTGCTCTCAGTTTAGAAGAACATGATCTAAGGGAAAAGTTGCTTGATTTAATAGAGGTGGATAGACATATTAAGATCGCTGAAAGAAATAGATTCCAGAAAGTCAATAAGACCCAAAATGTTAGTAGTCTGATAAAACAAATGAATGCAGTAATTAAGACTAATAACAGAAATTCATGTGAATTAACAGAAGCAAATAGAATATATTACTGTGCAGCTAAATTAATAACAGATTAAGTCTTACCACAAAAATATGGGGCAATAAGGGAAAGGAAGGAAAGAAATCATATGCTATAATGGAAGGATCGATTAGAGAAAACTATACAGCAATTAAGACAAAAAGTGTCACTGTTTGAAGAGTATAGAAGAGGGAACTGATCAACAAAAATACTTAGAAACATAGATGTGATAAAAGCAATGTGCAGTATTACAACAGACCAGGTCTATCTTACAGTATTGCAAATAATAAACAAAAGATATCAGGACAGGCAAAACAACTTAGAAGATATGCAGATAAAAATAAAGGAAAAGTACAAAATAAGCAATTCATTGATGATCCAAAAAAGTTTTATAGAGAATTGGGAAACAAAGCAAAAGTAATAGAAAAACCACTAAAAAGAAAAAAATAAAAACATTTTGGAGACATATCCATGAAGACCCTGTGGAACATAACAAAGATGCTGAATGGATAGAAGAAGTAAAAGAAACAGTAAGAAGTTCTAAAGTACAAATGTGAAATGGAATGAAGTAACAGCCAGAGAAATTGAAATATTAAGAAAAGTTCCAAAATGGAAAACCCCATGCCCAAATGCAGTATCAAACTTCTGGATAAAAGTATTAATATCTTTACACAAAGATTTAGCCCAGAGTAAAAACTACTTATATGTGTACCCCAAACAGACACCGACCTGGTTAACAACAGTAAAAACAATATTGCTTCTTAAGAGTGAACCTGCAAACTATCCTAAAAACTATAGACAGATAACTTGCCTTCTTACAATGTATAAAATATATACTGGAATTGATTCTGACAGAATTTATACTCATTTAGAAGAGAACTCAATAATGGCAATATAACAAAAGGGTAAAAAAGTCATATAGAACAAATGATCATTTATTTTGAAATAAAGTCGTAATTCAGAATTGTAAAACGGGGAAGAATCTAAATATGGCATAGATAGACTGCAAAAATGTATTTGGCAGCATCCCATATTCATGGATAAAGGAGTGCTTACAGATGTATAAGACACACCTTACATTGATCAGTTACATTACAGTGACCATGAAATAGCAGCAAACCACTTTGCAGCTAATCTATGATAAAGGACAAATTATTATCCCAGAGATAATCCAAAGAGGGATACTCCAGGGTGACTCTTTGTCACCCGCTGTTCTTTTGGCTTGCCATCAACTCATTAAGCTGTCTACTTAACAAATTAGTCATGGTTATAATTTGGCTCCCAGACAACAACAAAGTGTAAAGACTTCTCATCTTCTTTTTGCGGATGATTTTAAAACTGTATAGTTCAACAGATGAGCAGCTGAAAGCAGAACTGGAAGTGGTCAAAACTTTCTCAGGTGATATACAAGTGTCATTTGCTCTTGCTAAATGAGCAAAAGCAACATTTAAATCAAGAAAACTGCAGTGCCAAGAAAATATCCATCTGGGACATGAATATGATATAAAGGAACCTGAAAGAAATGCATTTATAAATATCTAGGAACTGATGAAGCAACGACAATAAAACATGAACAAATCAGAACAAAACTCAGTAAGAGATATTTTAGAAGAAAAAAATTAATACTGAAAACAGCTTTGACATCTAGGAACAAAGTCCAAGATATAAACCAATGTGCTCTTCTTGTTTTCTCTTACAGTTTTGCAGTGATTGACTGTCCCTAAAAGGTATTGGATCAGCTGAGCAGGAAAACAAGAAAAATGCTTCATGCTTATCAAATGATATATAAAAATTGGTGTATACAAATATTATATATTCCCATTCCGAAGGAAGTATAAGCCTCCTTAACATTGATTACATGTATAGATCTGCACTCGTAGGGCTGTGTACATCTCTGCTCACCATCACCAGATCCAAACATTGTAAAAGTATTGAAACATGAAGAAAACAATTCTAAGATGAGTTCCCTGATTAGCAGCAGCAAATAAGTGTCAAGGAGGAATGGAAACAAAACCAGAAGTAGACAAAAATCAGGCAATGACTGAATGTGCCAAAAAGCAAAAGAAATAATATAAGGAAAAGGATTAGATGAGAAGGCAAGAAATGTAGAAAAAGCATAAGTATAGCTGCAAGTACAGAAAACTCCTAGAAGAACCTCATGTAGATTCAGATCAGATGCAGAAATGGTTAAGGTGAATTTAAACTAAATGATGAGACATTAATATAAGCAGCCCAGGATAGTGGACTATGTACACATTGGTTTACAAAGTCCATTGAACATGTTGGAGAAACAGACAAATGCAGGTTCTATAAACCAGAATTGGAAACGGTCACATGTCTTGTTGCTGGGTGTAATACTCCCATGGCAGAGGCAGACTGTTGCATTGGGGATTGTGCAAACGTTACAATACTGAAGTAGCTGAGAAGCATTGGAAACATGAATCACAACGTATTATACAGAACGATGACATTTATATGACATGGGATCACCCATTGCCAACAGTTCAAAAAAATAGATGTGAGAAAACCAACTATAATAGTCAATGAAAAGAAGACAAAATTAGCATTGATCATTGAAACTGCTACACCCAGTGATTAGTGTCTTGTGTACAGAACGAGACAAAGTCATAAGATACCAGGATGTGCAGGCAGAAATGAGGGCAGTGTGGAAAAAGGACACCAAGGCAGTTCTAATAGTGGTAGGAGAAATGAGTCTCATAAAAATAATTTACTGTATTATTTAGATATGCTACCAACACATGTAACTTCATATGAATTGCAGGAGGAATCAATTCTGGGCACATTGCAGGCACTGCAAAGAGTACTTTGGCTAACATCAAAGAGTGAAACAATACTAATTTTAGGAATTTTAATTATACTTTGATTTAGGAATGAGGTCCATTCCTATCATGGTATCAGGAACTCAAAAGACATGGAGAAATTAAACCATTAGAAAGTAAACTACTGGCTGATCAGTTTGACTCCAATTTTTCTCTACTTTTACCAGTAGACACATCTCAAGAAATGCCTCCAGCTGTAACTCCCTAACTATCACAA
Source organism: Protopterus annectens (assembly GCF_019279795.1). Lineage (NCBI taxonomy): Eukaryota > Metazoa > Chordata > Ceratodontiformes > Protopteridae > Protopterus > Protopterus annectens. Next base: position 1,087,814,060 of record NC_056726.1, read on the forward strand.
GAGAATATGGCCATAAAGTGCTCTCCAGGGCCAAAAATATTGTATTCATGGGATCGGATAATATTCCAGGTTGCCTTCTTAATAGCATAAAACATGATATATTGACCCACAGAATCAGTGTTTAGCTGAAGTGTCCAAACAAGCTTCATGCTGAATGAATGGAGGGCTACAACTGGTATCTCTCTGGACGTGGGACCTACAGACCCATAAGGCTGACTAATCGCATATGTAAAGCCATGGTAAGAATAATCACAGGTGTGATGAATGATGCCAAAGATAACCTTCATTCATTGGCACCATCTCAGTTTGGATTCATTAAGCGTATATCATTCTTACTCAAGTTAGTGAATTTCTTTGAGAAAGTCACCAAGGCAATGGATTAGGGGAAAATGGTGCATGCTGCCTACATTGACATTGCCAAGGCGTTTGACATAATATCCCACTTGGGCATTGTAGATATGCTCATGAAAATAGGTGTAAGGCTCTATTTCACCTGCTGGATAGCTAGCTAGCTCATACATAGTACCCAAGAAGTCAGGAAAGTGCAGACAACCTCCACTAAATGGAAGGTCACTTGTGGAGTCCCTTTATGGACAGTTTTGGAGCTGTTTCTCATTGCCATCATCTCCTCTAAAGTCAAGATTAAAGTCAAAGGCCTTTGGCTGACTGAATTAGCAGATGATTGTAAACTACTGTAGGTTTAGTTATAGAATTCCCCAATGACACAAAAATACTCTCCAAGAATCCCTGACACAGACTAATAACTGGTGGAAGAGTCATAGTCTAAAACTCAGTGCCAAGACATGCATAAGCATGTCCTTCAGAATGACAGCCACTCTTGTAAAATGCTACACTGATAATACACTCCTAAAAGTAGAACTAGTGGTCAGGGAATAGGAACACAGATGGACAATGACTTGGTCTTTAACCACCATGCGTCTAATGTAGTATGAAAATCATTCCTTTCTGTGCAATGTATAAGCAAGGATATTGCATCTAGGTCCACAGATGGCATTGTTCCATTGTACTCCTCATTAGACCAATCACTGAGTACAGCACAGCCTTCTGTATGAAGCAAAGTCCTTCCCTACACTTATTCAAGCACAGTTTTTCTCAGAGGGTGGGGAATTGCAAATTTACCTCTGCCCTGGCAGCTGTGTTCCTATTAGAAAGAGGGAACTTGTAAATACTTTATCACCCACACCCAAGTTATATATACCTTACACAAAGCCTATGAGATCCAAACAAGTCCATTACATTTGGGTGGCATGGTTAGGCTTAAAAAGGACCTTTAGGTTTACTAGCCTGGTAAACTCTATGATCCTATGATGCTATGATAAAGCAAGGACTGCAGAAACAGATGGGGTTGAATGGCATGGGGGATATTTATAAACGTTTTCTAGATTACTGTATATTAATGGATGAAGTTCTAACAAAAGCATTAAAGGCAATGTTTCAGATATTTGACCAGTTTGGAAATGTAGTGGGAATGCAATGTAATAAAAAAAACTGTATTAATCTAGTGTGGGAATAGAAGCACAGGACATGAGCAAGGTACTGCATAATAGTAGGCCCAGATTATCCAGGACTTCTGGCAGGTAATATATTGCATAATATAATTCTACAGAATTTAAATAGGCTAGTGGAAAAATTCAGATTAAAATGGAAAGAATTGTAGAAAAGGTAAATTCTTTGTTGGACACATTAATTCAATTAAATTGATAACTTCATTGGTATGACACAATTTGGAATGTATCAGTTTCTTCTCTAGTCTAAAACCAGGGCTAATACAATGAGCTACAGAAATGGGTAGTGGGACCCCAAGGAAAGGGTATGGCTAATGACAAACTAATGACCGGCAGACATTGGAGGAGTTGGGGTCTTTCTGAAGTGATCCATTAGCTTTCAATTTAACTGAAAGTTTAGTAGTTAACTAATACAGTAGTAGACGTGGGTGGGAGTTGGCGATAGAAAGGGTGGCAATCTCAGGAGTGGGGAAGAATTGTAGGAAAGGAAATCCTCAAAATAAAAATAAATATGTGAAGAAAGTTAGAGGGTGGTGAGACTAGTGAAGAAATTGATAAATTCCAAATTATGTCACACAAAGGAAGTTATCACCAATTTAACTGAACAATAAAATGTCAGCCATGTGCTGGAGAAAGCCAATGCACACTATATGGTTACAGTGGCTGGAGATTATTTCTAGGTGAGGATATTGTATAATATGGAAAAATAAAGGAACACATAAAGAATAATAATAGAAAGTAATATGCAATAATTCTAGGTAATACAAAGACATGGGAAGGGCAAAATAAAATTCAGAACATTTCAGAGTGTTAGAGATAATGAATGAATGTGCCTTTTGCTCCTAGGGAGGAATAGTGGCATTGTATATGACTATAGCCAAACTGGTAGTCTAGACAGAAATTGAAACACAAGAGAGGGTCAAAGTAGCATGGAATTAACTATGGTAGAAATGAGGTAGTATAAAAAGGGTAAGGCAAAATCATTGGTGCAAACCTCATGAAAAATTCAGGAGCATTGCATTCATGCCAGATGATGGACTTGAGCTTAGCAAAAAAAAAAAAAAACAAGAAGAGGTACAGATAGTCTTCCAAAGTCTACATATTTATAGTAGCCTGTGAGATAAACACGTAAGTGGTTTGGCAGAAGCTATAATGAATCTTGGACAGGTAGACAAAGGAAAGGAGGAAAGGCAGCAGCATCCAAGTAATGGAGATACGATTAATTTGGTCTGGGCAAGTACCAACATTCAGGAGATTTGAATGACCACAATGCCTTTTTGTGGTGACTTTGGAATTTTGCATGTTGTGAATAAGATAGTAATTACAGAGATGGTCTGGAAGAGAAAATAAGCTTACTTTTGTATGAGCATCATAAAATAAATATCAAATAATAGTGACCTGGCTGGAAAAGGATAGATATTCACTGAAAAGGTGAATGTGGAGATGTTGATGGTGATGAAAAATATTATAAGTGGATACAGGCTGAGATGGTAAACATATGTTCAAAAATTAATGCAGAGTCAAGGGTTATACTTCTTAAGGGTAGAGATAGTCTGGGGAGGTAGCTGTGTAAGATGGTAGTTGTTAAACACATATGTTTGGGTAACAAATGGGGTTGCCATGAGGGAATGAAAATTCACTGAATTAGGGATATCAGGTCATTTATAAATAGGGAAGGCAGAAATATTACAACTGAAAATGGACTTTTGTTGTCTTCAGATAGAAAAGCAGTCCTCCTGAGTTTCAACAGCTGAGAGCACAAACAGGTGTGGGGTTAAACAGTAAATTGTAAAAAGTACAAATATATTTGGTCAGGGGAAATAATGCATGAACGCCTCATATAAACAAATGTTTTCATTATATAATGTAGCTTATTAGAGTGATCCGGTATAGCAAAATGAACAGCTATTTATATGTACCAGTGGACTGGAATTTAACGTTTATATGTAAGCTAACAGATTAGTCATTCCAGAAGGCACAAAAGAAAGGCAACTGTTCCATTTGTATGAATGTACCAGTTACTGCACTTTGTCATATTGTATGACTATTGTCTGTAAGCATTTTAATAAAAAAACATTTAAAAAATATTCTGTCTACATCTCACTATTAGTTACTTGTTCCCAATTCATACATGAAATCTGACTCCTTTCTGTTTATGGAAGACAGGCGAGAAATTAATTCAGAATTTGACTTTTTCTTCCTTAGTTTGTTGACTTCTTTCAAAAATTTTCTCATTTCACTTTATGCCTTTCTTCTTTCCTGAATTCACTCCCTGCAAGCCTTCCTCTCCCTGGAGATTGTAGACATCTGCGTAGTAATGGAGACATGGTTTAAAGTTGCTGAGAGTACCCCAGAAATGCAATGTTATAATGCCTTTCACACCTTTAGACCAGCTACTGCACAAAAGGGAACTAAAGGTGGAGGAATGTCAGTCTGTATTAAGACTAATCTCACATCCAGACTAAGTGTATTACCCATTGGAACTCATACATGTGCAGCTCACCATAAACAGGGTGCTGCATCATATCCGTGTAACATATAGGTCCCCCTCCATGTCCCAGGAAACCCATACTACCTATCTCAATGTATTAGAGTCCTTCACTGTTCAATACATTATGATATTCATGGGGGATCTCAACTACCCCTCTATAGATTTGGATTGCTACACCACTTGTAATGTACAAGCCCAATGATTCCTAAACCTTGTTAATATCAACATCCTGGAACAGTTGGTCCATTCTTCTACCAGCGGTACACATATCATTGACCTTATACTCATGAACACGAGGGGGGGGTCAATGTTCCTCACCCAATTTAATATCTTCGCTCATCCTTTATGACCATAAGCCAGTATTACTTGAAATAAAATTAAATCTGGAAATCCAGCAAAACCAAAAACATTTAGGAACTGTTCCAAGACTAACCTCTCTTCTACTAAGCAGCATCTTGGCTAAATTCCAAGCACCATCAAACCCAGTAAACACCATAGAATATACTGAGCTACTGACAAAATGTCTGTACAGCCATATTGATAGCTGCACAGAGCGAGCTGTGCCACTCATATTAAGAATAAGACAAACTCAAAAGACAAGCCACCCTGATGGAATTACACTATCAATCAGTTTTACAAAAAAAGAAAATAAATCTTTGACCAAGCATAGGAGGAACAAAGCCATATATTTTAAAAACCCCATAACCAGTCTAAACAGGTGGCTAAGATGGTTAATTAATATTTCAAAGGCTAAATTTGAAAAAAAAATAGCTTCTTAGGCAAAGGACAACCACAAATCTTTCGACAGCTATGTCTGTAACCTCAGATGAAATACACAACAATGTGTAACACTTATTGTAAACAGCAGCACCCACACTGAACTGGAGGCCATTATCATCCTTTTGCCTGAAAGGTTCAGCTCAAATTTCTCTCCCCACTACCTCCTGATAGTCCAAAGGAAATATCACATAACACAATCCCTCCAACTATTACTAGAGAACAGATCATTAATGCACTTTCCAAGGCCAAAACCACTGTATTGACGGGTCCCGATAACGTTTCAGGTTGTTTAATAAATAGCATGAAGCATGACCTCTCTGGTCCACTTAAATCATTTTTCAACTGGAGCCTTCAGTCAAGTTTTGTGCCCAAGGAATGGACGATGGCTAGTCATTCCCCTGTATAAAGGAGGTCCATCCACTGATCTGAGAAACTACGGGCCCATAAGTCCTACCAGCCTCATATGTAAGGCCATGGAAAAAATCATTATGGACATGCTGACTGATGACATATAACTCTTAAACACTTGACCCATCACAGTTCAGCTTTGTTAAAGTAAGGTCATGACTATTAAATCTGATGGACTTTTTTGAGAGGGTCACTAAAGCATTGGATGAAGGTAAGACTGTGTACACAGCTTACCTCGACCTGGCTAAGGCTTTTGATACACTACCCCACTCAGACATTATAGACAAGCTCACTAATTTAGGTAAAAGCCCTTTTATCTGCTGCTGGATAGCCAACTGGCTCACTGATAGGACCCAGGAGGCCAAAATAGGTGAGGCCATCTCCACCCAGAGACCACTCACTAACAAAGTCCCCCAGGGCTCGGTACTGGGCCCACTCCTTTTTGGCATCTATTTCTCTGAAATGGAAGCAAATGTTGAAAGTTTATGGATGACTAAGTTTGCAGATGATTGCAAGCTGTGAGTTATCATCAGCTCCCCTGCAGACACTAGCATTCTTCAAGAAGGTCTATCTCTGACTAATAAATGGTGCCAAAGCCATGGTCTTAAAACTGATCCTAAGAAATGCATAATTGTACCCTTTGTGAAATAAACCATCCCAGCTAATTACCATGTTGATAATACATCCCTAAGATTTGACCCACTGGTCAGGGATCTAGGTATGCATGTAGACAGTAGCCTTACCTTTGACCACCATGTGGCCACAGTGGTGAGGAAATCCTTTTATGTTGCACAAATTATAACTAAGGGCATGGCATCTAGGTCCAAAGACGTCATTATCCCACTGTACTTCACCATTATCAGACCAGTCATAGAATACAATGCTGCTTTTGGCATGTAACTGACTAGGCATATGCATCAACTAGAATGACCTCAAAGGTTCCTTACAATAAGAATATACAAGGTGTAATAAACCTGCCTTATGTAGAGTGCCTTAAAGCCTATCTCCTTATGTAGAGTGCCTTAAAGCCTATCTCCTATAGATTGCTGAAAGGTGCTCTATGCCTGGCTTACAAGGCATCCACAAACCCCACACTTATGAATCTCCTACATATTTATAAGTCAAAGAGTACCAGAAATGCAAGGTCTAGGGACGTGACTTTTGTCTGTGACATAAACAGAACATGCTGGAGAGACACGTATGTGTCCCAAAGACTGCCCTCCTTTGGAACAGGCTTCCCATCCATGTGAAGCTGCATTCGTCTGTTACCTAGTTTAAGCACAAGCAAGACAAGCGGATGGGGAATAGGAAATTTACACCAGGCCTGGCACCCATATTCCTTATGGACAGAGGTAATATATAGATGCCTGGCCCTCGATGTCCAGTTTGGATGCAAGACATCATTATTCTTTGGGAAAACTGGCTAGGCTTAGAAAAGCCCATTAGTTCGTTAGTTTGGTAATAGTCTATGAATCTATGACTATATGAATTCATCCTAATAAGTCCTTTCTGCCATCTGTTACTCCCTTTACTGGATTCTTTTCTTTCTTTACATTGGCTGTTATGACCAACCTGGCTACTTTCTTACTTTCTTGAATTACTGACTCCCTACATCTCCTAATCCCATGTACTCCTTGTATGTGTTTTTTCTAAGGACATCTCAATCATTTCCTTTAGCCACTTTTGGTAATCCCCACCTAACTCTTGTTGTATTTCTTAACCTTTTTATTCTTTCTTCTATAACCTTTCATTGACTCTTCTTAATTTTCTCCCAAAGTCTTTTGTATTATTTTCTTATATTCTAGCTTCATGTCCTGCTAGCCAGCATATCTCTGATCTTCTTATAGTCAGTACCCATACAATCACTTTGGTATCTGATCTTGCCACCCCTTTACGTATGGTGAACCACAGTCCCTTTGAACCACCACCCATGATTAACAGTGTAAACTCACTTCCTCTCCATGTACCTACTCTGCTCTCTGCAGTACTGTGTTAATTGCAGTGTTTTCATTTGCCATTTATGTAGACCCTTCCCAGTTCATAATCTACATATCAAGTATTGTACTTTCTCACATTGTATTTTTGAATGCTCCGGTCTGCTTCAGAAAGATTGAAATAATCATCAGTGCTATCCATATGTTAACTTCCCCTGCTCAATTTCTGCTTTTTATATTACATTTCATTGAAGGTGTACACTAGGTAGTGATATGCTACCAGTTCTTCCCTCAACTTCTTTCTACTTTGATGGCTAAGTCAACTCATTTTCTGTAAGCTCGAGTCCCAAACCCAATGATTTCATCTCATTCATATCATCTGCTTCCTCTAACATCTTGCAATTAAATATTATTCTTTACATAGACTACACTTCTCTCCAATATTTACTTTTTGTCAATTCTGAATAACCTGAAGCCCAAAATGACATTCTAGAGCTACTTTGTACAGGCTTCAGTTACTGTTACCTAGGTTATGCCTGCTCCTCCTGTTATATCGATCTGAAGTTCACTCACATTCTGTCATATTCAGCATATGCTGCTATGAATTAATCATCACTTGTCTCACTTCCAGCCTTATTTTATAGGCCTTCCTGTTCCTTCTACCTCCTTCAATCCTGTCAGTTTGTAGCATATGCCCCTCTTGCCCTTTCTTCTTCTTTGTTGCCATCTGCCTCCTTTCCAGTCCAGTTTAAAGCTACAGTTCCAGTATTGTTCTTTTTATTTATTTATTTATTGACATTTGTTAACCGGGTTTGTCCAACTGGGCTTGTGGCCCTGGAGAACCGAGGAGAAAAGCTGCAGTAATACATTTTAAAACAAGTACAATTTTAAACAATATTGGTATAATAGCAGTTATAGCAAAACTATTCACATATGTTGGGTTACATGCATAAAGTTAAAGTTGCATTAAAAAGAAGCTAAGTAACAATTTTACATTGATATAGTTCAATAGGCCAACAATAAACATTTTTTGTTTGTATAAAATTGTGCAAATGCATAGTAGACACATTGGAGAGAGAGGTGTAATGAGGTACTAAGTATGGTCCTTTTGAGGGTACATAAAGGGAAGGAAGACTAGGTAGGGTCATGGCAAGGGCAGGTTCTGGAGTTGAGAAAATAAGCTTTTAGTTCATTTTTAAAGTGTGAGGTGTGGGAGATTGAATGTAAGTCAAGGGGAAGTTTGTTCCAAGCATGAGCAAGGGAGTGTTTGTAGAGTAGTTTGCCTACTGACCTTTTTGGGTGGTAGATATCAAGTAATTGTTGGTTAGAAGTACAGAGGGTCCAGGATGGGATGTAGATTGAGACTAAGGAAGATAGAGATGGACAGAAGGAGGGTTTATAAAGAATAGAGTGTAGCATATGAAATTGATAAGATATCAGAAACTGGGGAAGTTCAAGCCACTGAAGAGAGTTTAAAGAAATGCAGTGGTGTGAGTTGTATGGGGAGTTAGTAATGAATCTGGCTATTTTATGGTAAGTCTGTTGCAGTTTTTTTAGAGTGGAGGCCTGGATATTGGTAAGAACTGGGGCAGCGTATAAGAGGGAGGGGAGGAGGAGTGCCTGGCCCAGGGTAAGTCTAGATTCAGGGGTTAGGAATTTTTTGTTCCCATATAGCAGACCTAGTTTCTGGTTTGTTTTTTTTATACATTGGAGTATGTGTAGGTTGAACTTGAGTTCGTCATTGATAATGACCCCTAGGAGTTTTGTGTGGGTATCAGGATGGATGTTTGTATTGTCAGAAGATGTAATAAAAAAGGAGGTTTTGTGATGAGAAAGAAAACGGGAAAGGAAAAGTAGGAGTTTGGTCTTTTTGGGATTTAGGATCAATAGGTTGTGAGAGAGCCATTGTTCAGTGGAAAGTAGGGCCTGTTGGGTAAGGGAGTGTAGTTCAGGAATGTTATTTGAGATAGATATAAGTGTGGAGTCGTCGGCATACTGAATAAGGGAGGATTCTTTGCATGAGCTGTAAAGATCATTGGTGAAGATGTTAAACAAAAGGGATCCCAAGATGGAGCCTTGGGGAACACCAGTGGAGATGGGGAGGAAAGGTGAGGAGGATGAGAGCCATTTGACAGATTGTTCCCTGCCGGATAGGTAACTATTAAACCAGGCAAGTGCGGAGGGGGATAGGTCGAGATTTGCGAGTTTGGATAGTAGTAGAGGATGAGAGGCAATATTGAAGGCTTTGGAGAGATCTAGAAAGAGACAGGAAATGAGTGTATTGTTGTCTAGGGCCTCTGCAATGATATGAGTGAAGGAGAGGAGGGCAGTGGTGGTGCTGTGGTGAGGACAAAATCCATGTTGGGTAGGGGTAAGTAAGTGGTGTGTGAGGAGGTGATTGAGAAGCTGTGAGTGAATACATTTTTGTAATATCTTGGAGAGGGGGGGAACAGAATGGCAATGGGTCAGTAGTTTGAGGGGTCAGTGGAGTTTCCACCTTTATGAAGAGGGATAGTGAAGAAAGATTTCCAAAGGGTGGGGACAGTTGATTCCAGAATAGCTTGATTAATTAGTATAGATACAGGATAGGCAATTGAGTCAGCAGCAAGTTTGAGGAATGTAGGAGATAGATTGTCAGTGGAAGGAGAGCAAGGTTTTAGCTTGAGTAGTAGAGATTTGATGTAAGTAATGGGAACTGGCTCAAAAGAAAACAAAGTTGTGTTAGTGGGACTTGGAGAGGTGGGTGTCAAAGTAGAGTTTGGCTTAGAGGTTACCAGATTTTGGATGGAAGAGATAAAGTGTTTATTCAGGAGGGTAGCTGTTTCCTGAGAGGAAGAGTTAGGGTATGGGTAGGGATTATAGGGCTTTCCATGATAGATGATGTTGTTGAGAGTTGACCAAAGTTTTTGAGGATTGGATTTGTTGTTAAGATGAGCAGAGCTATAGTATAACTTTTTGTCATTAGTTGTATGTTTTTTTGCAAGGTTCCTCAGTTGCCTGTATTTTTGAAAAAAAGGTGGTTGTTTAGTTTTAGTCCAGGTTTTCCAAGCATGATATCTTTGTTTCATAAGGGACCTAATCTCTTTGGAAAGCCAGGGAGCATGGTTTGATTTTTCTCTGATCTTCCTAGCGGGAGCTCAGGAGTTTAGACTATTCATGAAGATGCTATTGAGAGTGCTTACAGCATCGTTTAGGGGGAGGTGTTTTAGGATGGACCAATCTATGTTGTGGAGAATGGAGTTAAATTGGGATGAATTGAAAGTCGATCATTTTCAACAGTCTTTGATAAGGTGGGGTTTAGGAATATGGGAGTAGTGTCTTAAGATGGTGGTAGGGAGATGATCACTGAGGGAGTCAGGTAAGGTGGTGGGATTGTGGTATTGGTGGGGGAATTGGTAAGAATTCAGTCTATGATGGAACTGGAAGTGGAATTTTTATGGAAGCGAGTGGGAGATGTTATAAGTTGGTGGAAGCCATGTAGGTGGATACTGAGTTGGGGGGAGTCAGTTGTGAGTTTGGACCAATCAATGTTGACATCACCAAGGATAAGTGTCTCATATGGTATGTTGTGGGAAAACCAGGATAGGATGTTTTCAAGAATGGGCAGATTGTTACCAGGAGGAAGGTAGATAGAGGCAATTGCAAGTTTTTTGTGGGGATTCAGATGGCAGTTAAGGATGATGATTTCAGCTGGGAGGAAGTCAGGAATTGGGGAAGGGTATGGTGAAAGGTTAAGAATGTTTGAGTAGAGGATGGCCATGCCACCACCTTTTTTTACAGGTCTATCAGATCAGAAGATATTATAAACTGGTGGGAGTATTTCACTATTTGAGATTTGTGGCTTGAGCCAGGTTTCACATAGGGAGAGGATGTGAGGAGTATTGAGAGCTATCCATGAGTGCAGCTCAGTGACTTTATATGCTAGACTCTGAATATTCAATGAGTAATTAGTTAAGTATTTGGATGGAGATGATTGTTGTGACTGAGGTTGGTGACTGTTAGAGGAGTAAGATGGGGGGCAGTGTAGAGGTAGTTTTGGGGAGAGAAGAGGGGCCAGGGTTGGGATGGATGTCTCCAGAACAAAGTAGGTTTTTAGTAAGGAGAGAATGTGTAGTAGATGCTAGATGGAGTTTGTATAGTTTTGACTTAGCTTTGTGGGAAGGTTTAAAAACCTGTATTATGGATAGTTTATATAGACTTTGAGATAGAGATAATAAAGAGATTAGGAGAGATAGTTAAAGATGAAGTAGTTGGATATATGTTGTATGAGTGAGAAGTTGGTGAACATAGGAGTGGGTCAGAGAGATTGGAGTGGTAAGAGGTGGAGATAGAGAGAATAAGGAGTAGTGTAGAAGATATTAGAAAATAACACATGTTGGAATAAAATATGGTCAGATAAAGTAGGTAGAGAGACAGTGGTATAGAGGAAGTGGTGTTGACAAGATTGACAGATTAGTAAGGTAGTTGTGACAATAGGCAGGATGTGGAATTGTAGTGGCTAGTGGGACAGGAAGGGGAGGGATAGTTAGGTATAAAGGTAATTGTAATGGGGGGGTGTGGGAATGGGGTAGGGTAGGGGAGCGAAGTGAGCCTGAGCACAGCGAGGGTGAACGGAGCGGGGCTAGAACCCTGGTCAAGATGAAGTCATAGAAACAATCAGAAAAAGATAGTGAAAAACTAGCTTGAGAGACAAGGATATAAAGTTTCTAAAGGTATAGTCAAAAGAAATATAATAAAAAGAAATAAAATATGAGCAGAAGTAAGCTTACAAAAGGACACTGACCTCAAGCTACACAAGTAGATTTACTTTAAGCAAACCTAGCGCTGTACGGTTAAAATAAGCTACAATAGAGAGGGGCTTTGGAGGGGGAGAGAGAGGTATTACTAGCAGCTAAAAGCAGGGCAAAACATAAAAAAAACATTAATATGTAAGAGTCTGAAGACAGCAAAATAGGGCAGGTGCACTAGGAAAGGCAATTATGAGCGAGGCTAGAAATGAATTCAGGGAAGGGTAAAGTGTAGAACAGGAGAATATACACAAAAACAGTATGAGGATAGTGGGTAACCAAAGAGAAAGGATAGGAGCTGCTGGCATCTGCTTTTCATGGTGACTAGAAAAAAAAAACACTGTAAATTCTTGTTGTGCTTATAAAGTCTAGCATTAATTAAAATATTAGCTTATGTAGTAGTTATTTACTGGGACACATACTTCAGTGGGATTATTTTAAGCTTAAAATGCTGGCTTCTGGACAGATAGTTAGAGTTGCAGGGTATCTGTTAAGGTCCTCAAACCTGTATTGCCTGTACTGTGACCAGAAGAAAACCACAGGGAAAAATCCACTAGGGTTCAGTGGTATTATTTTAAGCTTAAAATGGTGGCTTCCGGACAGATAGTAAGAGTTGCAGGGTATCTGTTAAGGTCCTCAAACCTGTGTTGCCTGTACTGTGGCCAGGAGAAAACCACATGGAAAAATCCACTAGGGTTCAGTGGTATTATTTTAAGCTTAAAATGGTGGCTTCCAGACAGATAGAGTTGCAGGGTATCTGTTAAGGTCCTCAAACCTGTATTGTCTGTACTGTAGCCAGGAGAAAACCACAGAGAAAAATCCACTAGGGTTCAGTGGTATTATTTTAAGCTTAAAATAGTGGCTTCCAGACAGATAGTTAGAGTTGCAGGGTATCTGTTAAGGTCCTCAAACCTGTGTTGCCTGTAATGTGGCCAGGAGAAAACCACAGGGAAAAATCCACTAGGGTTCAGTGGTATTATTTTAAGCTTAAAATGGTGGCTTCCAGACAGATAGTTAGAGTTGCAGGGTATCTGTTAAGGTCCTCAAACCTGTGTTGCCTGTAGTGTGGCCAGGAGAAAACCGCAGGGAAAAATCCACTAGGATTCAGTGGTATTATTTTAAGCTTAAAATGGTGGCTTCTGGACAGATAGTTAGAGTTGCAGGGTATCTGTTAAGGTCCTCAAACCTGTGTTGCCTGTACTATGGCCAGGAGAAAACCGCAGGGGAAAATTCATTAGGGTTCAATGGTATTATTTTAAGCTTGAAATGGTGGCTTCTGGACAGATAGAGTTGCAAGGTATCTGTTAAGGTCCTCAAACCTGTGTTGCCTGTACTGTGGCCAGGAGAAAACCGCAGGGAAAAATACACTAGGGCTTACACAGAGCAGCAGATGCTCAGCAGCATGAAGGGGAAAGAAGGTTTTACAAATCAATTCTCAGTGCTTTCTTTCCCTTTGGTCAAGACTAAGTCTGTCCCTAGCAAATAATTATTTTCTGTCCCATGAGTCTTATTTCAGTAACCGGTTATTCTGTGTACACACTCCATTCTTCACTCCTTAGGTAGCTGCTGCATTGTTCTGCTCTATACTTTTGGATTGCAAGCTTTGGACATTCATATGATTTCAGAAAATGCTACTATGATTCCTATCATCATCATCATCAACCACTTTTTTTCCCATTTTCTACATGGGGTCAGGCTGTTGTGTCACCTGTCACTGTCTCTCTCTCTCAACTCAGTGCCACTCTTCTACCTTCTTCAACAGTCATACCCGACTGTCCCCAGTCTTCTCTTACATGCTATCCTTCCACCTCTTGGCTGGATGTCCTCATTTCTTCTTGCCTTCTTCTGCCTCTCACAAATCTTCTTCACTGGATTGTCTTCTCTTTTTCTCACCATGTACCCAAACCACTGTCATGTGTTCTTAATGACCTTTTCTGCAAATGAAGCTACTTTGACTTCTGCCATGATGCCATCTTTTCTTTGTCTGTCCCACAGTGTGCATTCTACCACCCATCTCAGTCACTTCATCCCCATCACTTCTAGCTACCTCATTTGCTCTGCCTTTACTGCCCAGGTTTCTGTATCATACAGTAGTACTGGTAGCTCCATTGTTTTGTACACCTTACTTTTCAGCTTCTTTGGCATTCTTCTATGATACACTACCCCTGACACTCTGTGGGAGGTTTGCTGCAGCCCCTCTGATTCTTGTTTTGACCTTCTCACTCAGATTTCCCTTCTCCTCAACCACCCTCCCAGAAACTTGAAACTGTTAATGTTTTCAGTTTCTTCTGATTTCCTGAATTTGCATCCATTACAACTGACTTACCTGTACTGCAGTGGTGGTGCTGCGGTAGCGTTGTTGCCTCACAGTAAGACTTTGTCCTGTTCAATTCTCAGCTAGAGCGTCTACTGTGTGGAGACATGCGTGAATGGGCATACCTTCGTTGAAGGTTGTGTGTCAGGGCTGGCAACGCGGCATGTAAAAATCTACTGCCAATCATTAGCAGACCGGAGTCCCACTGTGGTGACCCCTAACTGGGAAAAGCCGAAAGACACAACAACAACAACAACTGACTTACCTATACTCAGTTTTATCCCATGTGCCTTCATTTTTGCATTCCATTCCCCTATCCTTTGCTGAAGTTCTTGATAAGAGTTTGTCTGTAATGTCACATTGTCTGCATACAGCAACTCTGCTGATCTGTCCACTCTGGCTTGCTTGTTAATGTAACTACATTAACAAGCAAGCCAGAGTGGATATATCACCAGTATGAGCATCAGTGGGCTCACAACTGAACCCTGATGCATACCCACTACCACTGGGAACTCATCTGTGAGAATGAGCACTGTTTCAAATTGATACAATGAGTCCCTGTACATAACCTGCAGAATTCTACTGTTTCTAGGGTTTTGACCCACCTCAGGACTACACAAATCAACTTTCTTGGGACCTTGTTATATACTTTCTGCAAATATATGAATGTCCAGTTGGTCTGTTTCCTCGCCTCTACCTTCTTCTCAACTACAAACATCAGGTCAGGTACACTGCAACCTGATCTGAATACAAATTGCTCATCTCCCATTTTACTTTCTACCACTTTGGGTATCAGTCACCCTCTCCAGAACTTTCATGAAGTGTGACAGGAGTTTGGTGCCTCTGTACTCCCCACAGTTGTGGATATCCCCTTTGTTCTTGTACACTGGCACTAGTATGCATACTTCCCAGTAACTTACGATATGTCTTTCTCTCCAAATTGCTATGAGTACCCTCAGGAGCCATTTCTCCTCTACCTCACCCAACATCTTGATCATTCCTACTGTGATGTCATCTGAATATGCTTTCACTGACTTTATTTTCCTTAGAGCTGTTCTCACTTTTTCTAGGATGGGCTCCTTCTCTTCTTTCATCATGTGCTGTATCTGGGGTAGTACAGCTTCTGTAGGTTTTCTTCATTCAGAAGCTGCTGCAAGTACACCTTCCATCTATGTTTTATATCCTGTGAAAGGTGAGCTGAATGTTGCTGGCATCCCTTACAAAGTGTGTCTGACTATCTTCTTTATCTTTCTTTCTTTGTCTTTCAACCAGTTTCTTTGTGCATTTACTGAGTCACTTTCCAGAAACTGGTAGAATGCCTCTGATGCCTCGTTCTTTGCTACTGCAACTCCTCTGTTAGCCTATTTGTTAGTCAACCAGTATTCCTTCTTAGCCTGGCTCATTTTTTCTATCTCCCACTTTTTTCTGCACTCCTTTTTGATTTTGATGACTTCCTGGAGTGGATGTCTCTCCTGGGCTGCTTTCCTTAAACTTTTGTTCCTTCACAACTTCCTCTCCTTGGTCTCTGCCTTCTTCCTGTATATGTCTCATCATCTTCTTCTGTTCTTAAGCCACCTGTCTTGGTCCAACCCTTTATTCTTAACTTTTGCAGGAACATACTGCCATTCTGATAAAGTTCTTAAGCCTCCTATCTTGGTCCAACCCTTTTTTCTTAACTTTTGCAGGAACGTACTGCCATTCTGATAAAGTTCTTAAGCCTCCTATCTTGGTCCAACCCTTTCATCTTAACTTTTGCAGGAACGTATTGCTATTCTGCTAAAGTTTTTTTTTTTAGTCTTTTTGCTCTGCTCTTGTTCTCACCTTCACTTCCCACTTCCTTTCATTAACTCTATCATACCTCTCAAACCTCTTAGTGCAAGACATGAGGACAAAGCCAAAAATAATTGGGGGGCAAATGTCCAAAAATAGGAGAATATTTTAAATATTGCTCTTATAAACTTTGCAGGTTGCTAGAATAACAGATTTGATGTTAGCATGCATTTTCTGAAGGATATAAGAGTCTGAAACTCAAATGTCTACCATTGTTAAATGATTTCAATCTGCAGCAGTTTGCCAGAAAACCACAAAATTTATGAGCAATAGACAAAAACGTATGAGGAAAAAATCTGCACATATTGTGAAAATCTGGACAGTTGAGAGGTATGACCTTTACCTATGTCCTCACATGCTACATATCTGTTTTTATGACCTGCTTCTCTTACTTGTATTCGGCATCCATCCACCCGCACCATCCTTCACTGTACCTGTCCCACTTCCTCCACTGATTTGTAATCCCATGTCCTCCTACTACCTGTCTAACACTGCAGACTATACTCTAGCGCTCTTTCTTTCTCACTCTCCCTTATACTGCTCTCCAAGAAACTGTACTCCCTGGAAGCTCTCCTCGACTTGGAGAATGCTGGCATCTGTGCAGTTACTGAATCATGGGTCAAAGGCATGGAAAGCACCCCAGCAGTGCATGACTATAATGGCTTTCATAATTCCGACCAACCACTGAACATGAAAGAGCAAAAGGCAGAGGTGCAGCTATCTACATAAAGGATAAGCACTCCTCAAGGCTGGTCATACAATATGACATACTTGAGCTACTCTATGTCCAGGTAACCATGGGAAAATCCCACTACAATATTCTTTCTAGCTACAGGTCCCTTCCTTGGCTCTCTTCAAAAAACAGTTTGGATCAATGCAACAGGAATCACAAATTCACATCTGGGGTAGTGCCTAGGTTCATTATTTATTTATTTACCAGGAAAATCTGACTTGGAACAAAGCCAATTTTGAGCAGAAGACCGAGAAGAAATGCTCTAGGCATATGTCTTTGCAATGTAAGAGAAAACTGGAGCACCTGGAGGAAACCCACATGAACGACATGCAGACTCTACACAGAGGGCACCCCAGCCAAGAATCAAACTGGAGACCCTCTTACTGTGCAGTGACAATGCTACCGCTGCACCACTGCATCTTCCAAATTATGGACAGGGGAAATCTAAAAGGTATGTAATGCTAAGACACAAATCTATGCCATCCTCTTGCTCACAACAGCCATTTATTGGGTAAAATCAAGTTATATTGGATAGGTTTCTAAGGGCTCTTAAGCTGTTAGCCTAGTAATCTCCTATAAACCTATGAACTATTGAAACTTCCCTGGGACATCCCTGGGTGTCTGACCTTACCATTTGAAGAACAATATGTTAGACTAACTAGGTCTCTAAACTCCTCTTGCATTTGTGAGTGATTAACCTACTGACCACAAGTTAACATCTCACTTCTCAGCAAATCTCATGACATACAGAAAACCAATAAAATAAGGCCTCCATCCTGCATGATCATAATTTTTTTAGAAGAGTTACCAAAAACAATAATGTTTAAAAGTACTTTGTTAGCTAATAAACTATGCACTGAAGTTAATAACAATGGTCTAGCTAATGAATGTGAATTTAATTTGCAGATTTAAAAAAGAAAATTGCTGTTTTATTTGCCAAATATTGCAAATGTTATGATCAAGCAAAGGGTTATAGCTCCATAAGCATTTAAGCTGGACTCAAGTTATCCATATATGTGACAAGAATAGGTAGCACACTGCTGTTTTGTGATATTTCGCACTCTGTTTAAATTATACATGTCATATTTTCAAAATATTTCTCAAGAACAAAACTAATGTTCAGCACAATGTATGTTATATGACAAGTATCATATATGCATATATCTTTATCTATATATCTGTCTATACCTAGATATGGCTCAGGACCTCTGCAATTAGTGTTTGAAAACAAAGATGATAATACTTATGAGTGTATAGAGTACCCTTCTGATAAGTTGAGTGGGCTCATCATGGGAGTATAGGGAACTCGTCTGTTAAGCAAATTAGACTCATAACCAGAGTACTGAGAACACTTCTGTTAAAGTTGTTGGATACTCATCACCAGAGTATAGGAAACCCTTCTGTTACATTGACTGTACTCATCAGCAGGGTATAGTGAAGTCTTCTGTTACATTGAATATTCTCATCACTGGAGATTAGGCAACTCATCTGTTAAGTATACTTCTCACAGGACTATAGGGAACCCTTCTGTTATGCTGAGCATACTCACCACGGGAGTATATGGAACCCTTCTTTTACATGGTGTATACTCAATACAGGAGTATAGGAAAATCTTCTGTTCTGTTGAGAATACTCATCATGGGATTATAGGAAAATCTTCTGTTATGTTGAGTACGCTCATCATGTGAATATAGGGAACCATTCTGTTAAGCTGTGTATACTCATCAGTGGAATATGGGGAACCCTTCTGTTACAATTAGTATACTTATCACTGAAATACAAGAAACCTTCTGTTAAACTGAGTATACTCATCACTTGGCTCTATAGGGAACCCTTCTTTTACTTTGACAATACTCATCTCCGGAGTATAGGGAACCCCTCTGTTAAGCTGAGTATACATATCACTGGAGTATAGGAACCCTTCTGTTAAGTTTAGTATATTTGTCATCAGAGTATAGGGAACCCTTCTGTTACACTGAGTATATCATTACTAGAGTATATAGAATCCATCTGTTATGATGAGTATACTCATCACCAGATTTTGGGGCACCCTTCTTTTCCGATGAGTGTACTCATCAGCATAGTATAGGAAAAGTTTCTGTTACATTAAGTATACTCATCACTAGAGCATAGGGAACCCATTTGCTACAATGAGTATACTCATCATGGCAGTATATGGAACCTTTTTGTTATGATGAGTATACTCATCACCGGAATAAAGGGAACCCTTCTGTTAAGTTCAACATATTCATCACAAGTATAGGAAACTTTTATGTTAAGTTGATTATAATTGTTACCTGAGTAGAGGGAACACTTCTGTTAAAGTTAAGTACACTTATCACCAAAGTACAGAGATCCTTTATGTTACTCTGAGTATACTTATCACCGGAGTGTAGGGAGCCCTTCTCTTACATTGAGTATATTCATCACCTGAGTACAGACAACACTTCTGTTACATTGAGTATACTCATCACTAGAGTACAGGGAACTCTTCTGTTAAGTTGACTATACTTATCATGTGAGTATAGGGAACACTTCTGTAAATTTGACTATACTCATCACAGAAGTATGGGGAACCTTCTATTACACTGAGTATATTCATTATCTGAGTCAAGGGAGTACAAGGAACTCTTCTGTTATGTAGAGAATGCTTATTACTGGGGTGTAGGGACCCCCTCTTTTAAGCTGGGTATACACATCGCCAGTGTATAGAGAACCCTTCTATTAAGCTGAGTATACTCATCACTGGAATATAGAGAACCTTTCTGTTAAGTTGTGTATACTCATCACTGTCATATAGGGAATGCTTCTGTTAAGCTGACTATACTTATCACGTGAGTATAGGGAATGTTCCTGTTAAGCTGTGTATATGTATCATGGAAGTATAGGGAACCCTTCTATTAAGTTGAGTATACTCATCACTGGCTATATAAGAACTGGTTTGGTCTAGTGGTATGTTGCTTTGACTCTGGTGTGCAAGGACCTGGGTTCAATACTTGGCAGTGGTGTCTTTTTCCACTCCTAGTCGAGTTTTATGATTGGATGGGAAATGCGAAATTCACCCCAGGGATCACTTTTGTGGCTCTGCTCGACAGGGGCACAGGAAAATAATTTTCTTGGGTGGCGAAAGCCAGGGTACATTTTTTGGCTAGGCTTATATAGGCCCTAGGGCAAATAGCATAGTACCTACCTACCTATGAATATTGGAAAGCCTTCTGTTAAGTTTACTATAGCCATCATGAGACTATATTGAACCCTTCTGTCATGCTGACTATAGTCCTCATGTGATTATTGTGAATCCTTCTGTTAAGCTGAGTATACTCCTCAAATAAGTATAGGGAACCTTTCTGTTGAGTGTACTCATAACAGGAGTATAGGGAACGCTTCTTTTAAGTTGTGTATACTCATCACAGGAGTATAGGGAACCCTTCTTCTAACTTAAGTATATCCATCATGGGAGTATATGGAACCCTTCTGTTAAGTTGATTATACTCATCACCGGAGTATAGGGAACCCTTTTGTTATGTTGAGTACAGGAAACCAGTATGGTCATTACCAGAATATAGGGAACCCCTTTGTTATGTTGAGTATACTCATCACGTGAGTATACTCATCACCAGAGTATAGGGAACCCCTCTATTAAGTTCAGTATATTCATCATCAGAGTATAGCAACTTTTATCTTAAGTTGAGTGCACTCATTACCTGAGTATAAGGATCCCTTCT
>NC_056726.1:1087837087-1088094587 GCF_019279795.1 Protopterus annectens
CACACACACACACACACAAATATATATTTATGTATGTATATATATATATATATATATATATATATATATATATATATATATGTCTACATTGTGAGCATACCTCTCAAATGTCCAGATTCTCACAGAATGTCCAGATTTTTCCTTATATTTTTGGTCTTTTCCTCATAAAATGTGCAATTTTATGGCAAATCACTGAGGATTGAAGTCACTAAATAATGACCTAAATAATGACACACATCTGAGTTTTAGACCTTATATCATTCAGAAAATGCATGCAACTTCAAAAGCTGTTATTTTAGCAACTTTTGAAGATTATAATAACAATATTTAAAATCTGCTACTATCCCCCCCCCACACACACACACACACACACACACACACATATTATTTTAGGTTTTGTCCAGATTTCTTGTGCTAATAGGTTGAGAGGTATGATTGTGAGTTTTATAAAAGACACTTGAGGAAGGACATATTTAGAAGCATGGATTTATTCATAAATCTGCAAACCAATATATTAGCTCACTTGGCACTGTGATTTCAAAAGGAAGCAAATAGTAAATTGGTAAATTTCAATGTCCAGTCCACAAAACCTCTCCAGGATAGAGTCTATCTTGTAACAAGTCTAAGGTTGCAGGTTTGTACAAGGTACTTCCAGATGTTCAGGTAAGAGCCGCCCTCTCCAAAGCAAAAAACACAGCATCAGTGGGACCAGGCAGTGTCCCGGGCTGCGTCCTACATGAACTCCAAGAAGAGCTAAACCCAAACATAAAACTACTGTTCAATCTCAGCCTTACTACAGGATATATGCCCAAAGAGTGGCGTACAGCAACAGTGGTCCCTCTCCATAAAGGTGGTGCCTCAACGGATCCTGGAAACTATCGCCCCATAAGCCTGACTTGCTTGGTCTGCAAAGCTATGGAAAGGATCATCGTGGACCTAATAAATAAAGATATTGGGGACCTACAGACACTGGATCCTACCCAGTTCGGCTTTGTTAAGGGCAGATCCTGCCTCTTAAACCTGGTTGATTTCTTTGAAACAGTCACCAAGGCCATTGACGAGGGGAAGGTGGTCCACACAGCCTACCTGGACCTCGCAAAAGCCTTCGATACAATACCCCACTCTGGCATGATAGATAAGCTCACCAGCTTAAATATAAACCCCTATGTCACTAGATGGATTGCAAACTGGCTCAAGGACAGAACCCACATGGTTAGAATTCCTGGAGCCATGTCAGACTCCAAACCAGTTACAAGTGGTGTCCCACAAGGCTCAGTCCTGGAACCTCTCTTGTTCGGTATATATTTCTCGGAGGTACAGGCCAACATGGAAGGACTGTGGCTGACCAAGTTCGCAGATGACTGCAAACTGGGTGCCATAATCGACTCTCCAGCCGATACAAGCATCCTGCAAAAGGGCCTCATAGAAACAGACAACTGGTGCCAGAGCCATGGCCTCAATCTAAATGCCAAAAAGTGTATTGTCATCCCCTGCGGCAAAAACAAAGTGCCCACAAATTACCACATAGGTGGTAATCCATTAAGTACAGAAGAAGTAATTAGGGACCTGGGGACCCAAGTTGATAGCAATCTCTCATTTGACAACCACGTGGCCAAAGTGGTTAGAAAAACATTTTATATAGCCCACCTAATCATGAAGGGATTCACATCTAGATCAGGGGAGGTCATCATGCCTCTTTACTCATCCCTCATCAGGCCCATAATTGAGTACAATGCCCCTTTTGGGATGTACCTTACCAGACACCTGCAGCAACTGGAAAGACCCCAAAAGTACCTCACCAAGAGGATCAAAGGGCTCAAACAGATGCCATATGCTGCCCGGTTAAAGAAACTCCAGCTCTACTCAGTGGCATACCGCCTGTTCAGAGGCGATCTGTGCCTGATGTATAAAGCCATGTCCAACCCGGAATTAATGGACATGCTGCACCTCAGAAAATCCAAATCCCATCCAGTTACGCGCTCGAGAGACTTGAACCTCAGCACTGAAATAAATAGGACATGCTGGAGGGACAGATTCATAACCCAGAGGCTCCCTTCACTCTGGAATAAAATCCCAGTCCAGGTTAGGCAGAGTCCCTCATTGACTCTCTTCAAGAGGAATCTTGATGAGTGGATGGGAGATCATAGGTTTACCCCGGGTATCACTTCTGTGTCACTGTTAGACAGAGGCACAGTATACTAACCTCAAAAAAGGGCATAGCAAAATAAATTTAAAATGGGTGGTGAAAGCCAAACACATTCTGGCTAGGCTTATAAATGCCCTAGGGCAGATAGCCTAGTATGAACCTATGAACCTATGAACCTATAAAGTATACGCCACAGGTTACACTCCATGGATCAGTCCTGAATGAGATCCCCCATGCCATGCTTCTGGGTCTTTTTTTTTTTTTGTTATCAGCTGCCTGCTGACCATCAATTTCTTGCACTCTGTTGATCCATTCTTTCTTGCCAGGGACAGAGCCATTTCTCACTTATTTCTTTCCGTGAGGGGAGAGACAGTCACAGAGCTGTCATTCTGGCAGCCATCAAGGCTTTTTCTGCTTAAGATTTAACCCTGCTTCCTAGAGGCCGATGTGAACACCCACATCACTACATAAGGCCCAGTTTTACCCAATCCCAATATGTGCATGCTTCTACACACATGCTGCAGAGAGCTACCATTATTGGATTGGCTGGACCAAGCTCATATCTCCATATATGGCTGGATTCCCTTCAGATGATCAAAATTTCAAAACTTTGAAAATCATATGGCCTAGGGACCATATGATCGAAGTTTTAAAATTTCAAACATAAAATAAAAAAATAATAAAAACAAAAATATATATTTTATGTTTTTGCAGGGGGCAAGCACCCCTGCACCCCCACACCCCCACACCCCCTGCTAATTAAAAATACCAACTCTGAGATTGCACTAAAGCGAGGAAATGGTAAATTTCCACTCTGTACAGTGATCTCCATTCAGAATGTTCGAAGTTTCAAAACTTCAGTCATATGGTCCTTGGCCATATAGTTTTCGAAGTTTTGAAATTCTGATCATCTGAAGGGGACCCATATGGCCATATTCATTGCCTGACGGCTTCCATCTGCACGGTGGTGAGTGGCCGACTGGAAAAATCAGAATCAGCCATCACTCCTACCAGTATGGGCAAACTGGCATCAGCTGCTCACTGTCAGCCCAACCCCTGACCCCAAGTTATTCCAGTCCCCAAGATGATAGCTAAAATATGGTCATCGAGGGCATAGTTAGGGCTTCATCTCTCTGTGTCACAGTAGTGGGGCTCCATGCTACCCGAACTTCTTTTAAATGTATGTCTTCTTCCAGATGATCCTCTGTATGATGAATGATCTTTCTGAGTTTAGTTCACCAGGCCAATCTCTTTTATTTCATAGCAAATGGGAATTAAGACTATGTGATACAATTAATTGCTTTGAGAATATTCCACAGTCCTTGCTATAGTATCATAGATCTCAGCTGTCCAGATTTTCACAGAATTTCCAGATTTTTGCTTCATATTTACAGTCTGTTCCTCATAAAATCTGTGGTTTTCTGCAAAATCACTGAAGTTTGAAATCACTAAACAATGGCAATTTTGAGTTTCAGACTTCATATTATTCAGAAAATACATGCTAACACAATCTTGCTATTCTAGCAACTTTCTAAGTTTATAAGAGCAATATTAAAAATCTGTTCCTATTTTTGGGCCTTTGTGTCCCCATTATTTTAGGCTTTGTCCAGATTTCATGCACTAAGAGGTTGAGAGATATGTGCAGTATTCATTCTAAGCTTACCTTTAAAGGCACATACACATTCTCTATAACAAACATGTTGCAACTAACTCCCTCCCCCAACATAAATCTAAGTTTTGGAATCATAATCATAGGTTATAGGCCCAGGATACTCGACCACCATTTCTGTTCACTAGGCCATGTCTTTGTGATACAGTGTACTAAAAGCATTTGTTGAATATTGCATACTGGCATAACTTTGCATTTCTGTCAGTTTGCCTACTTAAGCATTGAAAAGAGGTATGATCGATTGCCAAAGTGAAATGCCTGTCTAATAAATTGTATTTCAGTGCATAGAAAGCCCTTTACTGCCAGGGTTTGTTTTTCAGTACCTAAGAATCTTATGTCTGCATTGCTCATCTTCCTGATGATATACCATACAACATACTCATCTCCTTGAAAGTCTTGTGATAGGACTCTTCCCAAGCCTACCCCTGATAAATTGGTACACAAGGTAAACTCTTTTGTGAAATCAAGAGCCAGTAACCTAAGTTGCAAACAAAAGATCCTGTTTAGTCCATTAAATCCTGTTTGTTTCAATAGGCAATTTTACCTTGACATGAGCTTTTCACCTTGTGAGATCTATTAAAGGGCATGAATCACTGCAAAATCAGGCACAGACTTTCTGTAGTATCCAGTTAGCCCAAATTAAGCCTTTAGCTGTCTTTCACCAAAGAGTGGAGGCAGTTTTTTATGGTGTCTGTCTTTTCTAGTTGCAATCTTAGCAACCCTCTTCCTATAACTTACCCTAAGTACTTACCTTTTACCATATGCAGTTTAATTGATTTAGCATTTAGAGTTAAGCCTTGTTGCCTTATGGATCTAAGAGTGTAGCTTAAATAAGTGAAATGACCAGACTTCCTCTGAATATATGATGTTGTCATCCAGGTATGCCCCCACAAAGCTGGTGTTAGGTGTCAATATTTTGTCCATAAACCTCTAAAAGGCAGCTGTTATTCCATGTATGTCAAATGTTAACAATGTGCCCATTAGGTGTTAAAAAAATGTTTCGCGTTATTTACTTTGACAGCAGAAATAAGTGGCATCTACCAGAATCCCTTTGTCAAGACCAGTGCTGTCACATATCTGTCCTTTCCTAGGTTCTCTATTAGCTTATCCATTCTGTGTGGATAGATGGAAAACCTTAAAATTCTATTCAGTTTTCTAATGTCATTGCAGAGTCTTATTCTGCAATGTGGCTTAGGGATTAGCACCACTGAGTTGTTTCAGGTTTCTAACATGCCTAGTTTGATCATTTTTTAACTTCTTCACTTACTAATTGTTTTTGCAACTCTGGTACACTGCAAGATCTTATAGGTTCATAGGTTGGTACTAGGCTATCAGCCCTAGGGCCTATACAAGCCTAGCCATAACAATTCCCTGGATATTTTTTCCGACAATATTTACTTCCCTGGACCCCTGTCTAGCAGGGCGACTGACGTGATTCCAGGGGTGAATTTCCTATCTCCCATCCAATCATCAAGGTTCCTTTTGAAGAAGTCCAAGGAGGCACTCTGCTTGACATGTATGGGCAGTCTATTCCAGAGTATGGGGAGTCTCTGGGTCAGGAACCTATCCCTCCAGCATGTTTTGTTCATTGTGATGAGAAGGTTTAGATCCCCGGAGCATGTGGCTCTGAGGGATTGGGATTTCTTTAAGTGGAGCATGTCCAACAGCTCAGGGTTTGACATGGCCTTGTATATTAAGCAGAGATTGCCTCTAAGTAGACGATATGCCACAGAGTATAGCTGGAGTTTTTTTAGATGGTCAGCATAGCGCATCTGCTTTATGCCTGTGATTCTTTTAGTGAGGTATTTTTGTGGCCTTTCCAGCTGTGGCAGATGTCTTGTGAGGTACTCTATAATAGGTCAAATGAGGGATGAGTACAGGGGGACAATGACCTCTTTTTTCTGGATGAAAAGCCCTTAGTGATGAGGTGTGCCACACAGAAGGATTTCCTGACTGTTGTGGAGATGTGGTTATCGAAGGTGAGACCACTGTCCACCTGTGTCCCTAAGTCTCTTATCACACTTTCAGTGCTTAGTGTACTGCCACCTATGTGGTAATTCATGGGTACATGGTTTTTCCCAAAGGGGATAACTATACCTTTCTTGGCATTAAGACTGAGACCATGGCTCTGGCATCAAGCATCTGTTTCTTTAAGGCCCTTTTGTAGAATATTCACATAATTTGGGGATACAGTAATGGCTCCCAGTTTGCAGTCATCTGCAAACTTTGTTAGCCAGAGTCCCTTAGTGTTGGCCTGTACTTCAGAGAAGTAGATGCCAAACAAGAGCAGTTCCAGGACTGAACCCTGAGGTACACCACTTGTCACTCGTCTGGAGCTGGATTTGGAGTTGAATACTTTTACAGTCTGGGTTCTGTCAGTAAGCCAGTTGGCAACTCATTAAGTGATGTAGGGATTTATGCCCAGCTTAGTAAGTTTATTTATGATTCCAGAGTGGGGAATGGTTTTGAAGGCCTTGGCAAGGTCCAGATAGCCTGTGTGGGCTGCCTTACCCTCGTCCACAGCTCTGGAGACTGATTCAAAGAAGTCAATCAGGTTCAGGAGACAAGATTGGCCCTTCACGAATCCAAACTGGGTGGGGTCCAGTGTTTGAAGGTTGCCAATGTCTTTGTTTATAAGTTCCATGATAATGCGTTCCATGCCCTTGCAGATCAGGCTCGTCAGACTGATGGGACAGTAGTTCCAGGGATCCAAGGTGGATCTCCCCTTGTGGAGTGGGATAACTGTAGCTGTGCAGAACTCAGTGGGCATGAAGATTGAGGTGAGGCTATGATTAAACATGACACTTAGGTGCGGTGCCAGTTAATTTTGTAGTTCATGTAGTACCCAGCCCAGGATGTCATCTGGTCCCATGGATGCTGTATTCTTAGCTTTGGAGAGTGTGGTTTCTACCTGTGTGGCAGTGATTACCAGAATTTTGCAATCCTTTGGTATTTAGATGGGCCCTTTAGGAGATGAGAGGGGGGGGTGAATTTGGCACTAAATCGATCTTCCAGGATATTGGCAATATCCTTGGGATCAGTATATTTAATGCCATTCTGTTGTAGCTCAGAGCAGATCTGAGCAACTGCCATTTAGATTCTTGACATAACTATAGAATGCCTTGTGGTTATCTTTGGAATCTTTGGCAATTTTATTTTCGTAACTAGTTTTGGAGGATTTTATGAGGGATCTCAGCTTCTTACTGAGGCTGGTAAAGGAGTTTTTTGCATCCTGGGATTTTCCTCTTTTCTGCAACATTTTCTTCCTTCTCTTGTATAGTTTGTTTATGATAGGGGGCCACCAGATTGGCTTCCTTTTTTTGGAGGAGAGCATCTTAGTTCTATTTGGGATAGCATGATTCATGCATGAGTGGATGTGCTCGTACAGTGCCTTAGTGTAGGATTCAGCAGTCGAACTTTCAGCTCCTGAATGTATGGGTGTCATGAAGTTTGTCACTTCTGACTTGAGTAGCATGAAGTTGGCTTTGGAGAAGTTTTTTACGGAGGTTTCCTTACTGGGGGGTGGGGTGGGATTTAGATGTCAAGGGTGATTAGCTTATGGACAGACCTGACCAATGAGGGGGTGACCACTGGTGTGAAGCATCTATCTCCCATGTTGGTAATGACCAGGTCTAGGATACTGGAGCTCCTGTTGGGACAATGGATTAGTTGATCCAGGGCGTTGGAATTTATGAGTTCCAAGAACTGTTGGGTAAAGGTGTTAGTACCCGAGTAGTTTTCCCAATTCATGACAGGGTAGTTGAAATCACCCAGTAGGGTGTTTGGTTGTATCTTAATATTTTCCAGTATGTTTAGGTTAGGTTCAGTGAGAATCTTGGGGCATGGTGGGGGATCTGTAGCAAGCTACAATTTGGATTGCAGTCTTACCTAGTGTTAGTTGCACCTGGAGAATTTTAGATGTATTGTGTTGGGCAAGTAGCCTGGAGGTGTGAATATCCCTGGTGAATGTGGACATTCTTTCACCTTTAGTGTTGCGGTCTTGGTTTGGTGGCCGGAAAATGTGGTAAAAGTTGTAACCTGGTATTGCAGGGGTGCTCTCTGGAGCCTTGAACCAGGTCTAATTTACTGCAGAGATATTGCTGTTCTCCATTTCTAGGAGTGCCTCAAGAGAGTGCATTTTGAGGTTTAGACTTCTAGCATTGAGTAGCATTACCTTCAGATTTTGCATGCTTGTATCTGTTATGGTGGTGGTTTTGTCCTTTGAACCTTGCTTAAAAGGGTTGCACTATAGGGGTGGCAAGAGATTTTGTCAGTAACCTGAATCCCAGAGGCGACAGGTGCAGACTATCTCTGGTAAAGCATCATGGTTTGTCGATCATGTTGTCCCAGGCAGACAGATACTGGATCCCCTTTGAGTGACACCAGAAGCTTAGCCAATTGTTGAAATCAATCGTTTTGTCCTTATACTGTAGTATCATTCTGGGCGAAGGCAGGATGCTACTCAGGGCTAGGGTCATACCTGCCTGGGCCACATGATCTGAGAGCTCTTCCATGTTTTTTTTCATGTAGTCCAGGGAGGTACATCTCAAGTCATTAACTCCAACATGGACAATGACAGAGTTGTATTTGTACTTGTTATGGAGTGACTTGAGTGCTTGTATTATGTGGTGGATCCTGGCACCCGACAGGCAGCTGACTGTAATTTTCTCCTTGTTCAGCCTGGTGAGTGGGACATCAGTGTGCCTGACTATAGAGTCACCTATGACTAAAGTGTTGGGTATGTTGTCCTGCCTTAGGGGCTGTTGCTGGGTGGCACACTGGTGTTGTGAGCTATGTGTCATTTTGGTTGTGACTGGTGTTTGTTTGCATTTCAGCTTTGGAGATCCTTGTTGCTTGGGCAGGTTCATGTTAAGGGCCTCCGCATATGTGGGTTTAGTGTTTCTATGTGTGAGTGTTGATGGTGTGGGTTTTGAAGGGCTATGTGTTGCTTGAGGTGTAGTGCAGGTGTTAACCTTCTTCTCTTGACTGTCTAGCACAATCTTGGCTGGAGAGAGCTTTGCGTCCAGTTTGGCTATGTAAGTGTATCTCTCGCAGGTTGTAGTTTTGGGTGGTAGGAGGAGAGGGTTGTCTGTGTACATAAGGCAGTTGCTGTATTGCCCCAGTATGCCCAGATTCACGAGGTGTGCAGGAGAAATCACTGGAAGCCGACCCTTGGACATGCCTGGGTGCTTTTTTTGTGAAGTACAAGAGCTGTTTTTCCTTACCTTTGCAAGGTACTTTGCAATTATAGGCTGTTTAGTGCCTACAATTAATTTCTCCTTATTAACACAGAGAGTTAAGTGCATGTATCAGTTTAAGGCTTTCTAGTGCTTTCCAGCAGGTTCTAGAGCAAGTGCTAGTTACGGGGGTTCAAATTTTAGTGCTACTACTGAGAAACCAGCTAGTTCTAAGGGAACTCTAATATTCAATCAATGTCACATGCACATTATGTTCTTTGCTTAGTTCTCCCTGGTATTTCTGAACAAACTCCATTATTTATTAATAAAAATGTTCGTACTTCCTGCTTTTCACTTTAGCGAGAATTCCTCTAGCTGTACTTCAGTTAGAGACCTCTTGGACTTGTTTGTATGAACCTCAGCTTGCCAGTTTTCCGCTCATCATTTAGCAAGACATTTGTTTTACAGGGAATGCATTCGTACTATTACCTGATCCTCAAGTTTGGCAACTCTTATTATACTCATCACTACATTTTTGGGTTCTTTCACTTGACCCATTGTTATGGGCATTAGCAGATTTAATCTGTCCTGCAAACTGACATAATGTTCGGTCACACTTTTAAATGCCGTATCTTCCTCTTCACAAGTTTTTTTTTACCCATGTCAAGCACCTCTCCCAGATATCTGTCATATAAAAGGTCATATGGGTAAACCCATCCAAAACCTCTGGCAGTTCTATATTGCTAGGCAAAGCTCTTTTAAACCTATAGATAAATAATCTATAATGTTTTGCTTTGCTGTTGCTATCAGGTTCAAGCTGGAGCTCTAAAATATACTTTGTCAGGAATCTGTGAATTTGCAGCAGATGTCTAGTTATTGAATGTTATTGGTTATACTTCAGGTTGTACCTTAGGGTTTATGCTAGCCTTGACTAACAATTATTTATTAGATGCCATTGACCTTATCCATTTCCATGGGCATTTTCAATGTCTCTTCTGTCAGCTGAGATAACTGGATTCTTGACAAGTTTACTCAGTTCCAGTTATCTGTTTGGCATAGTACTGACGAATTTCTGGTATTCTTTCATGACTAGATTCTTCAGAGATACCACAGCCTTGGAAATGGCAGCCATGCTGATCAACATAATCAGATATTATTGCAGCTCACCCTTTGGCCAGTCTACCTTTGACCCTAGGCCATATGTTTTTCTCCAGTGTTTCATTCATGCTTTTGGACACCTGTTAATAAAACCAGAAAGACAACAGCCCAAATGCGGTTTGTACTTGGCAGCAGAGGAGCCATGTAAACATTGGAAAGTCCCTGGCCAACTACCTGTGCACAGTTATGTAACAAAAAGACACTGGCGGTAGAACATATTTAAAGACACAGATTACATCAATAAACCACAAACCAAAATATTAGCATACTTGGTTTTGCAGTTTCAAAAGAAAACAAACACCATATTAGTAAACTTCTCATCATGGCATTAAGGCTACATACTCTCAAGAGGGTGCAGTCTTTTGTATAACACAAGGAAAGTCCAGAGCTGAAAATCACTCCAAGGTCCAGTTTTCAGCTCTAAAAAACAAGTAGTTCTACAATGTATACTCCAAAATTTCTAAACCACAGGTTATCCCCAACTGGGTCTTTCGATTTAGTGCTTCCAGGTCTTTCCTTAGATGCAGATATTCCTTCATTTGGTTCTCCTTGGGAAGAACTAACTTCCTGAGTTTAGTCATCTAGGCTACTTCCTTTTATCTCTTAGTAATTGGTAATTAAGTCCTTGTGATTTAGCTAAATGTTGAGAATATTCACATATCCCAAACTGCAGATGATATGAGTACACATCTGAAGACACATATGCATTCTCCATAACCAGTGTGTTAATATGTTAATATGTAGCTATGTCTATGTCTATAATCTATATCAATATCTATATCTATATCAAGGAACTGAAATTAGTCAAATCCATGTATAGTCAACATCTGTTTAGTTGACAAAATGTGGATGACTACACAGATGGTTGACACGTGTGTTAGAGTACATAATTCTTGGGATTAGGAAAATGTTCTTCCACCAACATTCTGCAGTCGCAGAGTTTGTATACATAATTAGTGCATGGGGGTGGGGGGTGCAACCTCCCACATGGAAGGTGTAGGGAGCTTGCCTGTCTTCCAAAAACAGTGTTGTATCATTGCATTTTAGTTTTTAATTTTGCATGCACTGGCTTTCTTGTTCAGTGCATGCTTAGTAGCATGATGGCACTCATGTTGTTGACATTTTGTGGTTGACATTGACATTCGGATCCATCAGCGAAATTCAGAAGGCCCAGCTATATATCTATATATATATATCTATCTCTCTCTCTCTCTGTATATATATATATATATATATATATATATATATATATATATATATATGTATACATGTACAGTACATATATGTAGTGCATATATTATGTATTGTAAACTTCATAGCTGTATGCATAATCAGTATATTGTGATAGCAAAAACAAGTAATAGCACAGTCTAATATGAATTAGCTGGGGAAATGATATGAAAAGAAGGAGTGAACGCCAACACAGTTAGAAATGTTTGCCTCTCACAGAGATTTTGAAGCTGAGAGTTGAGACTCTTGGTAGCTCCCCTGCTTAAGAAGCTGTGGAAGTATTGGTATAAGTTTTGGAAGATTTCTGGATTTTATTTATTTACTGACATTTGATTACTTGGAAAATCTGACTGGATAGGATCCCATTTTCAGGGGATGCCTGGGGAGAAAAGCTCCAAAGTATTACAAAATAATAATTTTATAGTCTTTTAAAAATAATACAAAAAACAAGTACAATTTAAATAAATACAACAAATTATTCATAATAGGAAAATATTGGTTAAGAATAGATACAGGTTATATAGGTTCATAGGCTAGCTGCCCTTGTAAGCCATTTTAAGTCTAGCCAATTTCTCTTTCAAAGGTGAGAATCAAACCCTGTACCTTATGAGTCTAAGCTAAACAATTTAACAGTTGAGTGAACACACACGCACACACACACACACACACACACACACACACACACACACACACACACACACACACACACGCACGCACGCACGCACGCACACACACACACACACACACACACACACACACACACACAGACACACACTGTCTCTCTCTCTCTCTCTCTCTCTCTCTCTCTCTCTCACTCTCTCTCACTATCTGTGAGATTAGAATCCTTAAAATTAGATTAGAAATCCCTAAAATTAGAATCCCTACATATCTAAATACACAAGCTAGAGAACACAGTACTTAACACTTGCTCCACTGACAATGATTTAATAGTTAGAGAAGTTATAGCCAGTTTATGGAGAAATTAAAGGTATGTTACTATAATAGATAATAGATAATATTTCGTTATATATAATAATATAGTATAATATATAACAATATATAACTGATTTACATATGGGAGTACCAAGATTGTACTATACATAGTGGTTGCAGGGCATCTTGAACTAAACAGCTATTATGTGCACTGAGGAATATTAAAAATGGATTGAAAATGAACTGTAATAAAACAGAATTAAGTTATTCAAATATATTCCTTCTTTTTTTGTTGTTGTTGTTAGTTGACAGTGTACTATTAATATGACTTTTCAGTGTAAATAAACTCACCTTAAGTAAAAGAGTTGCTTCCAGTGTATTTTACTTGTTTCAGTATAGAACACTGATGTACTTAAAGTCGACACATTTATGTCAACAAAAGCATGTTAACAAACTTCTGTGCATGCTCCAATACTAATTATCAGAGTACGCAAAAAAAAAAAAAAAAAAGGAGTATTTTTTTTCCATGGGGGAAGCCCCCTCCTGCATCCCTTACACCTCTTGCTAATTATATATACTGATTCTGAGATTGCACAGTCCCCTGGGAAGGAGCATATTTCTCTTCCCCAGGGATCATTGTTTATCATACGACTACTGTCCATGTTCACTGTTGACCAAAGTTAGTTGACCGTAAGCAGGTTGATATTTGTCATCATCAACCAAAGTAATAGGAAAAAAAAAAAAAAAATATATATATATATATATATATATATATATATATATATATATATATATGGATCACTTTCATTTCGTCGACAGTTCATTTCACTGACACTTAACTCAGCAGGCCCAATTTACTGACATTTCAGCGACACTTAATTTCACCAACAATCATTTCGTCGAAAATGATATATGGCTTATTCCCCACTGTAGAGCGACCCTGAACTTAGAATATACAGTAAGGGAGGGTGTGGGGTGTGAAGCCCCCCACATGCTAGGATTCTATAATGGTTTGTAGGTAATAGTTATTCATTGCACTTGTAAGAATCCATCTGTAAACTGTAAAACATTTATGATATGTGCCCCCCACAACCCCCCTTACTATATATTCTAACTCCAGGGTCGCTGTACAGGTGGGAATAGGCCATATATAATTTTCGATGAAATGAGTGTCAGTGAAATGCAGTGTCGGTGAAATGAAGTGTCAGTGAATTGGGTCTGCTGACTTGGTTGTCGGTGAAATGAACTGTCAACGAAATGAAGGTGACCCATATATATATATATATATATATATATATATATATATATATATATATATATATATATATATGGGTCTAGGTCTATTCGCTGAAAGCACATTTCACTGAAACAGATTTGACTATGCACAATTCACTGAAAGCTCAATTCACTGAAAACACAATTCACTGAAACACATTTCATTGAAAGTTATATATGGCCTTTTCCCACTGTTGTGCGACCCTGGATAGTATATATAGTAAGGGGGGTGTGGGGGGGGGCATAGGCCCCCTCCTATTTTAAATATTTTGAATTATATACATGGATACTTGCAATTCCAATAAATTACTCTTTTCCGAACTTAATATATATCCAAAATATGTGGGGGGCTACGCCTATATTGTATTTACCCATGTGGTGGCCTGGAAAGGGCTAATACTATCCCATTAACAAATTAGCAAACTGTAAAACAAAAAAAGTTAAATGAAATAAACTTCAGTAGTTTCCCTTTCTCTTCGGTACATAGCTTAAGGCACAACAGATCAAAGCTTCCATGATAAGCAATGAGGTACAATATGCAAAATACTCCTTAGTATCATAATTTTCCCGATACTTTGTACAGGAGAATAAATAAAATGGGCATCCTTAAAACATCTGAAGTAATCTCATAGACTGCAGATGGTGGAGACTCATTCTAACCATTAGGCTTACCTTGGAGAAAAATGAGTAAATCTCTGTGTGTTACAGATGTATTCTTTCTAGACCACAATACTGGACATAAGATAATTCTATCTTTACAATTTACGATGGCTGCTTTGTTTATTCATTATGCATAAACTGTAATGTTATTGATAAATTTGATGAATGCTCTACCTTTCATGGAGGTCAGACACTGCAACTTCTTTGACTCTAGTATCAAGCTTTGATGGAAGTATCATATATTTGACATTAGTGATGAAAAACGTCACACTGTGGATGGTAGTTCCATGATGATTCCCTTCCAGGGATTCATGTCCTTCATTCTGCATTGGACATTAATTATGTCACTCATTTTAAATGATGGCAGCTTTTGGATGCATTGCTGTATGAGCTGCATAGTGGCAACATGCCATTTGTGCATTCCTTAAGTGATATGACTGTACTTTCATTGGCTGGCCTTTGTGCCAACTGTCTGGTATATGAATCAGTCAGTGCATTCACTTATTTAGAAACAAACCTTGTGATACTGACCTACATGATCTGCATGGAGTTGTGCATATTTAGTGGTTTGCCATGATGCAGTCTGAGTACATGGGCAAACTTCTGAAGGGGTCATTGGGGGAAATAATTGATGGTCACACATGATTTTTCTCAGACGGCTTCTTGTTAAGCATCCCTTATCAGGTATATGTGGAATATCTACAATGTCATTTATCATGCTTCTCAGGTTCATGTCTGCTCTGAGGATGTAGGCACTGCAGTGTGTGTGAGGTGGTTGTGGCTTCAAATACAGCATGCTCTCATATGGATCTTTAATTACTGACATATTTTTGTGTTTGTTTTTTTTCAAAAAACTTAACCAATGGGCCATCACAGTCATCCTCATTGTTGGTCTTTTCTTCTTTTTTAATTTTTTAAATTAATTAATTTTACATAATCAATCAGCCTCACACTCAAATATGCCATGTAAGTCCTTTATTCGAACACTTCCTATAAAGTACAACCACATAAATCAGATTCAAGGTTAAGCGCTTTCATTTTTAAAAGAAGACATCATCATCAGAACCATGGGAGTGTTCGAGTAAAGGACTTAGATGGCATAGTTAAGTGTGTGGCTCACTTTGTTGGTGGTTTTCATGATACTGTGACTTTTTCTTCCAATTCCAGATAATTTTGAGTGTTGGTTTGTTTCAAGAATCATACATAACGTTTGAAATGTCCAACACCTTTGCCACTCAGTTTAGCATCAAGGATTTGGAGTCCAAAACAGCTGACATATCCACGGCAGTGTGGAGAAATGACTCATTTCCTAGTCTATCATTATTACCAACATACATAAATTGTTCATGTTTTATGTAAGTCCTCTGCATTACGTTCACAATCTTATGTCATTTCTACATAAACAGGTCCAACACTCTATCAGAAATTAACATTCCAACTGAAAGGATTTGGTTGATGGCCACTCTGAGGGTGTTGTCTACTGTATTGAAATTGGAGAATTATATTTGTGGGTGATAGGTGTCATATGGCTAAGTGGCATCAACAGATGCATATGTTTGGAACTGCAAACAACACACTTGTGCAACTTTTATATTGTGTTTGGTATGACTAAGGGGTAGTTCTACAGTTGTAGTGGATACAGTTTCATAGAATGACACATACATTTTCAAACCATCATCCAAATAGTCATGCAGCTTGCAGTTATCATTTCTTGTTTTTGAACATCAGCACATCTGGTTACAGTTGTGCAGTCTTAGGTGGCTGCAAGTTTCTTCTTTACCACTATAAAGGACATTTATATAAAATAATTGATTATAGGATCATAGGATCATAGGATCATAGGAATTTGCTAGGCCATTGGCCCTGAGGTCCTTATAAGCCTAGCCAAGAGTTTACCCCATGTTTAGACAAGTCAGCACCCAAAGCCCCTGTCCAGCAGGGACACAGGTGGAATCCCAGGGGTGTATTTTCTGTTTCCCATCCAGTTATCCAGGTTGCACTTGAAAAGGGATAATGAGGTACTCTGCTTGACATAGAAAGGGAGTCTACTGCTTAGATGGGGGAGTCTCTGGGATACAAATCTGTCCTGCCAATAAGTCCTATTGATGTCACAGACCAGGTTGGGTTCACGTGTGCAAGTTACCTGAGTGGAGCTTGACTTGTGGATATGCAGCAGTCCCATCAAGGTGGGGTCTGAGATTGCTTTGTAGGCCAAACAGAGGTTATCTCTGAGGAGTCTTTATGAAACTGAGTAGAGGGAGAAGGCATTTAGCCTATCTGTGTAGGGTAGATGTTTGAGGGTCTGGATTCTTCTGGTGAGGAACCTCTGTGGTCTCTTCAGCTGCTGCATGTATTTTGTGAGGTACATGCTGAAGGGGGCATTCTACTCAATAATTGGCCTTATAACAGAAGAGTACAGGGATGTTATGACCTCCTTGTTTCTGGATGAAATATTCTTACTTATGAGGTGGGCCATGTAGAAAGCTTTCCATACAATGTTAGCAGCATGGTGGTCAAAAGTCAGGTTGCTATCAAACTGGGTGGCCAAATCCCTCATGACTGCTTGCATGCTTAGGACATTGTTATTAATGTGATAATATGTGGGGACGTCACTCTCCCCCAAGGGAATGATGATGCATTTTTTGGCATTCATCTTAAGGCCATGTTTCTGGCACCAGTAATTTGTTTGCGTGAGACCCTCTTGGAAGATGTCCACATCACTTGGGGAATTGATGACCACACCCAGCTTGCAGTCATCTGTAAACTTGGTCATCCATAGCCCACTAGTTTTGACCTGCACCTAAGAGAAGTATATCCTGAATAACAGAGACCCCAAGACAGATCCCTGTGGTATGCCACTCATTACAGGTCTGTTTCTTGAGGTGGCTTCCCCTATTTTGATTAGGTGGGTCCTATTAGTGAGCCAGTTTGCTACCCATCAGATAAAATATGGATTGATGCCTAGTTGAGAGAGTCTGTCTATTATGCCCGAGTGTGGAATAGTGTCGAAGGCTTTGGCCAGGTTAAGGCAGGCGATGTGCACCATCTTCCCCTCATCCATGGCTTTTGTGACTGTCTCAAAAAAGTCAACCAGGTTTAACAGACATGACCTGCCCATAACAAAGCCAAACTGTGTGGGTTTGTGTGCTTGGAGGTTGCCAGTGTCCCTGTTAATGAGGTCTGTGATAATCTGTTCCATGGCCTTGCAGATCAGGCTGGTTAGGCTGATAGGTCTATAATTTCCCAGATCGGTGAATGCTCCACCTTTGTGTAAAGGGATAACAGTGGCTGTCCTCCACTCAGCTGGGACAAAGCCGGTACTCAGACCTTGGTTGAATAGGGTGCCTAAAGGTGCTGCAAGTTCATGCTTGAGTTCATGTAGGATGCAGCCTGAGATGTTATTGGGTCCAATGGAGGCTGTATTTTTGCCTTTGAGAGAACTGTGATAACCTGCTCCCTAGAGATAAGGGGAGGGGGGCAGGTACTGGGGATGTCCTGATTTACTGATGGGGGGGACAGAGAGGTTAAGTTTTCACTGAATCTGTTAGCTTGTAGGTTGGCTATAGCTAAAGCATTTGTGTAGGTGGTGTCCTTGACCACCAGTTCTGAACAGATCTGGGTGCTTCCTTTGAAACTGTGGACATATGTGAAGAAGGACTTAAGATTGTCTCTAGTAGATGTGGCCAATTTGGACTCAAAGTTCGCTTTAGTGGATTTCACCAGTGCTCTTATTTGCTTGTTCAGGCTAAGGAAAGATTGGGCACTTGCTCCTTCTTGGTCCTGTAACGCAATTATTTCCTTTTATTATATAGTTTATTTATTGCAGATGTCCACCAGAAATGTTTACTCTTCCTTGGAGAAGATGATGTTGTCCTGTCAGGTATTCCTGATTCCATGCATCTGTATAAGTGCTCGTATAGCACTTTGGTGTAGAGTTTGACATTGGTGCCTGTTCTTTACAGGGGGTAAGGGGGATGTGAAGCTGTTTATTCCATCATTTAGGTGGTTGTAATCAGCTTTGGAGAAGTTTTTTTGTTTGACCCTAGCTAGAGAAGGGTGTCAGGGGAGATGCTGACTTCGAAAGTGACAGCTTTATGCTCATATCTTACCAGGGAGGATGATACTGTAGGGGTGCTGTAGTGGTTACTTATGTTGGTTAATAACAAGTCCAAGATATTATTGCCTCTTGTGGGGGTATCAGCTAGCTGTTCCAAGGCATTGGCATTGATAAAACTGAAGAATCTCTGGACATTTGCGTTCTGGCATGAGTAGTTTTTCCAATCTATGGTTAGGTAGTTAAAGTCACCCAGGATCATGGTAAAGGGTTGAATCTTGATAGATTTGAAGAGGTCCAGATAGGTGGAGTGAGCATCCTGAGTCAAATTTGGGGGCCTGTATCTAGCTATGATTTGAATGGGGGTTTGTGAATGGTTAACTGCACCTGAAGTGTCTCCTGTGTGTCATACTATTTGACCAGCCTGGCGGTGTGTGTGTCTTTAATATACATTGAAAATCCACCTTGTTTGGCTTTGCTGCCCACAGTTTGGGGTCTGAATGTATGATAGGATGAGTAACCAGGTAAGACTGGGGTGCTCTCCGCAGCTTTGAACCAGTTTTCTGTGATTGCAGAAATGTCAGCATCTTCCAGGGTTGAGAATGTTTGCAATAAGTGCAGTTTCATATTTAGATTCCTAACATTTAGCAGCATAACCCTTAATTTGCATTTTGCTGAAATTTTTATGTTGGTTTTCTCGACCTCAGGTCTTTTTCTAAAAAAGGCAGGTGAGGGCCTCTGCCAGAAGCCTGAAGCCCAAGTGAGACAGATGCAGGCCACCTCTAGCAATGCATCGTGGTATGTTGATCATATCTTCCCAGGCTGTCAGATAATGGATCCCCCTGGAATGACACCAGATGCTAAGCCAATTGTTAAAGTCAATCATTTTCTGTTTATATTGAGGCATCATTCTGGGTGACAATAGAATGCAGTTTAAAGCTAGGGACATACCTGCCAGGTGCACATATTCAATCAACTCAGTCATGTCTCTCTTCATACAGTCCAGGGAGGAATGTCTCAAGTCATTCACCCCAACATGGACTATGGCAGAGTCATAACAGTACCCATTGTTGAGAGACTTGAGTGCATGTGAGATATGGAGGATTCTGGCACCTGACAGACAACAAACTGTGATCTACTTCTTATCCAGCCAGGTGAGAGGCATATCTGTGTGTCTCACAATGGAGTCTCTTATGACTAATATGTTGGGTTTATGGTTAGGCCTTTGTGGTTGTGAGACACAGGTGCATGGGCTATGACTGGTATGTAGTGTGGAGGGTTGTGGATTTCACTGTGTTTTTGCCTCTGAGGTCTCTTTTGTTTGGGTATGTTTTTGTTGAGAGCCTCCACATATGTGATTGTGTGTTATGTAGTTGTGAGTGATGGTTGAGGTGTAGTGGTTGTGTTGATAACCTTCTCAGTGCCAGATGTGGCTTGTGAGGGAGAGAGCATAGACTTTAGGTTCTTAATGTAATTGCATCTCTCACAAATTGTGTTCCTGGGTGGTAATAGTAGATGGTTGTCCATGTACATGAGACAGTTGCTACACTGTTTCAGGATGGCCATATCAACCAGGCTGAGAGGAAAAACCTTAGTGAATTTTCCATCCATATCTGTTAGAATCTGAGAGAGAAAGAGGCCAAGGAGAGCTAAGGGCTAAGCCTAAAGCCCAAGTGCTTAAACCAAAACTAAGAGGCTTAGAATAACACAATTTAAACAGACTAAAAACAAGCAGTAATAAATGCAAAAGAAAAGATGTAATTAAATACTTTAGAGAACAAATAGTTGAAAAAGCAAGATGAAGTAATGGAGTAGTAGGAAGAAACACAAATACTGTAAAAGCAGCTGAAGACATTTTTTTTGGCTATTGGGAAGGGAGAAAGGAGGGACAGAAGATTCAAAGTTAAGAAACTAAGGGGGTTGGCCCTCTCAAATGTTATTTCTTTATTATGTAGAATGAGCTAATGAGACTCACCAAGTTTAAGAACAAAACAACAACAGGGAGGGAGGGTAGGGAACTATGCTATAGCTGCTAGCTACACTATTATAGGCAGAAAACACTACAGAAATGTTTATCACAGCAGAAAAACAGCAGTGAAACACTAAATGAATGTTTTAAACAGAAAAAAGGAGCAAGGAGACTCTAAAGAATTCTTTTAACTGCAGACAAATGTTATGTGATACACTCCTTGGCAGGAAAATCAGAAAAAACAGATGCTTAACAAATGGAGAAAAATTCCAGTTAATACCTTTCTCACAGTGAAACTAGCTAAAATGCTTTACAAAAAGTGAGACAGTAACAAAAGTGATTTAAAAGGCCCAGTAAAGCAGACAATTGCAGAGCAGTGCAGATTAGTTTATAGCAATAAAATACAGTAAAAAGTAGGCAACAGACAATAAAAAGTGCAATACATGGTAAGAATAAACAACAACTAGTAAAAAATAAGCAAGAAAATAGGAAACATATTGCTTTATATCACAGATCAGAGTTGTGGTCAGTGCCCCTCCTCCATTCAGCTCAGTGTTACAATATAACAAAGGGATTTCCAGAGCAGTTGGATTAACTGTATGCTAAGTATCATGGCCATTTCATGATGCAGATGTAATGATAGTGAATGTTGACAAGCCAATGAAACAATTGTCACTGACTATTCTAGGAAGAACTCAAAATCATAGTGACTGTGCCTTTTCATGGAAGCTGATATGCATTTTTCCACTGTAGTACCATTAACTTTCTCATTATATCAGTTTGTAGCTGACCTTAATATTGGGACACCTGTATGATTTTGAACTAATGTTGTAGTTATTGTTATCCTGTCCTGTCCTGTCTTGACTTGTCAGTTGTGTCACATTTCTGCCTTCTGAATGGTAGGATTGTAAAGCAGTATAACTTGTAAAGCATTTACCAAAAAATAGTTTTGCACCATCATCATCATCTGAAGAAGAAAAACTGACAGAATTGTAACATTTAATTATACAATTATGTCATCATTTGGTCACTTCAGTCTTTAGTGATTTGCCAGAAAAAACAGGAATTTTATGAGAAGAAGACAAAAATATGAGGCAAAAATGTATACTTTCTGTAAAAATTGGGACAGTTGCCAACTAGTGTATGCTTCTCCATATTCTAAAGGTGTCTAACAATAGTTTCTGAAATATAGATCATATTTTGGACCTAACAAGTAAGACCATACATGTGATATCATACCAAGAATCATGGGAAAGGTCAAACTTTCTTCTAAATGATTTATTTTTCTGACATTTCTCTGCAGAGGTCTGCAGAATGGTTAGAGGAAGGATGATTCTCTTAAAAAAATGATTGCTTTAATGATGTGACTGTACTGCAAATAATTCTATGGCACAACTTTACTTGGCAAGGCTGTATGTGTGTACAGTTATGGGGTTTGTGTTACCTAACATTTTTTAAGATGGTGGTGGTGACACCAGGGACGGCCTTAGCAGTTGTGTGGCCCAACTTGTTCCATTTTGTGGGGGCCCCTGTACAGAACCCCCATATACTGTCTCAACCCTGCCTTTAGTTGCAGGCTTCTTGGACTAGATAATATTTCAGGTTTGGTATCAGAAGTATATGCTTCTTAATTAGCTTATATTTCATCATTAGACATGTTAAAAGAGAAGTAAACAACTGGATTCTTGGATGACTCCCAGATTCAACATCTCCTGTAGTTCCTCTCACGTTCTGCTTTACTCACTCAAGTACACTATAGGGGGTTTGATGGACCACTGAGGACCTTTGTCTACATGGTATTACATTAAGTGGACACACCCTGCCTTACCTGCAAACATGTTCCCAAACTCCTGTAAGTACTGGCCCATTCTCCTGAACCTGGTCAGCAGATAGCTGCATACTTTTCCCCTTCCGCAAACAATACTCCTTTGTTTGTTTGTTTTTCTCTTTTCTGTTTCCCTCCTTTCATTAGACTCATGACTTACTCTGCTTTACATCATGGGCCAAATATTGTACCTATTGCAAATACTTTGTATCTTATTTTCTCAGTAGTGACATTATACTATATGCTGGTAAATCAATGT
This sequence comes from Protopterus annectens, assembly GCF_019279795.1. Classification (NCBI taxonomy): domain Eukaryota; kingdom Metazoa; phylum Chordata; order Ceratodontiformes; family Protopteridae; genus Protopterus; species Protopterus annectens. The sequence continues at coordinate 1,087,859,443 of NC_056726.1, forward strand.
ATAGATGCTCTTCTTACCAATTTTACTGACTGTATCATGTCTATTTATGGTAATGTTCATTTATGTTATATATTAATTTAATTCCTCTCAGTTTTCCTGCTTTTATATTACCACTTTTTCACTGGTTTTACTGTTTATTGTTTCTTTGGTGGATTTCTACAGTGCTGAGACTGGCAACAGTATAAATAGGTTAGTAGTGTATCTTGGTTAACGGACTTTAATTTATTAAAAAAATTAAGTTATGGACTTTACACACACTACACTGGGCCAGATTCAGGAAGCCTCCGTGTAAGAGTTATAACTCTTACACGGAGGCTGCAGTTAAACTGTGTGATGTCAGCATGTCATGCATATGCATGAGGTGCATGAGGCATGCTGAATCACACCAGTAACTCTTACACGGTCCGTGTAAGAGAGTAGGGGGCGTGTCTGTAGGCTAAGCTCTGCAAGTGGACACGCCCCCGGAAAACTAGAATGGCTGAAAGTAAACAGCCACGAGAAAGGCCATGAAAATGTGCATAAACACACTATACAACACATGCCCCGACTGGCCATCAGTGTATAAAGTGAAGAGATGTCATAAAAGTAAATGAAAACCTTTTTTTTTTTTGTTAAACCGCGTAAATGTTTGCTACTGTGTGCTGGTGTGCTACTAAGCGCAATCACAGTTAGCAGTCAGGGAAAAGGATATAAGAACTAAATATGCAAAGTAAGCCAAGAAATAATAGCTTAGTGGTAGAGTACCCCCTATGAGTAGGCAGGCAGGGTTCGAGCCCCTACAACAACCTTTTTTTATTCTTGTAAATACGCACTAACAAGCCCCCAGACAGTATTGTACAAATGTAAATGTATTCCCTTTTGTAAAATGGAATGAAACAGAGCATATATTTTGAAGTAACATAAGAATAAAAATAGTCAGAAATGTACTGATAGCTAAGCTGCCGTGAGACAGAGTGCCCGTAGCCGAGTAGTGTTTAAAAAGCTGCAAACTGCGTGCCCGTTGCCAAGCAGCGGATAAACAGGCTGAAACTGTGTGCAATTAGCTGAACATGTGTGTCACTAGCCAATTCAGATTTATCCCAGCGCACACCGTTTGCGCGCCGCTCCCACAAGCTAACTGCCAGTGCGCATGCATAACCTCCGCGCAAACGAGCGCAGAACAGGTTTAAAGTGCTTAAAAGTGCTTTTGGCATGTTTGATTGACAGGTCTTCAACTCATTTCTGTCAGGAAAAGCCAAAGCAGTTGCCAGATTCGAACACAGGATACCATGCACTAGAGTCAAGGAACTAAACCACCAAGCCATGACAGCAATACCTAGAAAAGCAGAAATAGCATATATATGGGATAAAACCCAGAATGGAGCATGAGAAAGCATTTTCAGTGAAGTAGATACAATTCCAAAACGGCCAATCAGAGAAATGTGCGGGAAAAGCGGCATATATAAGCCCCATAGGCGGAATACACAGCATAACTGATTGTAGAACAGACTTGCAGTCAGCATGAGTGGAGTAGGTGAGGGACGTTGCTTTCGAGCACAGCGTTGGGGCGTTGAGGAGTCCAGATACATGGTCTGGCTCCTTGTCCATAATCACGAGGCCCAACTCATGCAGGGCCAGGTCTCATGGGGAGTATATAGGGCTGAGGCGTGGGACCAGTTGGCTCGTGAGCTGACCAGTGCTACTGGCATTCCACGCACTGGTGAGCAGGTCCGTCACCACCATGCGGACCTGAAGAGACGCAAGCAGGACCAATTGAACCGTTGGATCCAGGAGGCCCGGCAAATGCCCAACGCCCCACCACTGAGTAAGTCACATTTTACCCATGTATGTAAGGATTTCAACCAGCTGATACCATGGAGATGTGTAGTCCAATATTATTCCCTTTGTATTACAGCTGCAGGTGTCCGCTCTGCGAATGTCGAGATGCACGCCAGAAGGCTGGTGCGGCTGCGCCACCATGCAGGTTAGTAACCCCACCCAGTACTTGTAAATAAATATTATTATGTACCATGTATCAGAACAGTGCAGTGTATTGATTAAAAGTAATATAATGTGCAAGCAGGAATTGAACGTCTGCAGGTATGGCTGCAACAAGTTCATCAGTATGCAAGTGTAACTGGAAATATAATTGATAGGATTAAACAGTGCTGTAATACAGATGTCCCATCATTAATTAAATATACTGTAACCTGCAGTATAGTCTCAAGAGTACAGCTTCAGAATCTGAGGTAGTCACATGTCAGATATATCCCCTGTTGAAATGCTGAATCATGACAGAAGTGAGGCTGTTGGAAAGTGTTTGAATCACCACAGGTCTAATATGTGAACAAAGCCTAGAAGTACCAACCTGAACTGTGAAGTTGCAGAATGTATGAGAGTGACAGAAATGCTCATGTATGAGTAAATAAAGTAGTAATAACCCCTGAATATATAAGCCTCAGTGTGTTTTACAGAACTAAATGCATGTGGGAAGTACAAATTAACATCCCAAACTGATTTCAGTGTGTCTGAATCTGAATGTCTAGCTCAAAATCTGTATATGGTGATAACAGTAAACAATTTGCAGATAGAATGAATGATTATCTGACAGACTAAACAGCCATAGTTGTCCCCTGTCCTGTCATCAAAGTGTAGCAGGATGATGTATCTGATCAAATTCAAAATAAGTAGGATAGTGATGTATGTGTAACAGGTGTAGCATGACAGTCAAATAAAGATTATTTTGAAACATCAGCCTCAACTTAATTGTGTATCTATGATAAATGTGAATTAATGTTTAACATATGAATGTGTCATCACTTTCTATCCCCACCCAACCCTGTAATTCCATATAACAACATCCACTAAATAATGGTATGTGAACATTTCATTAATCATGGACATTTGTCCGTTCAAACATATATGCATGTCTGTTCGTGCATGTGCCCTGTTCATACCTGCAAATACGATGGCCTGTTGCCATTAATCAACCCTGCATGTCGTTTGACTGTGTTTTGCTGTTCAAATAATGCATGTGATATTGATATGCCCCTTGTTCAATGGTGTCCATATCTGGGTGTTTGTTTGATGGGAATACCAATGCATGCTGTTACAACTAATCTGAATGGAATAAAATGCCACTAACCCAAACTAACATAACTACTCACAAACCTAGAACGCTTGGGAAGGCAGGTCCCAGCGGACCCACCTCTCCCACCTCAGCTGGTGACTGCACCTGGCACTAGTGCCCAGGCGGACCCTCCGGTGGCCCTGTGCCACCTTCGGGTGGAAGCGCTGCAGGGATGGGGCCCGTCCCCTCTGCAAGTGTGGCCGGAGGGTTCGCCCACTCACCCTCCGGTGTCCGGTCTGTGGTGCGAGGGAGATCCAAGACACTGTTCTTGGACCCCACGCCAGCTCGAGGCTCGTGTGGCACAGCTAACGGCCCGGCCGTTGCCCCGCCTACACAGCCCCCAGCACAGCCCCGTCCTGGGCTGTGAAGGAACAGTGGCAACTGCCTATGGGTGGGGATATCAGTTCCACTGTTGCCATCTGTGGGCTCGTGCATCTCAGATATCCCAACCTCCGTCCCGTCAATTGTGTAACCCGCCACGTGTGTCATACACCGTCCCTGTATGCGTCTTGTCTGTCTTGTCTGTTAACCTACCCAACCTACCTCCCCAGCTTTACCGACTTCCTTCACCTGTCATACCACTCTCACCTGTAAAAAAAAAAAAAAAGGGCACTCTGTCCCACAAAAAAATTACGCCCATACATAGCTGTCCATGTCGCAGACATGTCCGCTGGACATCTAAACTGTTAATTACAATTGGCTGTACAACAAATATTAATGTTGTCCTGACACCTCTCTCAGAGGTGGAAGGTTTCAAATGTCTCACCAAAATACATAGAAATATACAGCTGTTGCTGCAAAAGACATGGGCATCTATGGGCCTTACCTACACCCTTCCTGCAAATCCCACGCTTCTTTCCCTACTGTCTTACCCTCTTTGTGACCCCTTTTCACCACTTTCCTGTCACCCCTTTTTCTTTTCTTTCAAAGAAAATAGCTGGTGTGCGCTTGTGTTAGCGGAGCTCACCGCCAGTGCATGCGTGAGCCCCCCCCAAACGAGCGCAGACCTGGTTTAAAGTGCTTAAAAGTGCCTTTATGGCACTTTGATTGACAGGTCCTGTACTCAGTTCCAAAGTTTGCTAAGAAAAATAAATTCCCACTGTCAGTCTCGAACCCAGGACCTTGGTAACATTAGTCCGTATGACCTACCACTAAGCCATGCCTGCTTTACAAGAACAAACTGCTAAAATAAATATAACATGTAATAGTAGGAATCAGTATAAAGGTAATATAGGAGATGTACTATCCAAAGCATGTTTGGTAGAGTTTTAATGGCCAAATTACTGGATTCCCATACTAGTTCAGTGTGAGCAGAAACAGCACTGCTACCTGTTAGCTTGTACATAATAATGTAAGGTAATGTACATATGTGAAGGTATGTATATCTACACATACATATATATAAATATATATTAATACATATGAAATATAATCGTAGGTCTCAGTAGCCATACACACTCACTACAGGAAAAAGTTAACATAATTGCTGCAACCTGAATCTGCAACACAGCCTGACCCCTGTGTGACCTACTTACCCTTCTAACTGCTTACAGGTGGCCTCAACACTTTGATTGACAGGTCCTGTACTCAGTTTGAAAGTTTGCAAAGTAAAAATTCCCACTGTCAGTCTTGAAACCAGGACCTAGGTAACATTAGTCTGTTTGACCTACCACTAAGCCATGCCTGCTGTGGAAGAGCACACTGCTAAAATAAATATAACATGTAATAGTAGGAATCAGTATAAAGGCAATATAGGAGATGTACTATCCAAAGCATGTTTGGTAGAGTTTTAATGGCCAAATTACTGGATTCCCATACTAGTTCAGTGTGAGCAGAAACAGCCCTGCTACCTGTTAGCTTGTACATAATAATGTAAGGTAATGTACATATGTGAAGGTATGTATATCAACACATACATATATATAAATATATATTAATACATATGAAATATAATCGTAGGTCTCAGTAGCCATACACACTCACTACAGGAAACAGTGAAGATATATGCAGCAACCAGAATCTGCAACACAGCCTGGCTCCTGTGAGACCTACTAAGCCCTTTAACTGCTTAAAGGTGCCTCTAGCACTGTGATTGATAGGCCCTATACTCAACCCAAAAGCAGAATATGAGCATACTAGTAGGCCCTACCACAAGACCATTGTAACACTAGTCTGTATGACCTACCACTAAGCCATGACTCTCATACAGGAATATAGTGCTAAATAAGTGGAACATGTAATAGTAGGAATGAAGATAAAGGCAATATAGTATGTCTACTACCCAAAGCATGTCAGGCAGACTTTTATAGTCCCAATTACTGGATTCCCATACTAGAGTAGTGTTAATGGAAACAGCCCTGCTAATTGTTAGCTTGTACCCAATAATGTCAGCTAATGTACATATATGAAAGTATGTATATGTACACAGATATATATATATATATATTCATATAGCAATACATATGACATATAGTTGTAGGTGTCAGTATGCATACACACTCACTACAGGGAACAGGCAAGATAAATGCAGCAACCTGAATCTACAACACAGCATGAAGCATGGGAGATGTACTAACCTTCACACTCACAGAACACTGTCAACAGCATACCAGCATGGTCCACGCCCTACAATCTGAAAGGGCAACGCCTATCTCACATACCCTTTTATAGCAGTGTCCTGAAATCACAGTGAGACATGCAATTAGTACACACCCAGCTGCTTGCAATTAGCAAATGCTGCCTTACAATTGGTGCAGAGGCCATCACATGGATCCATGCAGATACCTACAAAAGTATTCAGTACCCACACTCCACTCATGCAATACAGTCATTGCACTAACCGAATGAGAAAGAGAGAGAGAGAGACAGACAGAGAGAGAAAACAAAATATACTGACAGCAAGCAGCAAAACAGCAGCAGCAGCAGCAGCAACAGCAGCAAAATACAAGCAGCACGACTGACTCACCAAAGCTGCCACAAACACAGGTAATGCAAAGTAGCAGGTTAATCCTGTGTATACTGTGACACCTCCAAATGTATCATAGTTCACTATCAATAGGTATGTCCATGAGATAGGTTGTGTGTAGATAGTCATGAAATATAAACATATGTAAAATTGTTGTACATGTGGGCCATAACTAACACTTCCATAGCTTAGAACACAAGGCCAGTTGTGCATATGATGCAGTAGTTCCCAGGGTCAGTAGAGGTTCCTCCTCATTGGTGTGGGACCACTGTGTATGTATGGCACTGTTCAGGTACATATCCTGTAGTATGGCCATGGATTAATATCAGTCTGTCATGTGGTGCTATGTCCTCCAGGGGTGAATGTAGCACACATCCAGGGATACCATTCCGTAACAGTGATGATATGTGTTCTGCAATGATGAGGGTGGCTCTCACCTGGACATGTGAGAGGATAGGGAGGTTACAGTCATCTGGGATAACTAATAACACGTGTGTAGGATAATGGGGGGCGCGTACCTGCACCTAAACTGTCTGCAAAATTGTTGGCAATATCTGTGCATTTGGTGAATGTCAAGCATCTTAACACTGCAGACAACAGATGCCTTCCGTCATGTGAATCTGCCCTGTGCTGCAGTAGCCTCCTACTATTGTTATACAATATGCCTGTATCTGTAGTCCACTGGACAGGATTAATAAGTGGTGTGCAGTTGTTCTGGGTTAGATAACTGTGTGCACAGTACATGCAGTATGTGGGATGTCTGTGGTAAGCATATGCAAATGTGCTGGCGGTGTGTGTTGTGGCTTCCACTGGCCCAGTGGGCTGCATGGATAGCATCACTGTCATAACTACTGAATAACTGTGTAATTACATGCATACATAGCAAGGTAGTGTATTGTGCTTGTGGTGTTGTTCAGATATGTATATCCAGGCTGAGTAATTTGTGTCCACATCACAGGGTTGGATGGCAGCACACATCCAGTATGTATGGATGAACACCCAGAATGTGTCACACGTGTCACCTGTGCAGACGATCTGGCCATTACCTGTGCATCCCCCACAACACACACACATGCAACATATGGCAGAAGTACTATAGCAGTACACACATGTTCATAGGTTCATACTAGGCTATCTGCCCGAGGGCATTTACAAGACTAGCCCATAGTTTTGTGGCTTACGCCACCCCTTTAGTATGGGGAACCATACCCATTATTTTGCTGTGCCTCTGTCGAGCAGTGACACTGAGGTAATCCCTGGGGTATATCTGCGATCTCCCATCCATTGGTCAAGATTTCTAGAACAAGGCCATCGAGGTGCTCTGCCTCACATATACCGTGATTTTGTTCCACAGCATAGGGAGTCTTTGGTTGATGAATCTATCCCTCCAGCATGTCCTATTAATAGCCGTGTCGAGGTTTAAGTCTCCTGGCCTTGTGGCTCTGATGGATCTAGATTTTTAGGTGAAGCATATTCATCAAATCTGGGTCTGACATGGCCTTGTATGTTGGGCAAAGGTCACCTCTGAGCAAGCGGTGCGACTGACTACAACATACATGGACATGCTGGAGGGCAAATTCTAACTGAGAGGCTCCCTTTACTCTGTAATGAGCTCGAACAGTTGAGAATGAACAGTTCATAGGTTCATACTAGGCTATTTGCCCTAGGGCATTGGTAAGCCTAGTAGAATGTGTTTGTCTTTTGCCACCCAATCACAAGTTATGCTGCTATGCCCTTGTCCGACTTTAGTATACTATGCCTCTGTCTAACAGTGACATAGAAGTGATACCTGGGGTACAACTATGATCTCCATCCACTCATCCAGATTCCTATGGAAGAGAGTCAATGAGGGACTCTGCCTAACCAGTAGTGTGAGCTCATTACAGAGTGAAGGGAGCCTCTCGGTTAGGAATATGCCCCTCCAGCATGTCCATGTATGTCAGTGCTGAGGTCCAGCTCTCCTGAGCATGTGGCTGTATGGGACTCTGATTGCCTGAGGTACATCACGTTCATTACTGCTAGGTAGGACATGGCTGTATATGGCATGCACAGATTGCCCCTGAACAGGCAGTATGCCACTGAGTCCAGCTGGATTCACTTTACCTGGGCAGCATATGACATCTGTGTGAGCCATTGCATCCCCTTGATGATGTACTGTTGTCCTGTACCAGTTGCTGTAGGTGTCTGGTTAGGTACATCCCAAAAGGTGCATTGTATGCAATTATAGGCCTGATGATGGATGAGTACAGAGGCACAATGACCTCCCCTGCCATACATGTGAATCAGTCATGATTAGCTGGGCTATATAACATGTCTGTCAATCCACGTTGCCCATGTGGTAGACAAATGACAGACTGCTACCATGTTTCTTCCCAGGTCCCCAACTACGTCTAGTGCAAGTGCACACCCCTCATAAATGATGTGGAAGCCTTCAAAGGCCCAAGGCCTGTTGAAAATATGGACCAGACTGCAGATACCTGTATAGAGGCATTCTGTGGACACATTCAGGAATGCATGGATCATGAAGCCACATATGAAAGCATGACCCAATTCTCCAAAGACAGATGTCCTGGGCACGGACACCAGCCATAAACACACTATACAATAGAAGGATGGCGCCACTACATGATACAACAACCTCCCAAAATGTGAAGGCACCACTGATGAGTATTGGAAGACAACTACAGGCACCCATATGATTGTCTAAGGCCATCTTTGAGAGAGGATTCCACAAGCCACTGAGGATAATCACAAGGCTGCCTGTAGTTATGTTAGTAACCTGGGTGGTACTACCCAGATATGCTCAGAGGTAATACAATATGTCACACAAAATATAAAACACACAGACATTGCCATCATCCTAGTGGACAGGTTCAATGCTGCCTTCTCTCCCCACCACACCAAAAGGGAACATATGTCTCGCATCACAGTGCTTCCCCCCCTGACATCACAGATGCTCAGGTAAGAGATGCCCTTCCCAAAGCAGTAAACACTGCATCAATGGGACCAGACAGTGTCCCAGGCTGTGTCCTACATGAACCACAAGAAGAGCTACACCCAGACATAACACCACTGTTCAATCCCAGCCTTAATACATGATATGTGACCAGAGAGTGGCATACAGCAACAGTGGTCCCTCAACATGCAGGTGGTGCCACGGATCCTGGACACTACTGCCCCATATGTCTGACTAGCTTTGTCTGCAAAGCTATGGCAAGAATCATCAAGAACCTCACATATCTAGATATTGTGGACCTACAGACATGTCACCATACACAGTTTGGCTTTGTCAATGGCAAATCCTGCCTATCAAACCTGTTTGCTTTGTTTGAAACAGTCACCAAGGCCACTGTCAAGGGGTAGGAGGTCCACACAGCCTACCTGGACCTTGCATAAGCCTTGGATACAATACCCCACTTGTGCATTCTAGGAAGCTCACCAGTGTACATATTAACCCCTATGTCACTATGGGTATTGCACAGTGGCTCAAGGGCAGAACACACATGGTAGAATTGCTGGAGCCATGTCAGCCTCCAACCTGGTACAAGTGGTGTCCCACAAGGCAAAGCCCTAGGGGCTGTCATGTTCATTATATATTTGTCATAGGTACAGGCCAACATGGAAGTACTGTGGCTCAGCACGTCACAGGTGACTGCAGACCGAACACCATAATCAACTCAACAGCTAACACACGCATCCTCCAAAAGGGACTCTTGCAAACACACGACTTGTGCCACAGCCATGGCCTCAACATGAATGACAGAAAGAGTATAGTCATCCCTTTGTGAAACAGTAAATGACCACAATGTACCACATATGTGTTAATCCAGTAAGTGCAGACCTAGGAATTATGGACCTTGGGGTACGAGGTTGATAGCATCCTACCATTTGACAACAACATGGACAAAGTGGTTAGGTAAGCATGTGATATGGGCCACATCATCATGGGATCCACATGTAGGCCAGGGAGGACATTGTGCCCCTTTACTCATCCCTCATCATGCCCATAATTGACTATGATGAACCTGTCGGCATGCACCTTACCAGACACCTGCAGCAACTGGGGCTACCACATATGTACCTCGACAAGGTGATCAAAGTGCTCAAACAGATGCCACATACTGACTGGTTAAAGTAGCAGCAGCTCTACTCAGTGACATACTGCCTCTTCATAGGCAATCTGTGCCTTACATAGAAGGCCAGGTCATACCCTCACGTAATGGCCATGCTGCATCTCAGAATATCCAGATCCCACCAGGATACACGCTGGAAATACATGAACTTCAGGAGTGATATACATAGGACATGGTGGAGGGGCACATTCACAACTCAGAGGCACCCTTCATTCCTGATTATTATCCCAATAGAGGTTAGGCGGACTGACTCAGTGACTATCCTCAAGAGCGATATTAATGACTGGATGTGACATTGTAGGGTTACCCTGGGTATCACTTATGTGTCACTGTGAGAAAGAGGCACAGTATACTAACCTTGGAAAAGGGCATAGCAAGACAGATTCACAATGCATGTTGAAAGGCACGCACATTCTGGCTAGGTGGATACATGCCCTGGGCAGATATCCCTGTACGAACCTATGGACCTATGTCTCTTTTTCACCATTGGCCCTATGTGCTGTCAATCACCAATGTAATCTCAATACTCTGGTAGCATGTGCAAAGGTCAGTTGTCAGTCACCTCTATGGTACAGTTGTGGAATATGTGTGTCATGTAGTAATGTCACAGCTGCCACATGTACACAGTCAACCCTATCCCCTACCCATTGATGTACATCACATGTATGAGATGGAAACACATGGCCAAACTGTAACAACAACATACAAGTCAGTCAGATGCATGGACACATATGACTCAGTCATTGTCCATGCCACCACAGCTGATGTGGGATGTCGCTCACTGGGATACGTGATAGGGAACATGGAAGGGATCACTGAGCAAGTGACACAGGCTGGTAGACCCCTGACCTTGGTTGGCATCAGACCCTCACCAGGGATTCCGACAAATTACTGAATGCTAATGAATAAGTGTATCTACAACACCCTAGCTGAATGGTTCTTAGCATGCAGTCACTGCATTGCTATGGAATACTGTCTTACCACTCCCACAACAGGTGAAAACATGCAGCTCCTGTACATTAACAACATGTAGACCTTATGCCCCAGACCAGGTGTGCATCCCTCACTACTAGGCTGATAGCATCTACATCTCACACTGTATATACACATCCCACATGCAGCATCTGCACAGAAGACCACGGTCATAATGTTACCCTGTGCAAATACCATGTATTCACATGTGGCAGGCATCACACATGGTAACTATTGAAAGTCACAGGTACATATGTGTATTTGGCACACACATACATCATGTGTTCATTGCCATAACCGTGTAATCAATGTCATGCATTATTGTGAGGGACAACCCACATACATGGGCATTCTGTGTGTGCACAACACACATGGCATGTCTGTAATCAAAAGCCATACATAATTGTGATATCGTTTAGAAATGGGTATGTGCATCCTGTAGTGTGTTTTCCCAGTTGCCAAAAGGGATATATCAATCATACACACTTACCCCCCTACACACACACTTGTCATGTGCCGGATTCAAACCCCTACCTAACTATGTTAAGACACTAGAGACCGACGATTAGCACAGCACACTATTCGCATTACTGGGGAATGTCCTTTCCCCTGATATACTTATAGGGTGCTGACATCATCAGAGTTTAGAAAGTGGAATGATCATCCTGTGGTGTGTTTTCCCAGTTGCCAAAAGGGATGTTTCTTTCATACCCACACACTTACCCCTTCACACACACTTGTCATCTGCCGGATTCAAACCCCTACCTAACTATGTTAAGACACTAGAGACGGACGATTAGCACAGCTATTCGCATTACTGGGGAAAGTCCTTTCCCCTGATATACTTATAGGGTGCTGACATCATCAGAGTTTAGAAAGTGGAATGATCATCCTGTGGTGTGTTTTCCCAGTTGCCAAAAGGGATGTTTCTTTCATACCCACACACTTACCCCTTTCACACACACTTGTCATCTGCCGGATTCAAACCCCTACCTAACTATGTTAAGACACTAGAGACGGACGCATTAGCACAGCGCACTATTCGCATTACTGGGGAAAGTCCTTTCCCTGATATACTTATAGGGTGCTGACATCATCAGAGTTTAGAAAGTGGAATGATCATCCTGTGGTGTGTTTTCCCAGTTGCCAAAAGGGATGTCTCTTTCATACCCACACACTTACCCCTTCACACACACTTGTCATCTGCCGGATTCAAACCCCTACCTAACTATGTTAAGACACTAGAGACGGACGCATTAGCACAGCGCTATTCGCATTACTGGGGAAAGTCCTTTCCCCTGATATACTTATAGGGTGCTGACATCATCAGAGTTTAGAAAGTGGAATGATCATCCTGTGGTGTGTTTTCCCAGTTGCCAAAAGGGATGTTTCTTTCATACCCACACACTTACCCCCTTCACACACACTTGTCATCTGCCGGATTCAAACCCCTACCTAACTATGTTAAGACACTAGAGATGGACGCATTAGCACGGCGCGCTATTCGGATTACTGGGAGAATCCTTTGCTCCAATATACTTATAGGGTGCTGACATCATCAGAGTCTAGAAAGTGGAATGATCATCCTGTGGTGTGTTTTCCCAGTTGCCAAAAGGGATGTTTCTTTCATACCCACACACTTACCCCCTTCACACACACTTGTCATCTGCTGGATTCAAACCCCTACCTAACTATGTTATGACACTAGAGATGGACGCATTAGCACGGCGCTATTCGGATTACTGGGAGAATCCTTTGCTCCAATATACTTATAGGGTGCTGACATCATCAGAGTCTAGAAAGTGGAATGATCATCCTGTGGTGTGTTTTCCCAGTTGCCAAAAGGGATGTTTCTTTCATACACACTTACCCCCTTCACACACACTTGCCACCTGCTGGATTCAAACCCCTACCTAACTATGTTATGACACTAGAGATGGACGATTAGCACGGCGCGCTATTCGGATTACTGGGAGAATCCTTTGCTCCAATATACTTATAGGGTGCTGACATCATCAGAGTCTAGAAAGTGGAATGATCATCCTGTGGTGTGTTTTCCCAGTTGCCAAAAGGGATGTTTCTTTCATACACACACACTTACCCCCTTCACACACACTTGCCACCTGCTGGATTCAAACCCCTACCTAACTATGTTATGACACTAGAGATGGACGATTAGCACGGCGCTATTCGGATTACTGGGAGAATCCTTTGCTCCAATATACTTATAGGGTGCTGACATCATCAGAGTCTAGAAAGTGGAATGATCATCCTGTGGTGTGTTTTCCCAGTTGCCAAAAGGGATGTTTCTTTCATACACACTTACACACACACTTACCCCCTTCACACACACTTGCCACCTGCTGGATTCAAACCCCTACCTAACTATGTTATGACACTAGAGATGGACGCATTAGCACGGCGCGCTATTCGGATTACTGGGAGAATCCTTTGCTCCAATATACTTATAGGGTGCTGACATCATCAGAGTCTAGAAAGTGGAATGATCATCCTGTGGTGTGTTTTCCCAGTTGCCAAAAGGGATGTTTCTTTCATACACACTTACACACACACTTACCCCCTTCACACACACTTGCCACCTGCTGGATTCAAACCCCTACCTAACTATGTTATGACACTAGAGACGGACAGCACGGCGCGCTATTCGGATTACTGAGAGAATCCTTTTCTCCAATATACTTATAGGGTGCTTACATGATCAGTGTCTAGAAAGGCGGACGACCATCCTCTGGTGTGTTTTCACATTTGCTAGGGGTAACATTTGGACCAAGTGTGTGAGCATGCCCAGTTCAGCCTTCCTGTGGCATGTTGTGTGAAAGATGTCTCATTTATCTAAGTGTGTGAGCATGCCCAGTGTGGGCTTTACATATGTTGAACTCTGCAGCCCATCACATTTGTGGATGAGTGTGACCTTCAACAAATACCTCCAGTTTATGGTTGTGTGTTCTGTGCCATGTTGTGTAGTTACTGTCCAAATGCTTTTTGTGTGAACAAAACTGGGAGTATACTGTGCCTGCAGGTTTTGCATGGGATACTTTGCACACAATTGTCAACATCCGTTCATACTGACCTAACACTGTAGCACTGTCTAGTGTAGTGTTTCAGTACTTTCACTGTGGTGGTCAGTATCCTGGGCTTCAGTCCTATCACTGATTTACATTTCCATAGTGTGCACAACAGGCTGGTTAAGGTCCAGTTGTGCACATCTGCACAAAGGCAGTGCCTCTACAGACCCTGTTAATTGCTGCCCCATAAGCTTAACAAGTGTAGTCTGCAAATCTATGGAGAGGATCATAATTGAGCTCATAAACAAAGATATAGGGGACATGCAGACATTGTACCCATCCCATTTTGCCTTGGTCAGGGGCAGATCATGCCTTTTGTACTGGGTTGACATCTTCAAATTGGTCACTTAGGCCATTGTTGGGGAAAGGCAGTCCATACAACCTACCTTGGCCTTGCTAACACTTTCAACACAATACCCCACTCAGGTATTGTGGAAAGACCTCACAACTGAAATGTAAACCCATATGTCACAAGATGGGTTGCAAACTGTCTTAAGGACGGGACCCACAGGGTTAGAGTTGCTGGCACTATGTTAGACTCCAGGCTGGTCACAGGTGGTGTCACACAGGGCTCAGTCCTTGGCCACCATTGTTTGTCATGTACTTCCCATGAGAACAGGCCAACATGGGAGGACTTTGGATGACAATGTTAGCAGATGAGTGCACACTGGGCACCATAGTGGACAGTGCATCACACACAGATATCCTTCAGAAGGGACTCACAGTAACTGATAGCTGGTGCCAGGGCCATGGCCTGAAGTCAGAGTGCACAACATGTGTAGACATACCCTTCAGGAAAAGCAAGGTGACCCCAAGCTACCATATTGGTGGCAATCCTCTAAGCACAGAGGAGGTTATCACGGACCTGGGGACCCAGGTTGACAGTCGCCATTCTTCTCAGACTCACATTGCTAAAGTGGCTAGGAAGACCTTCTACATTGCCCACCTGATAAGGATGGGATTCACATCCAGATCTAGTGGGTCATTGTTCCCTGTACTCTTCAGTTATCAGACCGGTGATCAAGTCATATGCCCTATTCTGGCTGTATCTCACCCAACATCTGCAGCAATTGGAGACACCCTGACTGTCCCCACCTAAAGGATCAAGGAACCACAACAGCTGTCATATGCTGCCAGATTGAAGACACTCACACTCTATTCACTCACATACCGTCTGCTTAGAGGTGACATGTGCCTGACATGCGAGGCCATGTCCAAACAGAGATTAATGGACATGCTCCACCTCAGACTCAGAAGATCCACCTGAACCACTAGTGCAGGTGACTGACACCTTAGCAGGGATGTATGTTGGACATGTTGTAGGGATGGAGTTATCACCGGAGACTCCCTATGCTGTGGAATACAATCCTGGTCCATTTGAGGCAGAGCACCTTGCTGGCTGTGTTCAAGAGGTATCTTGACCTAATGCTAGTCGGAGAATGTGTTTGTCCATCAACACATTGTAAGCGTAGTTTGACATGTCATATGTCTTGTTTAGTATACTGTGCCTCTGTCTACCTGTGACATAACATTGATACCCAGGGTAAACCTCCCATCTCCCATCCACTCATTAGGATTCCTGTTGAGGGGACTCAACCAGTGTCTTTATGGACAACCTGTAGTGTTAGTTTACTCATGTGTGGGGGTGGCTTCTGTGTTTTGGATAATGCAGTACAGCCTGTCCTATATATGTCAGTGCTGGGGTTCAGGTCCCTCATGTGCATATCTCCTGCCATTCACATTGTACAAGGTACGGCATGTGCATTTCTGACAGCTTGGACATGGCTTTCTACATCAGGCACAGCTTGTGTCTGGGTGGCCAGCATGGCAGTGTGTGTAACTGCATTCTGTTTAATCAGGCGACACATTACATGTGTTCCAGCTCTTTGATACTCCTGGTGAGGTACTGTTGTGGACTTTACAGTTGCTGAATCTATCTGCTGAGGTACACCACACAGGCGCTGTTGTGGTCATTTGTAATGCTGCTGAAAGATAACTGCAAAACCACAATGACCTCCCCTTAGCTAGATGTCATAACCCTCATGATTAGGTTGGTATATGGATTGTTGCTGTTAACCCTACAGCCACATTTTTGTCCAATGCAGGATATCTATCACCTTGTGTGCCCCATTCTGGCATTACATGTTAGGAATGTCATGGGTCGACACCTATGTGGGAATTGGTGGTCACTTACTGGATTATCCACAGAGGCTGACTATACTGTTTTCACCATTTAACATGCTGACATGGCTATGGCACCAGCTGTCTGTTTCTATGTGGCCCTTTTATGGGATGCTTGTGTCAGCTGGTGTATCAGATATGTCAGGCGGCTTGTTGTCCTCTACAAACATGTTCCAGCACAGTCCTTACTTGTTGGCCTGTACCTATGGGTCATATATACCAGATGGTGAAGGTCCCAGGACCAAGCTTTGTGGGATGCCTGTTATATGTGGTTTGTAGTCTGACATGGCTGCTGCATGTCTGACCATGTCAGTTCTGTCGTTGGTCTGGTTTGCAACCCTCCCATGACATTGGGGTGTATATATCAGCTGGTGAGCAAATCTATACGGAACACATAGGGTATTGTACAGAAGGCTTTGCAAGGTCCGGCTACACTGTGTGGACCACATTGCCCTCATCACTGACTTCAAGTACTGTTTCAACTGAGTCACACATGTTTAGGGGTGGGGTCTGCACTTTGTAAACCCACACTGGGTAGGGTCGGGTGTCAATAGATCCACAATATCATTATGTCTGTGGTACATGCTGGTCCTTTCCATAGCTGTGCAGACCAAACCTCTCATGATTCTGTGGTGGTTGTTTTTCCTATCCATTCAGGAGACACCTTTGTTGAGAACACCCACTGTTGTTGTACACTGCTCTTTGGTTACGCACCCTGTGGTAAGGGTGACATAATGTCAGGGAGCCGGCAGTCTGCTGGGGAAGGTATTTGGCATTATGGGGGTTTGCACTGCACATGTCAGGATGTATGTTGGCCATACCTGTGTGTGTCTGGTATGTTGTTTGTAATATCGGTGTGATCCGGAGCATATCCAGGAATCAACAACATGCTTACTACCATCATTTGCAACAGCCTTGGGGTTATCTGTAGTGTCCTGTACAATCTGTATCATAATGGGTTCATACTAGGCTACCCCCTAGGGCATCTGTAAGCCTGCATGTCCATTTTGTTTGATGGATTCTGGGGAATTGTTTACACCTGTGTCAGTGCTAGTATGATACCAGGGGTATAGTGACAAACAGCTCAGAAGCTGACTTCACACTTCTTCGGACTGAGATGGTATCCATTAAGCCCACTGGGCCAGTGGAAACCACAACACACAATGGTGACTCCTGCACAGACACTTTCTACGGACATCTCCGAGTAAGCATGGACCATGCAATCACAAATGAGAATGACACCTTCACCACCAAGGGAAAGTGGCCTGTCTGGTGGACCCCAGCCATAAACAAACTGTATAACAGATGAAGGATACTAATGCAAGACAGAGCTACATCTCCAGAATGTAAGGCAGCTGTGATCAGCAGTAGTAGAAAGCTACATTCTCACATAAAGACACCCAAGTTCAACTTGGGGACATAAATCACCACAGACGATGAAGGTAACCACACTGCTTTCTTCAGTTATGTCTGACGCCTGGGTGGGAACCCTCATATATGCTCAGATTTGGTACACAACAACTTATATCCCAGGGACCTGACAGATATTACTGACACCCTGGCAGACCAGTTCAGTGCAATGTACCCTCCCTCACCCCCAAGACATGATAGTTATCACAGCTGTATGTAACCTCACTGTCATCCTGGATGTCCATGTGAGAGCCGCAGTCAGCAAAGACGAGTACACAGCATCAATGGGACCTGATGGTATCCCCAGTTGCATGCTATGTGAACTACAGATGGAGATAAACCTGTATATGCAGATCCTATTTAACCTTAGCCTTGCTACAGGATCTGTACCTGAACACTGGCGTACGGCAACAGTGGTCCCACTCCACAAAGGAGATGCCTCCACAGACCCTGGCAGCTACCACCACACAAGCTTAAACAGCCTTGTCTGCAAAGCTTTGTGAAGGGTCATTATGGAGCTTCCACACAGAGACATTGGTGTCCTACAGACCCTTGATCACACCCAATTCAGCTTTGTACAGTGCAGATCCTGCGTTTTGCAACAAGTTGACTACTTTGAAACTGTCAGTAGAGCCGTTGATGAGGGCTACACAGTCCACACAACCTACCTGCGCTTGGCTAAGGCCTTTGACACAATACCCCACTCAGGCATCATAGACAAGCTCAACAGCTGAGATATAACACCATATGTCACAGCATAGGTTGCAAAATGGCTCAGAAACAGAACCCATAATGTCAACATTGCAGGTGCCTTGTCAGGTTCGAAGCCAGTCACAAGTGGTGTCCCACAAGGTTGTGTCCTGGGACCTCTCTTATTTGGTATTTACTTTTCAGATGTGAAAGCAAACATAGGAGGGTTGTGGCCGACAAAGTTTACAGATGACTGCAACCTGGGCACCATAGTGAATACATCAGCCAGCACACACATCCTACAGACTGCCGTCACACTGACAGATAGCTGGTGCTGGACTCATGGCCTAAAACTGACTGCGACTGATGTGTAGCCATCCCCTTTGGGAGGAACACAGTACCCACAGATCTGTACATAGACAGCAACCCAATGAGTACAGGAAACAAATCAGACAGCTGGGGACACATGTAGATAGTGACATCTCATTTGACACCCATGTTGCCAAAGTTGTTTGACAGACTTTCTATCTTGGCCACCTTATCATGGAGGGTATTCCATCCAGACCATAGGAGGTCATTGTACCACTATACTTCTCCTTATCAGGCCCATGCTTGAATACAACGCCCCATTTGGTATGTACCTCAACCAGCACTTGCAGCAGCTGGAGAGACCCCACAAGTACCTTACCATGACGATCAGGGATCTACAACACATGTCATATACTTCCAGAATAACTAAAACAAGCTTTTTCAGTGTCATACCACATAATGCGTACAGGTGACCTATGCCTGACATACAAGACCATGTCCGATCAGGATTTGGTAGACATGCTCCACTGCAAGCAATCCACATCCACCAGAAACATGGGAGCTAAAGATTTGAACCTCAGCACATACATGTATAGGACATGCTGAAGGGACAGAGTCATAACTCAGAGGCATCTCACACTCTAGCAGAGTATCCCAGTTCATGTTAGACAGAGTACCTCACTGACTCTCTTCATGAGACATCTGGACAGCTGCATGTGGACAGGGGCACAGACTGGACAGAGGCATAGTCACATTATTCAATTATGTAAGGTGGTCATAATGTGTCACTACTAAGTCAGAGGCACAATATTTCGTATCTATGCAGTACACATATTACCACTATGAGGGGTGGCAATAGCAATATTCATCAGGGACACCCTCACCTCATGGTTGGTGGCAACACACGATGCATTGTACACCATCCGGTGCAATTAACCATAGGCAAGACTGCTCTGAAGTTTGTAGCATGTTACAGGCCATCCTCTGAAACTCAGGTACCTCACAGAGCTTTCATGAAAACAGTGGCGGCGATACATGTACCTGCAAACACCATCACACTGGGTGATCCCAACTATCCAAATATAGACTGGGATCAGTACTACAGCCACAACACTCTAGCCCACAGGTTCCTAGAGTTCATACACTCACATGCCATGGAAGAACTAGTCACCATGCCCACAAGAGGAGACAACATAGTAGATCTCATCATCACAAACATGGGCTCACAATGTTCAACACCAGAGGTATACCCATCATTGGTGAGATCAGATCATGACCTACTCTCAGTGGAAGTCCACATCCCACCTCCACCCCAGATAGAAAAGACCACAGTGCAGAACCTCTCAGAAGCCGACTACACACTTCTAATGACTGTTGTGGTCTCTTTCAAAGCCCCAAGCCAGCAGACACCATTACCCAAGCCACTGTATCACTTACAACTGCCTTCTACCAGCACCTTCAAGACTGCATGGATGAGGCAATCCCAAACAAAACACAGACTCGTTGTACCAGAGGCAAGCGTCCAGTGTGGTGGACCTCAGCCATAAACAAGCACTACAACACAAGGAAGGAGGTACTACAAGATAGAGCGATATCCGTGGAAGGGTAGACACCCTGCTCAATATAGGTGAAACACTGAGTTCCCCATGAAATCATCCAAGGCGAATATTGGGAGTAAACCCACTAAGGGCTCACGGGACAACAATGAGGCCTTTTATAGATACGTTACACACCTGGGAGGAAACTCCCAGATATGCTCAGAATAGGCTCAGAATGTTGTAAATATCACTTACCCTACACACATTGCCAACATGCTGGCTGACAGGTTCAGTGCAGATTTCTCCACCCACCCCTCCACCACAACTGGAGAGATATGTATGAAAGAGGATTGTAGCCCGCCAAACATCTCAAATGCTCAGGTGGGAACTGCTCTATCCAAGGGAAAGGACGCAGCATCCATGGGACCAGATGGTGTCCCTGGTTTTGTGCTCCATGAACTCACTCAAGAATTAAACCCGCAGTCAGGGCAGCTGTATGATCTTAGCCTCAACTCAGGATATGTTCCCAAGGAGTGGCATATGTCAATGGTGGACCCACTTCACATGGGGTGCCTCCACCGACCACGGAAACTACCATCCCATCAGCTTGACAAGCAGGGTCTGCTAAGCTATGGAGAAGATCATAATGGAAGTCATAGATGAGGACATAGGGGACTTGCAGACATTAGATCCAACCCAGTTAGGCTTTGTTGAGGGCAGATCATGCCTTTTAAACTTGGTTGACTGTTTCATAACAGACACCAAGGCCATTGACAAGGGCAAGGCACTCCACACAGCCTACCTTGACCTGGCAAAGGCTTTCAACACAATACCCCACTTGGGTATCATTGAAAACATCACCAGCTTAAATGTGAACCCATACATCACAGGATGGGTTGCAAACCGCTACGTGACAGAACAGACAGGTTCAGACTTGCTGGTGCCATGTCACACTCCACAACTGTCACAAGTGGTGTCCCACAGGGCTCAGTCCTGGGCCCACTATTGCTCAGCATCTACTTTTCAGAAGTACAAGCAAACACAGCAGGATTATGGCTGACAAAGTTTGAAGATGACTGCGGACTGGGAACCATAGTTGGACACCCATCTGACACAGACATCCTTCAGAAGGGTGTCATAGTCACGGATAACTTGTGCCAGAGCCATGGCCTTACATTACACACTAAACAATGCATAGCCATACCCTTTGGGAAGAACAAGGTTACCACTAGTTCCCATGTAGGTGGCAATCCTCTAAGCACACAGGAGGTTATCAGGGACCTGGGCACCCAGGTTGAGAGTAACCTTTAGTTTGACACTCACGTTGCCAGGGTAGTTAGGTAGAACTTCTACATTGCCCACCTCATCATGCAGGGATTCACATCTAGATCCAGGGAGGTCATTGTTCCCCTGTACTCTTCACTCATCGGACCATTGATTGAGTGCAATGCCCCATTCAGCATGTATATGACCCGACACCTATGGCAATTGGATGGGCCCACAAATTCCTCGACAGGAGGAGAAAGGGTCTCAAACATATTTCTTATGCTGCCCGACTGGAGGAATTCCAGCTTGATTCCGTGACTTACCGCCTGCTCAGAGGTGACCTGTGCCTGACATCCAAGGCCATGTCCAAACCTGAGTTAATGTACACGCTTCACCTCAAGACCTCTACATCCATCAGAACTACAGTGGCAGGAGATTTAAACCTCAACACAGATATTAATAGGATGTGCTGGAGGGACAGATTCTTCAACCAGAGAGTCCCTATGCTGTGGAACAACATCCTGGTACATGTGAGGCTGAGTACCTCACTGGCTTTGTTCAAGTGAGATCTTAATCAATGGATGGGAGATTGCAGGTATGCCCCAGGGATAACCTCAGTATCACTGCTTGTCAGAGGCACAGCAATATAATGGGCAAATTATCCGTCAGAGTGAAGGTGCGGCAGACTCCACGGAACTCTGGTCTAGGCTTATAAATGCCCTAGGGCAGATAGCCTAGTATGAACCTGTGAACCTGTGAACATAGGCCTGGGGCAGTTGCTGCTATTAGGACAGTGGTCTGCAGCAAGCTATATAGTAGTAGTCAGTTTTAGCCATTGGTGTTTGACCATGGCTAATGCATGTTGCTTCTTGTTGTGGTAACAACAGGGGTGTGTGGTTATCCATGCCATTTATTGGTAGTCACCCTCATTTTGTATCTTGTTCCATGTTTTTGCACATGTACATCACTGTATGAGGTGTGACCCTGGTAGTGTCAGGGTGCTGATGTGCTTTGACCCTGTTTTCTATTACAGCACTGATATGTGCATTCCTATACTGTGTGCATTTACACTGCACACATCTTGCTGTTTATACCTTTGCCATTGGGTAGCATTACATCTAGGTTCCTATCCCTTGTGATAGCTATGAGGTGGGTTTGTGTTTTTGTGGTTTATGATTGGTGAGGGTGGATGTTAGTCATGGTCCTCAGGTGTGCATATGATACATGGTATTACATTACTTAACACATGGCATTCATGCCTCGGGTGGTGCTGCAGGGCTGCCTCTGTCGGATGCACATACTACACTCCCTGTACATTTGGAAGCAGGTTGTGTCATGTTAGGCATCCCTGTTACTGTATGAGTGAGTCAGAGTGGGTATCAGTCCCAGTGTTCCTACTGACCAAGCATATGTGCTATGCGTTGCCTCTTTGCCAAGGCCAGGGCATACTGGGCACGCCTCCTTCTGCCTACTGGGACAAGGTCAGGTTGTTCCTCCTCCAAGTCACCCCCTGCCTGTGGTGGCCTTGGCAATGGTGGGGGGATGTTTGGCCCAGCCCTGTGCTGGTCCTGCTGCAGCTGTTTCCGCAGGATCATATTATGTAGCATAGCACATATCATGATCATTTGGGTACATGTAGTTGGTGTGTACTGCAAAGCTCCACCAGACGTGTCCAGACACCGGAACCGTGACTTGAGCAGCCCAAACACACGCCCTATGATATTACGTGTTTGTGCGTGTGCCTCATTATGGCGTTCCTGTTCGGGTGTGTGTGCATTTCTGATGGGTGTCATCAGCCACGGCTCAAGTGCATAACCAGCATCCCTCACTAGGTGTCCGTGTGGGAAGTCCCCATTGGCAAATGATTGGTACAGCTGCGTCAGATGCCAGATGTGGGAATCGTGGTAGCTACCAGGGCAGCCAGCACACACATTCATTATTATGCCCTGGGCATCACACACGACCTGGCAGTTGATGGAGGGGTATCCCTTGTGGTTAATGTAGACTCTACCCCGCTCACCGGCTGGTGCCTTGATGCGTATGCGTGCAGTCTATTGCACCCAGCACCTCAGGGTATCCCGCTATTTGCTGGAAGAGACGATATTGCTGGCCACAACCTCACGGTCACTAGGGACATATATATGATCACTGACATGTGGTGACATGGCATCCAGGAACTGGTGCAGTACCCTGGAGGCTGATGCCTGTGATATCCCCATCATATCGCCAGTTGGTCTCTGAAAGGTACCTGTTGCTAGTATTCTTAGGCCAGCACATACCTTGGTTTCCACTGGGATGGGTTCCCCTCTGTTGGTTCTGTGTGTGAGGCGTGGCCTGCACAGCTCAACAATCTGCTGCAGGAGCTCTCTGTCCACTCTATAGCTCTACTATCTCCAGCTCATGTAACCCATGGTAGGTGACCCTAGGCCTGTATACTCTTCTCCTTCTCCTCACTCTGGGTTGTCTGTCAGCATCTGCATTATCACCACCCTCGCCAATTCGCCTATGTCTGATTATAACAGCTATGGCAGCCCCTAGCATTTCTGCTCTGAGTTCAGCTTTTTCAGGTTTCAACTCTGATAGCTTAGTTTCTGGCAGTATCTCTTGTGAGAAACAGCCTGCACTGCTCTTTGTTGTGTTTTAAGTGCTGGGTTGGGCTTCTAGTCTGCCTGTGTAATTGCCTGCTTCTAATTGTTTCCACCAATTAACTTTAGTAGTATCTTCTGGCAGTTTCCTGTATTTTGGTTGTTTCCTATTTCCTCTCTGTTTCCTGAGGGGAGCAATGTGCACACCGGCTTAAACACGCCACAGTAACTTAAACGCTGTACACATCCCTACACGGTGTTACACGCTAAGACACATCCTTACACGGTGTTAGCTAGGCTGATTCATGCTAAAACGCTACAAGACACCGCCTTACACACGCACGCCACAAGAAACCGTTGTAAACAGTTTGCAACACGCCCCACATGTTGAACCTGCCTTACACGCTAGCACACGCCAAGATGCACGTATTTCAAGAAACTTAGAGTGTAGGGATAGCGTATGCCCTCAATTTCTTGACATTCCCAGTGTTCTGTTGGGACACACCTCCCTCCCTGATGTCTGTCTGTCATCTCTTACCTTACATTGCCCTCCAATCTGGTACATTTCTTTCTATCCTTCCCCCCCATGATGTCACCTACCTCTTACTCTGTTCCTCCCCCTTCTCTAACTCTTACACGACTCAGAAAGTGCTCATTACTTATGTGGCAGTGTGATTCAGTATTGTAAGCCTCATTTACATAGGATTGCCTAGTAATGCTTAGTTACATATCTTACACGGAGCTTCCCCCCCTTGACAACCACTAAACGGAGGCCATATTGTTTTTGCTCTGCAAGTCCCTCCATTGACATTTCATGTAATACATAAATCCCACAATTGTGGGCTTATAAGCTTCGGTTTTCAGTTTTAGGTAGCGCACCCGCTTATGCTGGGTGTGCGCTACAGTTAAACACATAAATCCGTGAAAAAAAAAAAGTTATATAACTTTTTTTGCAACATTTTTCATGCCAATGGCCACATATTTGGCCATTGGCATGCTTAATATAACAAATGCACCTTTATTTGGAGCTGACATAGCTCCGTTTTAATTTTGCAGAAATGTACTCAGTTGTCAGCTGAGTACATTTCTGCAGCTAACACGTCCGTTACACGGACTGGTTTGGGCTTCGTGGATCGCTCACATACCTCATTTGCATATCTTGGAGCTGCAAATGAGGTATTGAGCATTTCCACGCCCACTCCGTGTAAGAGACGTGTTAGCTGTCTCTTACACGGAGATTTGGGCTGTTGCTGAATCAGGAGGCTTACACGGAGGCTTACACTACTCTTGAACTCCGTGTAAGCCTTCCTGAATCTGGCCCATAATCTTTTTGAGGTGCTGCAGACAACTCCATGCATAACATGCTACTAAGCATCAGGCCCAGTTGGACAAAAAAACTGATAAAACTTTCTGACTCGTCACAGTCCTCACTTCTTGCCTCCTATGCCCAATGTCCTTGTATCTCAGGAAGTACTGGATACATGAGTCAATGGGGCTGTGCTTTATGAATGGGAAGACTGGGGTGCATAAAGAACATGAAAACATTTCTCACCTCCATTATTCCTTCTCATCCCACATACCCCTCTCTTCATCCGTGGACTTCTAGTCATCTTCTTCACTTCCCCTGAATCATGGGAGTTTCTCACATAGTGAATTCTCATACCTTGTTAACAGTCAGTGTGTTTCCACAAAATCACATAAACCTGTTTAACTTCCTTAGAACAGTCACTAACAACAATGATAGTAATCATTTCAGGCCTGTGCTTAGAAATGGTATTACTCCCATACCACTCCATTTACAACCTTTTATGCTAGTTTATTTTCATTTATTTAATTATTTGTTAAACTTGATAAGTGGACTAATGCATACAGTTATTTCCAGGCATATCCCAGGTCAGAAGAGCAATATCAAAGAATACATACAGGGGTAGTTTATAGTATTAACTAAGAGTTATGCTTTGACAGGTGGAACAAATGGATGAAGGGCAAATATGTAAAACCCACACAATTTGTTCAGTTTTCTTTAATATACTTTCCCAAAAACTCTTCCACAATCCAGTCAGTTTTGTAGCTTTACATTTCTGCAAAACCCACATATTTTTTTCAGCTTCCTATAATGTAGTTCCACCCAAAACTCCTCCCCAGTCCAGTCTGTTTTCTAGCTTTACGTTTTTGCTTACCACCTATTTTGTAATTGACTCTGAAAGGGTGATACTCCTGCAGTACTTTTATGAGTTGGAGTGTTTCTTCTGTTATTTTCCTACTTTCAGCCAAGTGATTAATTTTTCTGTCTACCTCTGCCTCCAACAACTCGACACACACACACACACACACACACACACACACACACACACACACACACACACACACACACACACCTCATGTTTCACTTCACTGGGATTATTTTGCCCCTGTCTATGACTGTAGCATGCATTTCTCTGCCATACTTTTAAATTTGTAACATCCTGTCACCAGTGGCATAGCTAGAATTTGTGCTGGCCAGGGCTGGCTTTGATTTTGCCATGCCTCCCCCTCATATAACAGCGGGCCTGCCCATACATAGCCCTCTCCCCTGCAGCCATCTGAGTGTCTCATTACTTGGCTTTTTCTCCCTATTTGTCCATTCAACTAACAAGACTTTAACTACTAAGCAGCATGATTACCAGTAGGAAAATACCTTTTACTTTGCCATAGTATCTTTTAGCCAAATTTCTAGCTCACATAAGGCATAATGGCTTTGTCATAGCCTAGTGTGGGGCCCACTGAGGGAACAGGGCCCTATTGGGGCAAATAAGTCTAATTAGCCTAAGGCCAGCCATGGCAGATATACATGGTCAGTGTTGTGTAGTTTGACTGATTACATAAACACTTTTTTGTGTGTGACTGTTGCTTTTTTAATATGCAGTAGTGATGTAAAACAAGGGATCAAGGCAAAGAAAGGATAACTTCAGCTATGAGGAAAATTGTGTGCTCATGGTGGCCCTTTGGACATATGGGAAACTGTTTGGTAAAGGGGGCCCAAAGAAGCTGACAAAACAAAAGCCTGGACTCAAAATGTCCTCAACATTAATGCTGGGGGGGGCAGGATCCATGCATTAACAGTGAAAATCATATGGTAGGAAGTGCTAGAAGCAAGGTGAGGCAGAATTCAATTGCCTGTAACATTATGGAGGGGGGGGGTGCTTCCAACAATTATCTAATTAACACCAGAGGAGAACCACCTTCAATCCATCCATGAGGATGACTATGACACAGACAATGATGGCACTGGAATAATTAGAGGTGGTGTGGAGACAGTGGTTATTACCAATGTCTGCAAAAGCAGCACTCATCGGCTCAGGAAGCTTGCTTTAAAAACAGTAACATATTCTTATAAAGAATTGAATGATGAAAATGAGTGATTACATTAAACATGTGATAATTGCTATTAATGGGTGAACCTTCTATATCAGCACACAATGGCAATGAAGGCAGTTTGCATGGTAAGCACTCCCCACACTCCCTTAGTAATGATTAATGTGATACATTCGTTTATGCTGTTCCATTATGAGTAATGTTTTCAAATAATTTTTTTACAAGGTGCTAATGATGATGACAACAGCCATTCTGCTGTGGATATCCTCCAAATTTAGCAGCAGAATGGATTTTGGTGATAATGATGGTGGCAGTACAGTTATATGAAGCAGCCTAAAGAAAGTGGCACCAAGTCCCCAAGTTTAATGACAGGATTTCACACCATGTTAACATGTTAGTAACTCTCTAGGAAATGACAGTGCAAAGCAAAGCACTTGCTGAAATCACACTCACATTTGTATAGGAGGAACGCCCAGGCACCTGTACACCAGTATCTCCAAGCACAGATGAATACTTTAAGGATGATGCCAGAAATTCAAAGGTAATGGTGTCCACAGTGACACCTTTAGAAAAGGGAGACAGGTGTAGTTATCTATTACAGGTGCCCCAGGAAACACAAAAAGCACTGTTTGACCAACAGCAGATGTACCATGAGATTGTTAGCACTCAGAGCACTGCCACAGAGAGTCAGCTGGAAATGGTCAGCATACCTCTCAACTGTCCAGATTTTCACAGAATGTCTAGACTTTTGCCTCATATTTTTGGCCTATTCCTCATAAAATCTGTGGTTTTCTGACAAATCACTGGGATGATCTGAGGATTAAGGTAACTAAATAATGACACACATTTGAGTTTCAGACTTCAAATCTTTCAGAAAATGTATGTTAACACAAACCCTGTTAGTCTAGCCACTTTCTAAGTTTATAATTTAAAATGTGTCCCTATTATTGGGCCTTTGTTCCCCATATTTCCTCAGGCTTTGTACAGATTTCTTGCACTAAGAGGTTGAGAAGTATGATGGTCAGAGTCCTCCAGGGTATCAATGAGGATTTCCAGCACAACCTGGAAATGACACAGAGCAGGGATAATGCCATGATCACACTGATGCATAGTATGAGTAGGGATAATGCCATGATCACACTGATGCATAGTATGAGTAGGGATAATGTCATGATCATACTGATGCATAGCATGGTAGCTCACCAAGCAACAGTGGCCACTTCAATTCATACACTAGTTAGAACTTACAAGACTGAAGCAGGAGTCGGTCTTGGATGAAGAAGTGCATGGTTCAATATCCAGACATCTGGGCCAGATCACAAGAGACTACAAGTGCTTCTCAGGAAAGTAACTAGTTGGAGGGGACAAGCACAACAGATTTCATGCAGGCTACATTAGCATTCCTCTACAATGACCAGAATATCTTATTCAAGGTCCAGATCACATTCACAAAGCACTGTCAGATCAGTGTCTGCAGGGTCACCTGCATCAGTTAGGTCACAACATCAAACCAACTCACCATACAGCTCTTACAATAGTCCCTCTTCAAAATCACTTTCCCTATCACCAAACCTATCCTTAGGAGATGTGTATATTTCATTTGAATTGGAACTACTGTGAATCAGCTCTGACAAGTCTGTTACTTACAATCTGACCTTCAGAAACACAGCTAAATGTTCAGAAGGGAATAAGATATGGAAAAACTAGGGGCATTGGGACACTTTACAACTGTATACATTACAACCATGTAGTGCTACTGCTTAAAATCTAAGTTACCTATAACTCAAAAGAATTAATAGACACATTTTTATGGAAACACAGTAATGAAAAAATTACAGATTAAAATAAGTATCCTGTCATATAAACAAACACTGCTGCTACTTCAACCTCCGCACTGCACAAATGACATTTTTTGTCTCTGAAGTTACCAATTATTGTGTATGACAAAATAAAAATAATCTGATGTGCAGTACCTCAGCAAATATACTTTAATCTGATAAGAAATCGGGCAAAATAAAACAAATATAATATGATACATTTTCATTCAAATGCAATACAAGAACTCATCAAATATTGAAATAACTGTTTTTTTTTTCTATTTATACCAAATCAGGAAATTCAGCACATGCATACTTATGAACACAACTTCAGCAGAATTTATTTTGCAAAACAGTTATAATGGTGATTATCATTTATATGATGCCTTACAGCATCACTAAACAGGAGTTAGTGAGCAATCAAGCATGACTTCTATAAACAATAATATGAGTAACTGTCATGAAATAAAAAATATATATATTTTAAGATACAAGAGAATGTCAGATGAACAGTGACAGCAGGCCATGCACCACACACCATAGCCCATAGATATCACTACATGTATCAGTTATACTCTACATGTTTTTTAAAATAAAGGATACATTAACCTGAATGTCACAATCCACAGTTCTGCACTAGAGCCACCTCTTTACCTGTGCTGTCATATGCTGTGCATGACCATGCTGCATGGCGTCCCTTATTACTGCTGCCATCATTAGTCATCATTAGTCATAACGGGACTAGAACAAAGACCTGCAAGGACAACATGGATCATTTCCCCACCAGACTGGCACATGATCATGTCATGCAGAATGCGACATGCAGTTAACATCTTGCACGTTATAGCTGGATGATACTGAATGGCACCCCACCCCAGACTCATCCAGGCATCTGAAAATGTCTCTACAGGAGGCCAAAGACCCTCTTCATGATAATACGGATCTGAGACAGGAATGTGTTATAGGTCTCTTCTGCAGGTCCACTTGGATTTCTCACTGTTGTCATGAGCCATTGCTCCAGTGGATATCCAATATCCAGCATCACCTGTAAGACAAAAAAAGAAAAAAAGAGTGAGAGAGAGGTAAGAGAGAGGGAGAGACAAAAAAAGGTAAAGTGGTTTAAAATTCTTCAGTACATTTTACTATCAGTAATTAATTAAATACAATAAGCCACGGTGGTGCAGCGGTAGCATTGTCGCCTCACAGCAAGAGGTTCTCTCATTCGATTCTCAGCTGGAGTGCCTTCTGTGTGGAATCTGCATGTCCTCCCCGCAGTCGAGTGGTGTTCGAAAGATGTGCGTGAATGGGCGTGCCTTTGTTGAAGGTTGGGTGTTGGGCTGGCACCTCTGGACCATAAAAATCGACTGCCAATCATTAGCGGACCAGAGTTCTGCTGTGGTGACCCCTAACCGAGAAAAGCTGAAAGAAAAACCACAACAACAATTAATTAAATACAACAAAAAAATAAAAAATATATTTTTCAGCTTTTCAACCAGATGACTACTGGACATCTTACCATACAAGAAGAGGGAGTCGAGCTAGTGTGCCAGATATGGCAATCATGTCACTGCCAGGATGCTGGGCAGAGAAGTTTGTGATGCACCCCCAGGTATCACACAATACTTGGCAAATGATGGAATGATAGCCCTTCCTATTGTGATATCTTTCCTCCTGTGGACCAGAAGGAGACCTAATTACAAAATGGGTGCAATCTACTGCACTAAGTACTCAGGGAAATGTGCTACCCTATAAAAAGCATGCATAGTCCTGGCTTGGTTCTAAGGTGACACTGGGAAATAGATATACTGATCCAAACGTGTCCTCAGTCTGTCTGTCTCTGGAAGGTCCTGTGGCAAGTATAGTGAGGGCTATACATATCTTAGTGTCCACAGGGGTAAGAAGTCCATGCATTCCTCCTGTATCTCTGTGGGAGTCAAACATACCCACTAAGACCCTTATAATTTTCCTGTCCATTCTGAATCTATCAAGGTTTTCCTGAATATCAAAATCATAAGTTATCATCTGCCTATATGTTTGCTTTCTTAGCCAGTGAACACCACTAGGTGCAAGCAGTTTTGACCCGGCCAAGACAATAACTTGCAACTAGAAATATCAAGGCTAGCAGTAAGTTACAGCATTTTATGGACTGCAAATTTAGGTTTGGCAAGACTCCTCTTTATATAACGTATCTGTGGAAACCACAAACAAGCCAGAAAATTCTACTATGAATCACAAATAAGAAAGATAATGTTTTGTTAACATAAAATGGGTTGAAACATTCCTCATTTACATCTCATTATGAGTTCATTTGCTTATGCTAATTCAAAGTTATCGCACATTACCATAAGTGCTGTCTATAATCCCAGCGTAGTTGAGCTCACTCATAGACAGTGCAGATAGCATTAAAGCAGCCACATAATAACTATGAATACCACCTTTATGTCTGTGTTTATGGGGAATACAATTGTTCACGTATTGTATATTATTATCACTTGTTAGTAGCAACTTCTATTTAACAATGGATACAATTATTTAGTCTTCTTGCATTTCTACAATGACATACATTGGGTTGTGCATAAAACTGTTTATACTTTCTATGGAGTTTCATCGTATAGTTGCTGTTGTATGTAATGACTGTACGATGTCTGCTGCATTATCATATGGTTATATTGACTGAGATTTATTTTTTTCCCCCACATCTCTGAGAGAGAGAGAACACTGCAGTGAACATCTAGACATTTCACTAACATATCACAATTATCTACATGTAGCTATATAAGTATGACTCTTACAGGACTGTTAACAGTCATTCTTTATTTCAAGTTGCATATATGTTTCAGGCATTTGGCATAACAGGTTTCTTGACTGCATGAATTTACATTGCTTTACTGGATTCTTTTACACAGGTTAGTTCACAGTGACCATGTTGAATTTTAATATATGTACCACTACTGGCCAGTCAGTCTTACAATTCCTTTCTGGAGGAAGCCATCCCCTGTACTTGCCTAATGTCATAGAATCAGTGTCTAAATGTTTATGTTATATTATGGCATGTTTTCCCATACCACAGAACAATGGGGGACTTGATATTTTTGACAGGAAATAAGAACTGAAAAAAACTTGTGCATGGATTGTTGTATGCATGCGTTATTTTGCATGTGTCTGCATGTACTTGTCTCTATGTACTGTTGGAAGGAGCAGAGAATGTGTTAAAGCAAATTGGGGTAACAATTATTTCAGGAAGAGTTCATGGAAGTGACATAATATTGTATTGTGTTTATTCTCATTTTCCAGCTGTTTAATGCTTCTGTGCTCAGTGCTTACCCAGAAATTATTTCATTGGAGTTCTTACATCCAAAATGATAATCTTGGGGTGCAGTGCAGAGATCCAAAATGATAACCTTTTTCACCGCAGAATAACTTATCACCAACATTCCCAAATTAAACATTTAGAAAAAAATGCATTCAGTGCTTCAAATCTATGAATTTGAATGAGGCTGAAAATAAATTGAAAACTGCAAGCATTACAGAGAGACTTTTCTGTAGTAGAAGAAGAAACAAGCAAAGCTTGTTTTCTGCTATGCTTATACACTTGAGACGAATATCATGGCAAGGGTAACAACATTTATATTTTTTCATTTTTTTATTTATGATTTCATTATTTTAGGGCCAAGAAAATTGTGCAGTTTATTATCTAACTGTAAAAAGTTACAAATGCAACAGGCTCCATGCTGTGTTTCCTAAGGAATAACCTGATTAGCCTCTGTATAATGATGCACTGATATCACAAAAATGACAAGTAATTATGCTGTATCATGTATAGCAACCGTACAATAAGAGACATTCTGATTCACTCATTATGATGATGCTGAAGACAGATAGTACTGCAGCGCAATATAGTGAAAGTAGGATTATTTTGAATAAAGAGAAATGTTCAAGGTTCAGCATGAGATCTTGGGAGCAAATCTTAACAATATGTAAAGGATGAGCAAACATCTACAACAAATTAGTTGGCAACTAAAGACATAAGACTGAAAAACTGCCAAGTGATATTTTGATACCCTTTCAAAATACTAGCAGTCAAACATGATGAAAATGGGCATTAAATCATCAAAATGCATGCCACAGAAGTAAGAGATTATGGGCCTGTGAAAGAAAGAGAAAGAGAAATGTAATAAAGTTCAATAAAGTTACTTAGTGAATGAGATGTACCCAAACTCTACATTGTTGCTATCTTTTGTGTCATTTGTAAACATTGTTCAATAAAAATTAAATTAAAACAAAAATACTTTGTGGATAGCTACGCTTAAAATAAGTAAATGTCTGTTTCTGTTCTTCTCTGTTTCAGTCCAATTATTTCATGGCCTTGTGCTCCCAAATTCTAGCTAGATATGATGTTAACTTGAGTGTGCATAGTACATATACTGTGCATAGTACATATACTTTCTAATCTGCATGACAGTAATGACAATATGTATTTTATGTCAACATACGATGTAGCATTTCATTTCAGGTAAGAAAATACTGCTCAGTTAATGAGCACAAAAACTGGGACGCTTTGACTGTAGTTTCACAAAAAGATGCTGTCAGGCAAAGCTGCATTTCCACATGCAAAGTGCAGAGCTGAAACAAATCCTTTGTGGGTTCATCTCGTGTAATGGAGAAAAGAGGAGTCACACAATTTAATTAGGGTATTATGGTCTAATAGGTATGTAGCAGACAGCAAGGTACACTTCTTAGGGAGACGTGAAGTACTGCACTTGCAGTAAGTCAGTATAACAGAAAAGTAACATTTAAGGTTCTATATAATTGCTAGAGTTGTACAATACATAGTATATCATTATATAGACACATTTCACAACTGCTGGAAAATTTTTCACTTAACATGGATCTCCCCAGCATAGTTGTTGCCTAGCATTCCTGTATAGAGTGCATACGAATCATCTAAGTCAACTGTTTAAAATTAAGCATGACAAAATTACAAGAACAATAAAGTGTATGTTTTATTTAATGCAGGATAACAGCATGAATGGAATAACACTGTCAGCTTATGTGTCATGCTTAGTCATGAATTAATACTGTCAACAGGGGAGTTTGTTGAAATTTGTGTCACCAAATTGTTTTGTTGAATGTGATTAATTTAAATCCTGCTGGAATCAAAATCTTCATGTGATAGTCTGATCATACCTTGTCAGGAAAAAAAAGTAGGGTCCCACCTAAGGAACATGCAAATCAAAGGGTAAAAAAGTCACACAGCCAAGCCATTCAATAAAGCTACAATAAAATCCTTGCCAAGCTAGAGTTTTCATTGTTGTATCTTAAACCTCGTGTAATGGAGGCTCATAAAGTATATGCAAATGACCCCTTAATGACATCAAGTATTTCAGCTACGTGGCTTCTGAATGTCCATGACTTTTTTATTTTTTATGTCATTATGGTTACATTCAGGCCAATAAAGCCAACCCCCCCCCCCCCCAGCTGTACACATGCATGTTTTAGTCTTTTTTTTACCTCATTAGCACAGCATAAGTACATAGTTTGACTATACTTCAGAAACACATGGTCTTGAAACTCAGCTGATGTCCATAATGATTAAGGTGTCTGCAAAATATATCAACTAATATCCAAACCAAAGAGTAAAAGGGCACATGGACAACCATTCATTAAAACTGTAAGAAAATTCCAGCCACGCTGGAGTTTTCACTGTGTGTTACCTTAAACCTCCTGTAATCTTCAGTTAAGATTGTTATGTTAGTGGAGTATTGAGCTAGACAGGCATGGAATTCATTTATTTATTTTATTTATTTAATTTTATTTATCTTGCTTGCTGTTCTTATGAGGTTTATATTTAGTAGAAACACATTTGTTCCGCTGGAGGGAAATATTTGTTAGGAAGTTGGGTTTAGCTGTGTGGGGCTTTTGAGAGTTGTATCTTATGTGTTTGGGACCTGGGTTGGGATGTATATCACCAGTAAGTTTTAGATGAGAAGCTAAGTGAAGCAGAACTTGTGATCACTATATCATTCCTTACTATATTTCTGTCTTCAGACTAGTACCCTGGTATTGTTTAATTCCCAAATGATAAGATAATGCAGTATTGTTTAAACTAAAAAAAAATCAGTAAACAGCCTCATGTAATAATATAAACTAATAAAAAAAGAATGAAAGAAAGAAAATGAATACATATGTAAGAGATTGTTTCTTCTAGGTTCCTTTTCTACCACTGCCTGTTGACTGTTATGCCTCACCCTATTCGACATGAGCCCACTTGTTCCCTAGTGGTGGTGAATCCCCAGATCTGCTAAAGTAACAGCCATTCAAAGGGACCATATGCAAGCAGACAGCAGAAAGTTTCTACCCCCAGCAGCATCCTGACAATGAGTGTATTTGTATAAATCCTGAACCCTTCCCGTAGGTGGGGTGATTGAGACTCACAATACCTTCCCCTGTGAGTTTATGTTCCCATGAACTTGTTAATGAGGGCGACCATGAAGAAATAGCTTGGGGAGCCATAAGCCTATCCTCCAGGCTGCCCTCTGCAATGCTTCCCCTTCCCTGTGCAGTTATGGTTGCATGTGTCTTGCTTCATTCCCTCCTTCTCAGGATGAGCATGTCAATCCTCCCCACCCAGTGTCTTCAATCACTGCCTGCTATTCAGCTTGAGTTACCTGCACTAAGGTCAAGGCTTTACCCTTCATGCCATCAATACCTGCCATCTGTATGAGACATTGACTGATAAATAGTATTATTCAGTTGTAGGTTTTTCAATGAAAAAGACCACTTCAAGAATTAATTAATTGCATATTTGGATGAGTAACTTTGGGTAAAGTAGCTCTAGACAGGATATAACCAAGTGTACATCCATATATCTGCTTGTATTTCTTTTTTTTTATTTTAGATTTTTAAAAGTGTAAGAAACTCATTTTTCTAACTGGATAAGGTATATTGTTCCATTGTTTTTTTTTTTTTTTTGAAATACAATTTGAGTAAAGATTGTTACTAAAATTAAATACAAATATAAAAATAAATAAAACAGGACAGCAATGTATTCTGCTGTGTCATCTGTGCACTGTCAGGTTAAGCCTCCCCACCCCAGCAGGAGTTTAATCATATCTGACTATCATCAGTGTGCCCTGCTAAGTTGTGCCCACACCCCTGCAAGGCTGCAACCTGTATTGGTCAATCCTTTGTGCCCCATCACATTGAGCTCCCTTAGCCTGCCAGTCCCCTCTCACACCCTTTGATGTGTTACCCCTAACATGCATCTGCTCAGTTGCTGCCCTTGTTGCCTCCACGAATGCATAGGTTATCACCAGTCCTGAGCTCTATCATCAGCAGTCCTGCCTGCTGTCAGTTTGCCTCTGTGGCAGCAGAGTCTGTTATCTACTATATTATGATTCTCTAACTTGCTTGTCATAATGCAGTCTTCTGAAATACAGAGACTGCAGTTTTTATGCTAAAACAGGCCTTGTAGCTCAGAAATTATACTAATGAGGTGATTCAGTGTAGTTGCCTTTGACTTGCAACTTTAATGTGATGCTTCATGCAAGTCTCTTCCCATTCTCAGGCTTGCAGGTCATGCATAATGCATGCATGTGTGCAGCCACTGCACAGCATGTATTGCCACCTGGTCATGTCATGGTTACTCTGCATCATGCTACAATGCTGCCTGGTGATGTACATCATGTGGTATTCAGTATATGTGGCAGTGTGCAATGGGAAACCCATTTTTCTCATTTTGAGATGCAGAGTGTACATGGCTTCTTCAAGCACTGAGTTGAGAAGGTCTGTTGCATGGTGAATAAATAAAGAATCACCTTTCTACACTTGATGCACAGGAACCATAGGAGGAGCATCTGATAGGAGAGTATGAGGGTTCAAGTATAACACTGATGCCTGATACCAGCTTGTCAGAGTGCAGTGATGCCACTGCTATTACCCAGTCTGGTGTGCAGTGCAGGTGCAAGTAGAGTGAACTGTGGAGGTGTCACCAGGACTTTTTCTGCTGGATGGCAAAAGAGATTATGGAAAGGGGGACATCTTATTATTGTAAGCATTGTATACTTGTTTTGGTACTTTACAGTATGCCTGTTGCCTGCAGCAGTTATTGCATTCACTTGTCAGGAATGTACTGTACTGATTAATGTTTGTCTTGTATTTTCCAGCAGCCATAGAGTTGCTGACAAGCAGGATGTCTTAGCTAAGGAGAAGTGATAGTGTTTTGAGGAAGCTGGATAAGTGTAGTATATTGCTGCCTTTACTATTCTCTTTTAATGGCATGTAATACACATGTACTAGTCTATTGTATTTGCATCAATTTTATTAAATTTTCTTTGTTATTCTGCTTGTTTCCTTTTATTTTCTTTTTGTACAAGGTCGGTCATGGAGCAGACTGTGGTAAAGGAATGACTACCACTCTCTTCACCTGACACAGTACCTATCTCTGCATCCATTGCAGTCCACAGACCTGTCTCTCTGTAGGATGACAAAGGTAACTCTGAAAAATGTGGCTTTGAAGGCTCATGAGAGTTCACGGTGGCCACCTCTCAGGAGTGTAGAGGAAAGCTCCTCCACTGAAAGTGGTATAGAGGACTCCTCCTGGGTCACCTGTTAGGATGTATGGTAGTTGGTGAGGACCGAGACTGACTGGTGCTTGTATACCCACAGAGGCACCCTTTGTCATACAGCCAGTTGGCTCTGTCTAACAGGGCACCAGAGGCAGCACCATTGCTCATTGTCAGCTGTGGAGTTGCTAACATCTGGGTGAGTAGCTGTGGAGCTGCCAACATCTGGGTGAGTTCCCCTTTGGACCAGTCAGGCAGGCCCTCCTTCTCCTTCTTATTCACATCATTATGTTTGTTATTCTTGTGTATGACTTCACATACCTATCCCCTGTTTGCAGTCCAGTTATTTCCATCACCAGTTC
Source organism: Protopterus annectens (assembly GCF_019279795.1). NCBI lineage: Eukaryota > Metazoa > Chordata > Ceratodontiformes > Protopteridae > Protopterus > Protopterus annectens. The sequence goes on from NC_056726.1 coordinate 1,087,897,784, forward strand.
ACCCTCTATGTCTCTCCACTGTCGTCCCTATTATGTGTTAATACCTACCCTGTCAGTCTTTGTCCATATTGCATGTTTGTTTGTCTCACACTACGTCCTTCCCCATGCACTCTGCCCTACCCACTCCTTTTCACTGATACACTCCCCTTTTTCCCACTTTAAAAAATGCAAAGTGGGCATCTGCCCACCCCCCAAAAAAGTATGCCCTTCTTTCCCACCTAAACCTGTCTTCAATCCTTCTTCTGCTTTTGTGCACCTCAGCTTAGTCCACCCCATTTATGCCTATACAACTTCCCGTTCCTCCCATTTTTATTTGAAAATGACTTAGCACTTTGCTGTAGTGCCTTTGTATAGGCTGCGCTCAGTGTCCATGTCACAGCTATAGGGCACTTTAATGAACAAATGGATTTCAAATGGGTTATTGTTATGGATGCCACCTTCCTGATGTCTTTCATTTGGCCCAATGACTGCACATAGTTCAGTCATTTCAGCAGCATAGCTAATGTCACTATGCTGGACGTGATGATTTACTATGCAGCCTTGTCATTGGTGTGATGGCACAGTGCCAGCATTCATGCATATCTGTTTGGCATTGGGCCATATCTAGCTAAATTCTCCATGCTGATTAATGCTGATTGTTGGTATATGCTTCATTCTGAATACCCCTCATAGTTTTTTCTGAAGCAAAAATGCAAAGCTGAAGTCAGAGTTATATAAGGAACATAATCATATCCATTACTTTTATGCAACTACAATATCGATAATGCATTGTATTGCCACAAAGTATAAATGATAATAATAATGATAATAAATGTCTGCAGGTATTGACCTTTTTAACCTGCTTTGAAGTAAGAAAGTAACCTTGACGATCTCTTGAGCTTTAATCTTTGGGGTGACTTTAGGTTACTTACCAACATATTTATCATAGGATCATAGGATCTTAGGATATTAATAGGCTATTGACCCAGAGGTCATTTCAAGCCTGTCCATTTCATCATCATGCTAGTTAATACCCAAGATTGCATTTAGTAATGGCTGACCATCTCCAGGAGGGTTGTGGGTGCTATCCCTGATAAGAATTTACGGTGCCCCATCCACTCATTCAGGTTCCTCTTGAATAGTGTCATAGAGGTGCTCTGTTTCACATGAAGAGGTAGCTTATTCCAAAGATGCAGCAGTCATTGGGAGATAAATCTGTCCTTCCAACATATCCTATTTAAGTCACAGGCCATATTTAGGTCTCTGGAACAGGTAGCCCGTGTCCCATTTGATTTACAGATATGCAGAAAGTTCATTAGGTTTGGGTCTGAGATTACTCTGTAAGCCAGGTATAAGTCTTCCCTAAGAAGTCTATATAATGCAGAGTACAGTGGCAGGGACTTTAGTAAATCTGTGTAAGGCACGTGCTGGACTCCCTTGATCTTCTTTGTTAGAAACCTCTGAGGTCTCTCCATTTGCTGCAGGTGCTTTGAACCGTACATGCTGAATGGGGCATTTTACTCAATTATGGGCCGGCTTAGTGCTGAGTATAGAGGGGTTATGACCTCTTTTGCTCTTGAGGTGATGCCTTTACTAATTAAGTGTGCTATGTAGAAAGCCTTCCTTACTACAGTAGACACATGGTGGTTGAAGTAAGGTCACAGTCAACTTGTGACACCAGGTCCCTTACCATTTTGTGGGTACTTAGGGTATTGTTGTTGATTTGACAGTGTGAAGGGACATTGTTTGTGCTGAAGTGAATGATGACGCATTTCTTTGCATACAGTTTGAGACAGTAACTAAGACAGCAGTCATTGGTTTGCATAAGACCCTCCTGGATTATACTGACATAATTTGGGGATTCAGTAATTGCACCCACTTTGCAGTCGTCTGCAAACCTGGTCAGCTACAACCCCTTAGTTTGGCCTGAACTTCTGAGAAGTATATACCAAACAGAAGAGGGACCAGCACTAACTCTTGTGGCACCCCACTGGTAACAGGTCTGCTGGTTGATGTAAAGTCACCCACTTTGATAGTGTGTGTCTGGTTTGTGAACCAGATGGCAATCCATCTTATAGCGATGCGGTTTACATTCAGTTTGCTAAGTTTATTGGTAAAGTCTGAGTGTGGAACTGTCAAAAGCCTTTCCCAAGTCAAGATATGCTGTGTGCACAGATTTAACCTCATCAATGGCCCTGGTTACATTTTTGAAAAAATCTACCAGATTTAACAGGTCTGTTGCTAGGCCACCATTGTAGAGGGGAATAACTGTTGCTGTTCTCCATTCCACAGGAACAAAGCCTGTGATTAGACTATGATTGAAAAGGGTACTTAATGATGATGCTAGTTCATGTTTTAGACTGTTTAGAAGACAGCCTGGGATACCATCTGGTCCCATAAAGGCTGTGTTTTTTTGCCTTGGATAAGGTTTTGATAACCTGTTCTACAGATATGTAGGGTTGGGCGGGAGTTTGAGGGAAGGTCTGTGATAGGTTTGGAGGGGATAAGGGAGTGAAAATTTTGCCAAACCTATCCACTAGCAGGTTTGCTATCTCAGTGGGGTCAGTGTGTGTGTGTGTGTGTGTGTGTGTGTGTGTGTGTGTGTGTGTGTGTGTGTGTGTGTGTGTGTATGTGTGTGTCATACCATACCTTGATGAAGCTGAACTGGGTATTATCCAGGGTTTGGAGGTACATATGTCTTTATTTATGAGGTCCATAATGGTACATTCCATGGCCTTACAGATGAGGCTGGTCAGGCTTATGGGTCTGCAATTTCCCAGGTCTGTTGCTAGGCCACCGTTGTAGAGGGGAATAACTGTTGCTGTTCTCCATTCCACAGGAACAAAGCCTGTGATTAGACTATGATTGAAAAGTGTACTTAATGATGATGCTAGTTCATGTTTTAGACTGTTTAGAAGACAGCCTGGGATACCATCTGGTCCCATAAAGGCTGTGTTTTTTTGCCTTGGATAAGGTTTTGATAACCTGTTCTACAGATATGTAGGGTTGGGCGGGAGTTTGGGGGAAGGTCTGTGATAGGTTTGGAGGGGATAAGGGAGTGAAAATTTTGCCAAACCTATCCACTAGCAGGTTTGCTATCTCTGTGCAGTCAGTGTGTGTGTGTGTGTGTGTGTGTGTGTGTGTGTGTGTGTGTGTGTGTGTGTGTGTGTGTGTGTGTGTGTGTGTGTGTGTGTGTGTGTGTGTGTGTGTGTGTGTGTGTGTGTGTGTGTGTGTGTGTGTCATACCATTGGTCACTAGTTCTGCACATGCTTGGGTCCTACCTTTTAAACTATGTATGTAGCTGTAAAATGTCTTATGGTTATCCTTGGATCTGCTTGTTAAGTTTTTCTCAAAGAAGTCCTTAGAGGATTCGACAATTTGTCTTATTTGTCTTTTGAGACTGAGGAGGGAGCTTTTCCATTGTTGAGGTTTCACCTTTGTTTTCTTGGACATCAACTTTTTGCATTTATTGTAAAGTTTGTTGATGTGGATGTCCACCATGGTAGCTTGTTTTTGCTTGGTGCTCTGGCTTTGGTTCTTTCCGGTGCAACCAAGTCTATACACTTATGCAAGTGATTGTACAGGGTTTTAGTGTAAGCTTCAGTGTAGTTACCACTTATAGCTGGGATGGGTCTTGGAATGTAGTTATACCTTCACCTAGGAGAGTATAGTTTACCTTGGAGAAGTTTTTTAGTCTGATTTTGCCATTTGTGAGTTCTGGTGTTACAGCTTGAAGGTGACTGATTTGTGGTCAGATTTAACTAATGAGGGTCCAACAGTTGTGGTAGTGCATCTATATGACATGTTAGTGAGGACCAGATCTAGTACATTTGTTCCTCTTGTTGGGGTATGACATACATTTGAATTTCAGACTTCATATCCTTCTGAAAATGCAAACTTATGCAAAACACGATTTCTATCAACTTTCTAAGTGTACAAGTCCAATATTTAAAACCTGTCATTGACTTTGAGAGGCATGATATGCACATATGTGTGTGTGTGTGTGTGTGTGTGTGTGTGTGTGTGTGTGTGTGTGTATGCGTGTGTATGCGTGTGTGTATATGCGTGTGTATGCGTGTGTCTTGGAGGGCAGAGCTGTAAAAATGCTACACCATCCATCTTCTTTTGTTAAATAAATTATCTATAAAAGACATTTCAAAGAAATAATGCAAATAATGTAAACATGTTTACTTACACCAACAATGTGTTAGAATGTATTGACTAGCTGAAAATATCTTCAGCCAACCAGAATGCTTAGTAGAAATGTTATGGAAAATGAGGCAGTACTCTCTTAACTTTCCTTAAACAGCATGTGATAAAGGCAAAGTGCAAGGCCTGTAATATAAAGAGATTAAGCTTTATCCAGGGCAAAGAAAAATAAAACAGTGTTATTCTATGTGATGTGTTTAATTTGGGCAAACGTATATTGCATTGTTGGAACTTCTAAGATATCCAGAACTGGAAAATATAATAATAATAATGCTGTGAAACATTTAGTCTGGAAAGAATCTTGAGAGATAAAGATTGTATTTTTTTGCTATTAATTTAGTTTACATTTGCTAACCAGGTAGGTGAACTGGTCTTTCAACATTGCAGCAACTGTGTCATTAGTACAATCACAAATATTTATAAAAATATTAGTGTAGCTGCAATACTTATCATAATTTTATGTAACATAGCAATAAATATTTAAAATCAGTGTTAATTAGATAAGATATCCCATGACAAGTAGAACTGTATATTTTTAAAAGAGGAAACATAAGCCTTAGTTAGAATACTTTGTTTATGTGGTTTCTGCGTGTGAACATTTTATTAATGTCAGTCATAGGAAAGCATTAGAGTAACTGTCCATTTTAAGCCTAGCCAATTTCCTTCAAAGATGAGAATCAAACCATTGCCTTGTGTCTATGAGGTAAACACCTTAACCACTATGGCAACACCCAGCTTAGACATTCTTACTAAACGTAAGCAAATGCATATCCAACAAAAGGGATTTAGTGATCAGAAATTCAACCTTTCTGAATGCTCTTTCTAATGATCTGTTAATGAGCTGCTTCCTGTGGTCCATGGTTTGATTCCCTCAGCCTGCATTTACCTACTTTGTAACCTCGAGCACATCACTTAATCAGACAGTGCACTGGGACAATTGGGAAATTAGGCTAGGCTCTTCAATGGTTTGGTGGACCACAAGCTTAGTAACTGTGAACCTATGAAATAGTATTAAGACATAGGTTCATAGGTTCATAGTTTCATAGGTTCATACTAGGCTATCTGCCCTAGGGCATTTACAAGCCTAGCCAGACTGTGTTTGGCTTTCGCCACCCAGTTTAAAATGAATTTTGCTATGCCCTTTTTCGAGGTTAGTATACTGTGCAACTGTCTAACAGTGACACAGAAGTGATTCCCAGAGTAAATCTACAATCTCCCATTGACTCATCAAGATTCCTCTTGAAGAGAGTCAATGAGGGACTCTGCCTAACCTTGACTGGGATATTATTCCAGAGTGAAGGGAGCCTCTGGGTTATGAATCTGTCCCTCCAGCATGTCCTATTTATTTCAGTGTTGAGGTTCGATGGGATTTGGATTTTCTGAGGTGCAGCATGTCCATTAATTCCGGGTTGGACATGGCTTTATACGTCAGGCACAGATCGCCTCTGAGCAGGCGGTATGCCACTGAGTAGAGCTGGAGTTTCTTTAACCGGGCAGCATATGGCATCTGTTTGAGCCCTTTGATCCTCTTGGTGAGGTACTTTTGGGGTCTTTCCAGTTGTTGCAGGTGTCTGGTAAGGTACATCCCAAAAGGAGCATTGTACTCAATTATGGGCCTCATGAGGGATGAGTAAAGAGGCACGATGACCTCCCCTGATCTAGATGTGAATCCCTTCATGATTAGGTGGGCTATATAAAATGATTTTCTAACCACTTTGGCCACGTGGTTGTCGAATGAGAGATTGCTATCAACTTGGGTCCCCAGGTCCCTAATTAGTTTTTTCATACTTAATGGATTACCATCGATGTGGTAATTTGTGGGCACTTTGTTTTTGCCGCAGGGGATGATTATACACTTTTTGGCATTTAGCTTGAGGCCATGGCTCTGGCACCAGTTGTCTGTTTCTATGAGGCCCTTTTGTAGGATGCTTGTGTCAGCTGGAGAGTCGATTATGGCGCCCAGTTTGCAGTCATCTGCGAACTTGGTCAGCCACAGTCCTTCCGTGTTGGCCTGTACCTTCGAGAAATATATACCGAACAAGAGAGGTCCCAGGACTGAGCCTTGTGTAACTGGTTTGGAGTCTGACATGGCTCCAGCAATTCTAACCATGTGGGTTCTGTCCTTGAGCCAGTTTACAACCCATCTAGTGACATAGGGGTTTATATTTAAGCTGGTGAGCTTATCTATAATGCCCGTGTGGGGTATTGTATCGAAGGCTTTTGCGAGGTCCAGGTAGGCTGTGTGGACCACCTTCCCCTTGTCAATGGCCTTGGTGACTGTTTCAAAGAAATCAAAAAGGTTTAAGAAGCAGGATCTGCCCTTAACAAAGCCGAACTGGGTAGGATCCAGTGTCTGTAGGTCCCCAATATCTTTATTTATGAGATCCATGATGATCCTTTCCATAGCTTTGCAGACCAAGCTAGTCAGGCTTATGGGGCGATAGTTTCCAGGATCCGTTGAGGCACCACCTTTGTGGAGAGGGATCACTGTTGCTGTACGCCACTCTTTGGGTACATATCCTGTAGTAAGGCTAAGATTGAACAGTAGTTTTATGTTTGGGTTTAGCTCTTCTTGGAGTTCATGTAGGACGCAGCCCGGGACACTGTCTGGTCCCATTTATGCTGTGTTTTTTGCTTTGGAGAGGGCAGCTCTTACCTGAGCATCTGAGATGTCAGGGGGGCAGCACTCTGCTGGGATAGATATTTGCCGTTTTGGTGGGGAAGGGGGGGGAGTTTGCGCTGAACCTGTCAGCTAGGATGTTGGCAATGTCTGTGGGTTTGGTGTATTTTTTGTCATTTTGGACTAATCTACATGATCTCTTAATACTACTACTACTACATGCTACATACTTGATAGAGGCACTGGGAACTAATGTTGGGCGGCATGATGCCAGGGCACTTCTATGGGCTAGACCTGTAAAGGCTCCAGGGCTATTAACCTAGTACACCCCTATGAACCTATGAACATATAAATTATCATATTTTTTTCCAGTTAGCTTGGAACAGCCTATTGGAAACTGAACTATCATTAGTCAATTGGTTAGAAATTTATACTTGAACTGACAAAACCTCTGTCCTATCTACATTTTATAAGTTAGTGTAATTCATAACTGAAAGACCAGTAAAATCTATCTATGTATCATGGATTACTGATAACCTAAGGCCCTTGATTCGGAGCAGGAACTATGCCTGGAAGCAATAAAAAAGGGCTCCCAAAGCTCAGCAATATTCCATTAGTACAAAGATTCAAAACACACCACCAGAGACCAATCAAATGAAGTTACAAACAAGTACTTAAGAAATCTGCAACACATTTAACTTAGAACCCACACCACCAAAAATCTGGGACACCATTATAACTGTTAGCTCTAATAAAATCATTCCAAAATCCCATACTACGTACAGCTAAAAACCTAATACAGTACATGACATCTTAGCTAATATTTCCTCCTTCTTTCTGGTATTTAATTCAAAATTTAAAGCAAAAATCTTAAGTGATGTTTCATGGTACTGAAAAATGATAAGAATCTGAATTTCATCAATCTAAACTTTCATGCCTGTGCAGTTAACTGAAATACTAGCACCACTAAATAATACTATTTTAGTATTTATATATATAAAACTTGCTAAATATAACATACATTAAAATACTAAAGTGCTACCTCAGATAAACCATTCAAAAAAGGAACTTTACAAAAGCATAACAAAAAGCAGACAAAGAACAAAACATTTATAACATTTATATACCAGGTAGTATGATTAAAGTACAGTTTTGTACCTACCATAAATGTAGATGTTCGAGGATCCACATTGCTGCAGTCATAACCTGTGGGTAGTCCGCTGTCCTCGGTCAGCCCGAATACCAAAGAGCTAGGCTGGCGTCGGTCATTGTCGCCTAGAGCTGACGTCAGTACGTAGTAGTACTTAAGCGCATGACCGACGCCATATCCTCAGTCTTTCTTGCCCCAGATGTCAGAAGGCCTAAAAATGAAAGGCCAGAGCTAAAAAAAAAAATAAAAGCCCAACAACCACCAGTGTGGAAATAAAGAGTATCCCAAAAAGAAACCCAGCAACCCCAAACTAAAGAGGGGAAGGAGGGAGGGATAATTGGACTGCAGCAATGTGGATCCTCGAACATCTACATTTATGGTAGGTACAAAACTGTACTATGTTCTTCGTCTCACATTGCTGCAGTCATAACCTGTGGGTAGAATCCCAAAGCAAAGGAAAAGGGAGGCTGGCAAACTACAAGGCATTAGGAGCTGCTAACATGCCCTGTAAAACTGCAGTGGCAAACCCAGCCCTGGACTTGGAATAAAGAGGGAGATGGTAATGCTTAGTAAAAGTGTGTACTGAACTCCAAGTAGCTGCCTCCAAAATATCTTTAGTAGCTACACCCCTCAAAAAAGCAGTAGAAGTGGCAGTAGCCCTAGTAGAATGAGGTCTGATCCCAGCAGGAACATCCTTCCCATGATGAGAATAACAAAAAGCAATACAATGACCAATCCACTTAGAAATAGTCTGCTTTGAAACAGCTTTCCCTTGTGAACTCAAAGCAAAAGAAACAAATAACTGTTGAGTCTGTCTGAACTCCTTAGTTCTGTTCAAATAGTAACGTAACTGCCTGTGGATATCCAAAGAATGCAAGACTTTTTCCCCTTTATTTTGGGGATCAGCATAAAAAGTAGGCAAATGAATAGACTGGTTCAAGGCCACATTAGAAATCACTTTAGGCATAAAAGTAGGGTTAGTTCACAAAGAAACTCTATCCTTATGAAATATCAAAAAGGGTTCAACTGCCATGAGTGCCTGCAATTCGGATACCCTCCTAGCAGAAGTAATGGCCAACAAAAAAGCAGTCTTCCAAGACAAAAACTTCAGTTCAGACGTAGCTGCAGGTTCAAAAGGAGGCAAAGTAAGTTTCTCCAAAACAAAATTGAGATCCCAGGAAGGAGTAGGAGCTCTACGTGGGGGTCTTATATTCTTTGCCCCTCTAAGAAATTGTTTGAACAAAGGATGAGAAAATAAAGGAGGGTCACAATCATAGTGAGCAGAAATGGCTGCAGCATGAACCTTCACAGAAGAGAATGACAAACCCTTGTCCAGTAATTCAGTAAGATACTGTAGTGCAAAACTCAAATTAGGCACTGAAACATCAAAACCCTTTGCAGTGCTCCAAAGAAAAAATCTCTTCCATTTATCAGCATAAACATTTCTAGTGCTAGGCCGCCTGGCTTCCAAAATGACATCCAAAACCTGTTGAGGAAGCTGAGACCCCACCGGCTCCATCACAGAATACGCCAGGCTGCCAGATGGAGGGACTGCACCTGAACATTGAGAAAATGATTGTTTGACTGGGACAACAAATGAGGAACCTGTGGCAGAGGCCAAGGAGGCTCCTGGATTAAACTCCTCAGCAGGGGATACCAATGCTGACGTGGCCAATCTGGTGCTATTAGAATCATGCAAGGCTTGTCCCGCCTGACTTTCAAGAGTACCTTGGGGAGAAGAGGCAGAGGAGGAAAAGCATAAACGTGAAGGTTGTTCCAACTGAAAGATAGAGCATCCACTTTCCAAGCATCTGGGTGGAACATCTTTGTGCAAAATTTTGGTAGTTGAAAATTTTGTGGAGAAGTGAACAGATCTACGTCTGGAGTTCCCCAAACCACGGTCAACTGTTTGAATACCTGAGGGTCCAGTTTCCACTCGTGGGGATCCACCATTTGCCTGCTCAATACATCTGCTAGGGAGTTCTGTGCTCCTGGCAGAAACCGTGCTTGAAGATTGATGTGCAAACTCAGAGCAGTCTCCCACAAAATCATTGCTTGTCTGCAAAGAGGATAGGAATGGGTTCCCCCCTGCTTGTTGATGTACCACATGACTGTTGTGTTGTCTGTTTGAATCAACACCTGTCCCGGCTGAAGTAGGTCCTTGAAGGCCATCAAGGCAAATTGGACTGCTAACATCTCCTTCATGTTGATATGCAAATGTAGTAGTTTGGGAGGCCACATGTCTTGTATCCATTTCCCATTGAAGTGTGCTCCCCAAGCCAAGTCCGAGGCATCCGTCGTTAGGATCTGACTCGCCTCTGGTCGGGTCACAGAGAGTCCCTTGTTTAGGTGGCATTCCTGAGCCCACCACAAGAATTCCTTCTGGATGCAAGATATAATCCGAATGACAGTGTCCAAACCGTGGCAGTGTTGAGTCCACACACTTTTGAGATACCATTGTAGCTTCCTCATATGCAGTTTGGCATTGGGAAGTACCAGAATGCAAGATGCCATGAACCCCAAGGCTTGAAGGACTGTCCTTGCAGTCAGCCTGGACATTACTGATAACTGCTGGAAGTATAGATGAAGAGTTCTTTGTTTGTCCGGGGTCAGAAATGCCATCTGAGAAGCTGTATTCAGTCTCACACCCAGAAAGCACATGTCCTGAGAGGGTACTAGACTGGACTTTATTTCGTTCACAGAATACCCTAGGCACCTTAAAACTGCCATTACATACTGGAGATGTTGTAGTAGTATGTCTTTGTTTTGAGCAAGAATCAGGCAATCGTCCAGATAAGGGTAAATTTGTATTCCTCTCTGTCTGAAGAAAGCAATTACAGGAGCCAGAACTTTTGTGAATACCCTGGGCGCAGTAGATAAACCAAAGGGCAATGCAGAGAACTGATAATGCGAAGTACCAGCCCGAAATCTCAGGAATCTCCTGCAACTGGGCCTGATAGGGATGTGAAGATAAGCCTCTTTGAGATCCAGGGTTACCATCCAGTGATCTTTGCCTAGCATAGGCAGAAGTTGTTGTAATGTTAACATCTTGAACTTTGGAATGTCTAAGTAGGTATTGAGAATGGACAAATCCAGAATTGGCCTCCAAGTGTTTCCTTTCTTTGGCACTAGGAATAGACGGGAATAAAATCCTAGGCCTACTTCTGATGGAGGGACCACCTGAATTGCCTCCATCTGTAAAAGCAGAGAAATTTGCTCCTGAGCCTCCAGCCTTTGCTGAGGAGGCACATCCGGCATGCCTTTGAAAGGAGGAAAAGTGTGAAAATAAAACTTGTAACCTTGATTTATTATATCCAACACCCATTTGTCCTGGGTGATCAAATTCTAGTTTTGTTTGAAAAGTCCCAACTTTCCTCCTAGAGGAGCTGCCAGTAAGGAAGAGTCTGGCAGCGGAAGATACAGGTCATTGGGTCTGCTTATGAAAGGGCTGACCCCTGCCCTCACCAGAAGACTGTGCCGGAGAACTCCAAGTTCTAGGTCTGAAAGAATCCTGAGCGTGAGCCCTGCCTCTACCACGTCTAGACCTGCCCTTAGACTGATAATCTGAAGAAGGATAAGACCATCCTCTAGCAGGCCAATTCCTACTAAACTTAGGGGGCTGCACCTGCAAAAAATCCTTGACCGTCTGCATAGACTTAGCCTTATCTTCCATCTTTTTCAAAACAGATTCCACAGGAGGGCCAAAAAGTACTTCAGATTGAAGAGGAGCATCCAAAATCCGAGCCTTAACATGCTCTGACAAATTTTGATCCTTAAGCCAGGCATGCATACGAATAACTGAACCTGTAGCAGCCACCCTGGATGAAGCCTGAAGAGCATCGAAACCACACTGCAAAGAATGTTTGCCAACTTGATCTGATGCATGAACCAACTCCTGGAGCTCCTTACACTCTATACCCTCAGATAAAGCATCCACCTTAGACTTCAATTGGCCTAACAAAAAATGCTGATACTTCAGCATATGAAATTGGCAATTCAAAGCCCTCATAGCTAACGTAGAGGAGGTGTACACTTTTTTCCCCCACCTATCCAACGCTCTAGAATCCTTATCCAAAGGAACTGGATTCTTAGCCACAGAAGCCCTAACACCCTTCGGACCTTGAATAATAGTTTCCGGATCAGCTCTAGGACTCTTGTACAAATACTTGTGTGCTTCTGGAACTCTGTAATACCTGTCTGGCTTAACAGGGGCCAGAGGCAAAGAATCAGGATTAAGGGAAGATTCAGAAAAAACATCCTGAACAACATCTAAGACAGGAGGAATAGCCAAGGGCCTATGTTGTGGCAGAAACAAAAATTCCCTAAGCCTTTTCCGAGAATCTGAAAAATCTTGACCTTCCCACTTGAAATGCTCCCTCATGGAATGTAAAGTCTCAGAAAAAGAAAAATCCTCTGGAGGAGAAGCAGACGGACAGGAGTCCTCTGCATCCGAATCTGAATAGGAAGGGAAATCCTGAATTTCTTCAGCTGAGGATTCAGAGTAGTCAGAGGAATGATCCATTCCCTCTAAATCTGCCTCCAACCTAGGCCTCTTCTCTGGGGGGGGGCATAGAACCCCTGATTAAAGTAATCAAGTCTTCTGCCATTTTCAACATATGTTTTTTAGGAACAGGGGCTGGAGAGCTAGAACTATGACCAGGGCCAACAGGACAAGGTTTGGCCTTAGCATGGCCTTTAGCCACTGAAGTAGAAGGCCTAATAACCTTTTGTAAAGCTGGAACTACAGACACCTGAGAAGCACCCTCAGCCTGGCCTAACTCCTGAGAGGCCAACTCCTGCAAAAGTAAAGGTTCCCCCTGGGATTCAGCCGAACCCTCGGCAGGATCCACAGATTCAACTGGAGGCTCCATAGAACCGGCGTCCGCAATGGACAACTCATCCGGTTTAGACCTCAAAGATTTATCCTTACGCTTTTTAGCGGTAGCGGGTGTCGGAGGATCTGACGGCATGTTATAGTTACACCGTTTACCAAAAACAAGCCTGGCACAGTCTAATCTTCATTTAATGGTGCGCTTATTAAATCTAGCACAAAAGCGACACCCAACCACATCGTGCTCAGGCCCCAAGCAAGGAATACAGAAAGAATGATAATCCCTATGAGGTATCTGTTTCCCACAAGAAATACAATTATTAACTTTTTCTGACATCCGGATAACTGAGGCAAGAAAAGACAAAAATTTCCCCAACGGGGTACTTAGCCCAACTTGGTCTTCGGTCTGAAACTCGATAAATGAAAATTTCAGAACACCAAACGTCACTTGCAAACGCTGCTTCTGCTTCGGACCACGTGGCAAGAAAGACTGGGGATATGGCGTTGGTCATGCGCTTAAGTACTACTACGTACTGACGTCAGCTCTAGGCGACAATGACCGACGCCAGCCTAGCTCTTTGGTATTCGGGCCAACCGAGGACAGCGGACTACCCACAGGTTATGACTGCAGCAATGTGAGACGAAGAACATCTTGTTCTTATTACATGGGCCCTCATCAGCTTCATGTTTAGTATGCACACCAACAGCTCGCAGCACAATCACTACATCCCATACAACTAAGGACAGTGTAATGCATCTACAATACTAAAGACCAGGAAAGGAACACTACAATAACATGCAGAAACTGAAAACAGAAGAGTGTAAAGCATGAAAGAGTAGAAGTAAGCTAAACCATGTTGCAGTCAATTATCAACCCTCACCCCATACAACATCATCTCAGAGGTTATAGCTTTTAAAGAATGAATAAGCCTTGAAAGAATCCAAGGTAGAAAAATATGTATCAGTTGTATTACTTACTAACAGAACATTCAGTATTTCCACTATGCATCATTCTGAGCCATAACATTGTACTATAATTCATTATATTTAACAAAGAGTATGACAGTAGGACACAGAAAATGATTCCTGCTAAAAGTTGAATTTTTGCACTCAGCACTGAAGTAGGCATGCAAAGTACATGTCATAAAGCACACACAAATATTATCACTAAGAATAACTAATCTAACACTGAGGCACACTGTCAAACTGTTGTAGCTCAAAATTCAACATAGCTCCAGAAGGATTCATTATACCAGAGAAAATATGGGAGATACTATATTCCAAACAATAGCTATCTTTCCTGATGTCCAACACGGTCTAACCTGAGAGTAATGCATATATATATATATATATATATATATACACACACACACACACACACACACACACACACACACACACACACACACACACACACACACACACACACACACACACACACACACACACCGTTTAGTATGGGTTTACTTAAAGTGATCTAAACACACTAATGTTTAAACGCTATCTAAACTCGCAGATATCTAAACACAAAAAATATGTAAACTCAAAAATATCAACAAAACCGAAGTTGTACTAAGAACGGATCTATACTCTTTCCCCACTGTTCTGCAACCTTGGAGTTACTATTTATATTTATCAGGGATGTAGGGGATGCAACACAAAATGTCTACACATTTACCCACATCCAAAACCTTAACAGATGGACTTTAGTTAAACATATTTCTGAATCTGTTTTACATTCCATAGTCCACAAGTTTTATATACTTTAGTCATACTGTTTGTAAAAAAATAAATACATGAACATTTAGATTAAACTTGTTTCATGTTCTTTTCTGAATGTGAACTGAAATCTATGATGTCTCATAAAAGCTTAGTTTAATGTGCAGTGCTTGCTGAAGAGGTCACTGTCAGATTATTCATCTCCAGAAAAAGGTATATCTAATAGCCAGCCATTCATCTCTAACCCTTCTCAGATGTTGATACCTGATTCAGTCAGTGTGTACAAGGAATGTGTGAACAATCACTTCAGGTGATGATGTTCATAGTAGGGACTAGCACAGAAACAGGCAAAAAAATGCCATCATGGGATGTCCTTTATTCTTAGGTACTCTTGGAAACCATTCCTGTTAAGTGTACCAAAGGTACCAATGGCTGTAGACTTGTGCTATTCCAGACGTGATTGTCCATCAAGGCTCTAAGAAGGGTAGTGATGTCCACATGTACACTATAGGAGAACTCTACCCAGCTCACCCATGTTGCATTTTATAGTCATGGTATCTAGCACTACGTCAGCTGTGTGGCAAGTAACAGTGGTGTTGTCTTGAGCTAGTTGAATAATGGTGCATTTCACCTTGGTCAATTTATCCTTTATTTAATGGGTGTGTATGTGCAGGTGTGTGTGTGTGTGTGTGTGTGTGTGTGTGTGTGTGTGTGTGTGTGTGTGTGTGTGTGTGTGTGTGTGTGTACATGTGTGTGTATCTGGGTACATAAATATATTGCTGACTCCTGGCAGGGTAACTATCCCTTTTAGCTTTGACATGGGCAGACACATACATTCTTCTGTTGTACCATGGAAGCCACCAGCTGAGCTTATTCTAAAGGATGATTTGATTTATATATATATATATATATATATATATATATATATATATATATATATATATATATATATATATATATATATATATGTATATTGCATAGGTAGCATTTAGTTTGTTGAACACATTTTTGCTCTTAACACTCTTGCTCTTTTTATATATGCATGTCTCAACTTTTCTACTATCCCTGCAAAACTGGTTAGCCATAGTCCTTTGATAACATATTTTATGTCAGAGAAATATATACCAAAGTGGAGGGGGCACTAGACAAACTCATGTGGGACACCACTCAGGATATTTTTTTTTCTGCCTAGAGCAAATGCTTTTAAACTTAATTGTAGGGATTCTGTCAGACAGCCAGTTACCCGTCTGATGAACTATGCATCGGTTAATGCTGGGTTGGGAGAGTCTGTCAATAATTCCAACATACAGGATATTACTAAACACCTTTTTACAGCCCAGGTATGCAGAGTGGCCTTATCTGTGGCCTCAGTAACCCTTTCAAAGATCTCAGATTAGATGAACAGGCACGATCTGCATTTTAGAAAGCTGAACTGATGGCTATCAGGGATATAAGATCACCTATATCATTGTTTATTAGTTCAATTATTATTTAAAACAAAAAAACTTTTCTGGGGAAGCATGGTGTAATCAAACAAACTAACAAACCAAATCCCTGAATGGGAGACAGACAACTACAAGCCACTATTATATTTCATTTAAATACCAGTTAAAAATGATCTGACCATAATATTTTACATGACATCAAACATACATTTTTAACAACTACTAAACAAACTTAATATTTGTATTAAAAATGCAACTATAAAGTGAATTATTTACAAATATTTAGGTTCATAGGTTCATAGGTAGGTACTAGGCTACTGGCCCTAGGGCCCATACAAGCCTAGCCAAAAAATGTACCCTGGCTTTCGCCACCCAAGAAAAATATTTTCCTATGCCCCTGTCGAGCAGAGCCACAGAAGTGATCCCCGGGGTGAATTTCCCATTTCCCATCCAATCATCAAGATTTTTCTTGAAGAGTGCGAATGATGAGCTCTGTTTGACATAGATAGGTAGTCTGTTCCAGAGTATGGGAAGTCTCTGGGACAGGAATCTACCCCCTCCAGCATGTTCTGTTTATTGTGGTGACAAGGTTAAGGTCCCTAGAGCGTGTAGCTCGGAGGGATTGGGATTTCTTTAAGTGGAGCATGTCCAGCAGCTCTGGGTTTGACATAGCTTTGTATGTTAGGCAGAGATCGCCCCTGAGTAGGCAATATGTGGTGGAGTAAAGCTGTAGTTTTTTGAGACGGTCTGCATAGGGCATCTGTTTGAGGCCAGTAATCCTCTTTGTGAGGTATTTCTGTGGTCTTTCCAGTTGTTGTAGGTGTCTTGTGAGGTATATACCAAAAGGGGCATTGTACTCTATAATGGGTCTAATGAGTGATGAGTAGAGGGGAACAATGACCTCTTTTTTTCTGAATGAGAATCCTTTTGTGATGAGATGAGCCACGTAAAAGGATTTCCTGACCACTGTGGCGATGTGATTATCAAAGGAGAGACTACTGTCCACCTGTGATACAAGGTCTCATCACATTTTCGGCATTAAGTAGACTACCAGCTATGTAGTAGTTCATGGGTACAGAGTTTTTACCAAAGGGGATGACAATACACTTTTTGGCGTTGAGCTTCAGGCCATAGCTTTGATACCAGGAATCTGTCTCAGTGAGGCCCTTTTGTAGTTTGTCCACATCGTTAGGATTTTTGATTATGGCTCCTAGTTTGCAGTCATCTGCAAACTTCATTAGCCAAAGACCTTCTGTGTTGGCCTGCACTTCAGAGAAGTAGATACCAAACAGGAGAGGACCCAGGACTGAACCCTGTGGTACTCCACTTGTCACTGGTCTGATGTCAGATTTGGAATCTGCTGCTTTCACAGTGTGGGTTCTGTCCGTGAGCCAGTTGGCAACCCATCTTATGACATAGGGATTTATACCTAGTTTAGTGAGCTTATCTATAATTCCAGAGTGGGGGATGGTGTCGAAAGCCCTGGCGAGATCTAGATAAGCTAAGCTGTGTGAACCATTTTACCATCATCTATGGCTTTGGTGACTGCTTCAAAGAAGTCAATCAGGTTTAGGAGACATGATCTGCCTTTTTCAAATCCAAACTGAGTAGGGTCCAGAGTTTGGAGATTACCGATGTCTTTGTTTATGAGTTCCATGATGATACGTTCCATGGCCTTGCAGACCAGGCTCGTCAGGCTAATGGGGCAGTAGTTCCCGGGGTCTGTCACGGCACCATTCAGTGGGTACAAAGTCTGAGGTGAGGCTATGATTGAACATGGCACTTAGGTAGGGTGTCAGTTCATTCTGTAGTTTGTGTAGACCACAGCCTGGGATATTGTCAGGTCCCATGGATGCTGTGTTCTTGGCTTTGGAGAGTGTGTTTTTTACCTGTGCAGCCGTGATTATAGGAACTTTGCATTCTTCCGGTATAGTGATGGGCCCTCTAGGGGGTGAGAGGGGGGTAAAGTTAGCACTGAACCTATCTGCTAGGATGTTGGCAATATCAGTTGGTTCTGTATATTTAGTGCCATTATGCTGTAAATCAGAGCAGATCTGAGTGTTCCCATTTAGATTCTTGACATAGCTATAGAATGCTTTGTGGTTGTCTTTAGAGTCAGTGGCAATTTTGTTTTCGTAACTAGCTTTGGAGGATTTTATGAGGGATCTCAACGTCTTACTGAGGTTGTCCAGGGAGTTCCTCCAGTCATGGGATTTTACTCTTTTTTGCAACAGTTTCTTTCTTCTGTTGTAGAGTTTGTTTATGGCAGAGGACCACCAGATTGGCTTCCTTTTTTTGGAGGATAACATCTTGGTTCTATTAGGGATAGCATGATCCATGCACTCGTATAAGTGCTTATAAAGTGCATTTGTGCAGGATTCGGCAGTCATACCTCTGTTGTCTGTCTGCATGGGTGTCATGAAGTTTGCCACTTCTGTCTTAATAAGTGTGAAGTTGGCTTTTGAGAAGTTTTTTACGATGGTTTCCCTAATTGGGGCTGGGGGTGGGATGTGGATATCTAGGCTGATTAGCTTGTGGTCGGATCTGACCAACGAGGAATTGACCTCTGGTGTGGAACATCGGTTTCCCATGTTGGTGATGACCAGGTCTAGGATATTGCTGCCCCTAGTGGGGGTGTGAATAAGTTGATCCAAGCCATTGGAATTTATGAATTCTAGAAAACATTGAGCAAAAGAGTTGGTACGTGAGTAGTTTTCCCAGTTAATGGTGGGATAGTTGAAATCGCCCATTATTAGGGTGTTGGGTTGTACCCTAATACTTTCCAGTGTATCAAGAAATGAGGAGTGTGAATCCTGCGGCATGGTGGGAGGTCTGTAGCAAGCTACAATTTGGATTGCGGTCTTGCCCAGAGTTAGTTGCACTTGGATAATCTAATTTGATTCTAATATAAACTTTATATTGGTATGTTCATTTAATCCAGGTGGACATTTATAATTTAAAATAATTTGCCATTGTAATTCCTTATTTTTAAGAGCATTTTCTAAATCAACACCTTATAATTTTCTATATGATTAATACCAAAAAAACAAACCCCATGATTTAGTAAATTCCGTGTAGGCTTCATGCAGAGCCTGCATGGAGTTTACATGTTAGCATGACAGTGCTCGGCATGCGGTAGCATGCAATGCATATTAAATTATGCCTAAGCTAGGTTTTGTGGCTTGCAACAGTGTTAATAGCCATGAAACCTTGTAAGCGAATGTGGATATCAATTCCGTGTAAAGCAGAGCACCTACAGTCAGTGGATTTGTGCGAAATGCCACAATGACCACCAGGGTTTCACAATTAGCTGTCATTCTGTTAGTTCAACAAATTTGCATGAAGGCCAACATAATGAGTAGACAAATAAACAGAAATAGGGACATATTTGAAATAGATATCATATAGAAATGTGTTAGAAAGTAACACTCACAACCTCTTACAGCGAGAAATGTAGGGGGACAAAGGTCCAGAAAAAAGGAATAGATTTTTCATACTGCACTTCCAAATGTTGGAAGTTGATAGAATAAATAGGTTGTACAATAGCATGACATTTCTGAAGAGCATGAAGTTTGAAACTCAAATGTCAGTCATCAGTTTCTGACTTGACTCTGCAATGACATACCAATGATTTGCCAGGAAAAAATGTTATAAGGAAAAAGATCACATATATGAGACAAAAACGGGACATTCTAGACAGATCAGGACAGTTGAGAGGTGCACTAAAATCTGTGTAATATTGAGTCACACCAGTTCAGAGATCATCCCAGTGATATGCCAGAGAAAGCCACATATTTGATAAGGAAAACATTTGGACATCCTGGGAATATCTGGACAGCTGAGGGGTATACATGTGAAGTATATGGTCCAAACACAGCACAGGACAGTGTACCTACAGAGCAGAGTATTGTAATATCCCATTCCTGGAATTCTGTTCTGAAGCTGTGTTAATGATCTGAAACAGGACATGGACTGCCATGTAAAACAGTCACTCAGAGGAAGTGTGTGTACTGAATAGGGACACACAGATGACTTGCAGGAATGAACACAGGGAAAAAGGACAGGTGAAACTCCTTCATTTACAGCAAAGGAGGGCATGTTAAAGGAAGATGGTTATAGCAGCAACACCAAGCACGTATCTATACGGTACAGTAGGGACTGTACAGTGAAAATGTGTTGTCTGTGATTGTCACAAAAGGTGACATAATAATGGGGAGATGTCTGTGTGAAATAAGCATCCTTACATAAATAATGCAGAGGACATTTGTCAGGGATCTGACATACAGTTGGGGTAGGGTGCATATTATGAAGTTGTGCAAACTGATATGCCTGAATATGAGTGTACTCTCAGCAGAGGTCTCTAGCAAGATGGCCACAGGTACCCACAATCATAGACAATATTAGAATAATACCACCAGTAATCCCACACCTCTGATATAACATATGTGATTTAGAGTGATCAGAGATGATTCTGCACAAACACACTTGTACAACTATCATGATACATCCACATTCTAGGAGGGTGATCATGTACATTGCCCTGGTACTGTAACATCTGCTGTAGGTGTTAGCAGGGACACTGCTATACCTATATGCAATGTTATGTCAATCCAGGCTAAATGACTGGTGTGCTGCATGGCATATATATATATATATATATATATATATATATATATATATATATATATATATATATATATATATATATATATATATATATATATGGCACAAGCCACACTGTCACAGAACAGATACATGGCATTAATGTTGTCAGACACCTACGTATGTAGTGTGTGCTTAAGCAGAACAGGTAGCACACATGCATCTGCTGTAACAACTTGATTGGTGTTTTGCACCATCAGACAGTCATGTATATTCCACAGAAAGAATACCTAGGTCTGACCAATAAGCTGTAGGACATCTCACTGTGACAATAGCTGTAAGCGTCACTTATACATCACTGGAAGATGTGTAGGGAGGTACACAAAGAAGGTTGCATTGTACATAGTTATTTGTGTGATGAAGTTATTATGACCTCTGATGTGCATGTCCTTCACACAGTACTTGTGTTACATTCATAGGCGTAGTCAGCACTGTGACAACATGCTGGTGGATGTAACAGTTATCCTGTACCCCAGGACACACGTAGCATACCTATTGATCTGATTATAGAATGTGATGTCCACATTATACTTGAGTGATGTGTCTGTTTACTGATTCAACAAATCCCTCTACGTTTCTTGTCAATGCAGGTGTTGTCATGGCTGTGGCAGCAGTTTTTGGTATGTGTTGAAGGTGTCTGTATTATACTAATATCATATTTGGAGTCAATGGTTGCCTACAAGCTGTAGTCCTTCAGGCAGCTGTTTGGACAATTTTATTTTTTATTTTTTTTATTTAACATTTATTAACCTGGAAAGTCTGACTTGGAATGAGCCAATTTTCAGTGGAGGCCTGGGGAGAAATGCTCCAGACACATGTCTTTGTAACATGGGAGGAAACTGGAGCACCTGGAGGAAAGCCACATGAACACAGGGCGGACATACAGACTCCACACAGAAGGCACCCAGACGAGAATCGAACCAGAGAACCTCTTGCTGTGAGGCGACAACGCTTTTGCTGCACCACTGCGCCGTCGAAGCATGCGTCATCACTTAACTAATGGGCAGGAAAGGGCCTAGCAGAAACTATTGATGTACCAATCTGATAACTGAACCTGACATGTATGTCACGTCATGTCAACATAGTAAGATGCCATGTATGTCATGCATTGGTCTAACCATTTGGTGATATAGCTGTTTATGGCCACATATGACAGTGTTGATTGAATACCTCAGTGTGGATTTGTGTCAAATGCCTTAACCTATTCAAGTTCCATAAGATGATACTGTTGTCATCATGCATGTCTTCAATGACCTCTTTGAGGACATCTATCTGATGTAACAGACCTGATGTAGTATTAATAAATTACACAGGTCTGTTGCACATACCTGAAATATTACTTGTGTACATGTAGAAGAGGTCCATGGTAACATGTTGGTCTACCTCACAGTCAAGGAGAGCTAGGTTGTCTGTATACATGCATGCAACACGTGCTGTCCCCCAAACTTAGGTGTATCCAACTGTATCAGAAAGGTGTATGTACTAAGTTATGCCATAGGTGACCTGTGATGCTGTCACATCCCATTGATTCCTTGTGATAGGCCTGGATGAAGGTAAGATAGTGCACTCTACCTATTATGATCTGGCTTATGGTTTTGACACAATCACACACGCAGGTATGATTGAGAAAAAACCCAAGCTGGGGATTAAACCTTATGTCAGTTGATGGGTAACCAAGCAAAAAAGTTTTTAAACAAGTACCAGAGTCCACGCTCCAATGTAATAAAATGCTCCTTTAATGCAAGGACCCCACAAAAAGTAATATTCCAAAGAACACAATGACAAGACAGTCTTGTCTTGTCATTGTGTACTATGGAGTGTTATTTCATGTGGAGTCTTTCCATTAAAGGAGTATTTTATTACATCGGAGCATGGAGTCTGGTGCTTGTTTAAAAACTTTTTTGCTTGTTTGGAACTTGGTTCTTTTTCCTTTTGTCAGTTGATGGGTAACCAATTGGCTCACTCACAGAACACATCATGTGAAAGATGGTGAATCAACCTTTACCAGTAGAGCTGTCACCATTGGCAAACCCCAGGGATCTGTGTTTTGGTTTATATTAGATCTTCAAATGCTTAGGTTGTCGAACGCCAAAACGTCAACACCTAAATGTTGAAGTCTAATAGACGCGAAAGGTAATAATATGAATTTTTTTCCTGGGAAAAAAATTGCTTGGCCGTCATTGGGGATTTGCCCTTTTCCCCGATATAGTGCAATCTCGGAGTTGGTATATTTAGTTAGGGTGGGTGAGGGGAACACAGCCCCCCCACATTGGGGGGTGTGGGGGTGAACCCCCCACTTGATTAGGGTTTTAGAGGGGTTTTTTTCTGTTGGCCATGGGAATTTTTTTCCCTGGGAAAAAATTTGCACAATTGGCCTGTTTTGTTTTATTAGATTTTGACGTTTAGGTGTTGACGTTTCAGCATTCGACAGCCTAAGCATTCGAAGATCTAACATAGACCTCTGTGCTTGGCCCTTCACTGTTTGAACTGTATTTCTCAACAGTTCAGGCTAAAGTATATGGCCTTTGGCCTAGCAGGATTGCTGATTCTTGCATATTATGTGGAATCATTGAGTCCACCAATTGTGATACAGTACAGGAGCTAACACACACAACTGAATGGTGACAATGGTGACATAGGCATACAGTATACAAATAAATGCAGAAAAATGTATTTGTAATGTTGTCCATCTGAAAAGTGGAATTCCTTGTTAATCACAGCATTGACAACAGTCCTGCTATGCAGAAACCCAGTGATGCAACCATGGGAAAAAGATATCCATAGCAATATGAACTTTGACCACCAAGTGTCTACAGTGCTATTGAAAGCCTATGTTGTGCACATCATAAGTCACACCATCATATAGAGATCTTAGGATTGTATGACAGCACTGTAGTCAAACATCATTACAACACTAATAAAGTATAATGCTCTTTTTCACATTCACCTCACCAGACATATGTAGCAGATGGAGAAACAATGGGGCTTTCTCAAAAAGATAACACAGGGCCTACAAACCATGCCATGATGTATGTGGATAGATTAAAAGCCATGTTATTGTAATCTTTATGGTATAGGATGAAGTGACTTCTGCCTGGCCTCCAGGTCAGTCGGTGACCTTACCCTGGTGGGAGTACTGCATATCCAAAATTGTGATATAGTTGATAACATTGGCAGGGTCTGCTGAGAAGAATATAATAGTGCCCCACATGCTAGTGTAAAATGATCTCTGTAATGTCAAGAAACAGCTCACACACACACACACACACACACACACACACACACACACACACACACACACACACACACACACACACACACATGCACACACACACACACACACACACACACACACACACTTGACTGTACTGAAAACAGAACTACCTATCTAATGACACAGACTGTAGAACCCAGTACTCTAAGCAAGTGCCACAGTTCAAGTCAAATTTAAGTGTGTCAGACAATACTTTATAGCTGATGACATTAGCAGCATCTGTACAGGAGAAGATAACCTTGTCCAACATGCTGGTATAAAATGCTCTGTGTAATATCAAGCAACAGCTCACACAAACATCCACCCCCACACACACACAGTTGACTACAGTGAGAATAAACCCACTACCCATATAAGTACACAAACTACAGAACACAGTACTTAAAGCAAGTGCCACAGCTGAAGTCCAAATTTGAGTGTGTCAAGCAACACTTTATAGCTGATGTACATATTGCTCAGAGGTGATCTGTGTCTCACCTACAATGCAATCTCTGACCCTGCCCTACTACAGATGTTCCATATCCATAAATCTAACTCCTCACGCATTACCCACTCAAAAGGCCTAAATCTAATATATTCCATTAACAGAACCTGCTGGAGAGACAGGTTTGTCTCCCTGAGGCTGCCCTGTCTCTGAAATAGATTTTCCATACACATCAAACAGAATACTTTGCTGCCTCTCTTCAAGCACAACCTTTATGAGTGGATGGGAAACCACAAATTTGTCACAGAGTCTCACATGCTGGTGTAAAATGCTCTCTGTAATGTCAAGGAACAGCTCACACACACACACACACACACACACACACACACACACACACACACACACACACACACACACACACACACACACACACACACATCAAGTTGACTGTATTGAGAACAAAACTCCTGCCTATCTAATTACACAGACTACAGAACATAGTACATACTACAAGCACAACTGCCCAAGTCTTATTTATATAGGAGTGCAGGTGAACTTATAGTAGATGACATCAGCATGCCATATGGGAGACAAGAGCTTGGGAGGCCTGTATGAAATGGATGGGTAGGCATGTGAAAGTATCAAAATACTGGCAATCCATGTAATTAGAGAAGTAACTGTAGGATACACATGTCTGTTCTGCTGTCTACACACATGCACACACACACGCACACACACACACACACACACACACACACACACACACACACACACACGCACACACACACACACACACACACACACACACACACACACACACACACACACACACACACACACACACACTCAACTACATGAGAACAGAACCCCTATCTATCTAACAACACAGACTACAGAACACAGCACAAGTCTGATTTATACAAGAGTGCCTGTAAACTTATAGTAGATGACATCAGCAGGCCATGTGGGGACAACAGATTGGGAGGCCTGCAGAAGCACAAAGCTTCATAGGTTCATATGAGGCTACTAGCTTAATAAAATTAGGGTGTTTAGAAGTCTAGCTGTGTAGAAACACAAGTACCCTTACTGAGCATAGATGGACGGTCATTTTTAGCAGAATGAGTTTGTCAGCAGCACCAAATGGCCCTGTCCTTGAGGGACATAGGTGTCAGCTCAGAGGTGACATATTAAGATCAATGAAAGAAGTAGAATGCCGAAGGTCAATAAAACCCAAGAAGTTAGAAGTTGGATAAAAAAATGAACATAGTAATTAGGACCATCCATAAAGATCCATGCAATATAACCAAAATAAACAGGATATATTTATGTGCAGCTAAATTAATAACAGATTAAATTATATGACAAGAACACAGGGTTGTAAGGGAAAGGAAGGGGAGAAATTGGATACCATCATGGAAGTATTGAACAGAGAAAACTATAAAGCAGTTAAGACAAGAGGTGTCACTGTTAGAAGAGCATAGAAGAGGGAACAGATCAACAAAAATACTCAGAAAAATAGAAGTGATAAGAGCAATATGCAGTATTATAACAAGTCAGGATCTTTCTTGTACTATTGCAAATCCCTAACTAAAAATGTCATCACAGGCAGAAAAACTTAGAAGATACACAGATAAATATAAAGGAAAAGTACAAAATAAGCAATTTATTGATGACCCCAAAATGTTCTATAGAGAACTGGGAAACAGGGCAAAAGAAATTGAAAGACCACCCAAAAAAGAAGTAATAGATACATTTTGGAGAAATATCTATGATGATCTGTGGAGCATAAGAAAGATGCTAAATGAATAGAAAAAGTAAAAGAAAGAATAAGAAGTTCAAAGGTACATGATATGAAATGGGACAAAGTAACGGCCAGGGAGATTGAAATAAAGTTAAGAAAAGCCTCCAATTGGAAAACTCCAGGCCCAGATGCATTACCTAATTTCTGGCTAAAAGTATTAACATCTTTGCATGAAGATTTACCCATGACTAAGAACTATTTATATGCACACCCTGAACAGACACCAACTTGGCTAACAATAGGAAAAACAGTGCTCTTCCTTAAGAGTGAACCTGCAAATTATCCTAAAAATTATAGACCAATAACTTGCCTTCTGACGATGCATAAACTATACACCAGAATTGATGCTGACAGAGTTTATAGTCACTTAGAAAAAAATTCAATCATGGCAATAGAGCAAAAGGGTAATAAAAGAAAGTCATATGGAACAAAGGATCATTTGTTGCTAAATAAAGTCATAATGGAGAATTGTTAAAAGGGGAAGAATCTAAGTATGGCATGGATTGACTCCAAAAAATCATTTGACAGTATCCCACATTCATGGATAAAAGAGTGCTTAAAATGTATAAGATACACCCTACACTGATCAGTTACATTATAGTGACCATGAAACAGTGGCACACCACTTTACAGTTAAACCATGATAAAGGACAAATTATTATTCCAAGGTTAAAAATTCAGAAGGGATATTCCAGGGTGACTCCATGTCACCACTGCAACCTATTAAACTGTCTATTTAACAGATTAGGCCATGGCTATAATTTGGCTCATACAAAACAAGAAAGTGTAAAGACTTCTCTTCACTTTGTCAATGATTTAAAACTGTATAGCTCATCAGATGAGGAACTAAAAGCACAACTGCAAGTAGTCAAAACTTTTTCAGATAATATAAGAATGTCATTTGGTCTTGATAAATGTGCAAAAGCTACCTTTAAAGCAGGAAATCTGCAGCACCAAGAAAACATCAGTTTGGGACAAGAATGTGATATAAAAGAAGGTGAGCACGAGGGACTGTATAAATATTTGGGAATTGATGAAGGATGAACAATAAAACATAAACAAATGTGAATAAAACTTAATAAGGAATATTTTAGAAGACTTAAATTAATTCTAAAAACAGCATTGACATCTAGGAACAAAATTCAAGCTATAAACCAATTTGCTCTTCCTGTCCTAACTTACAGTTTTAGAGTGATTGACTGGCCCCAAAACATGTTGGATAAATTAGACAGGAAAACAAGAAGGATGCTTCATGTTCATCAAATGATTTATAAAAATCAGTGCATACCAATATTATATATTCTCTGTTCCAAAGGAGGTATGGGCCTCCTTGAAAGTGATTACATGTATAGATCTGCAATCGTGGGACTGTACACATATCTGCTGACTTTACAAGATCCACACATAGTGAAAGTTTTGAAACATAAGGAGAATAAATCTAAGATGACTTCCCCTGCTTCGTTTAGCAGAAGCATATCGGCATCAAGCAGAAATGGAAATCACACCACAAGTAGATAAAAATCAGGCAGCAACCGAATGTGCCAAAAAAAACAAAAGAAAGAATATAAGTTGAAGGATCAGATGAGAAGGCAAGAAATGTGGAAAATGCATAAATATAGTTGCAAGTACAGAAAACTTCTGGAAGAACCTCATGTTGATCAGGATCAAATGCAGGAATGGTTAAGGATGGAAGTTTAATATTAGCGGCCCAAAATAGTGGGCTACGTACACATTGGTTTACAAAACAGAACTGGAAACAGTCACTGGTTGTAACATACTAATGGCAGAAGGACTTTATACTGAAAGACATAATAATGTGTTAAGACTGCTGCACTGGGGAGTATGCAATCATTAAGGTATTGAAGTGGCTGAAAAACACTGGAACCATGAGCCACAAAGGATCACAGAAAATTATGAAGTCCACATCACATGGTATCACCCATTACCAACAGTTCAAAAGATAGATGCAGGAAAACCAGATATAGTGGTCCATGAAAAGAAGACAGAAGTTGAAATTGCTACACACAGTGACTACAGTGTCTTGTGTACAGAGAGACACAAAATTATAAAATATCAGGATTTGCAGGCAGAAATGAGAGCAATGTGGAATAAAGATACCCAGACAGTTAAAATAGTAGGAGGGACAGGTCTTATAGAATAGAATCTACAATCGTATTTAGATTTGTTACTAATACATTTATCTCCATACAGATTGCAGAAGAAGTCATTACTGGGTACATTGCGGGTGCTGCAAAGAGCACTTCTGGCTGACATGAAAGATTCAAACAATACTAATTTCATAAACTTTAATCGCACTTTGACTTAGGAATGGGGTTCATTCTTGTCATGGTACTAGAAACCCAAAAGACTTGAAGAAATTAAAAAAGTGCCTTTACAATCACCCAACCAGTACTCATGGTTGTGCTTGAACAGGGTTATTGAAGAGCCCTGCTTCACACATAGTGGGAGCCTATTGGATAGGAGTGTGAATCATCATTGGATATATCTGTCTCCCCAGCATGTTATGTTTATGTCACAAGCTAGCTTGAGAACCCCGGGGCAAAGTATTCTTGTCCCATTTGAATTGCAGATATCCATCATTCCCAGAAGGGCAGGGTCTGAGACTGCTCTACAGGGCAGCCATAGATCACCTCTCAGCAGCCTGCATGATACCAAGTACAGTGACAGATATGTCATTCTTTCCATGTATGTCATGTTTGTTGGCCTGGGAGTCTCTCAGGCAACCCTGTGTTTTCTCCAATTGCTACAGATGTCTGGTGAGGTACAGGCAGATGTGAGCATTGTACTCCACTATTGGTGTGATAAGGGTAGAGTACAACCGAGGTATGACTACTCTGGTCTTGGATATGATGTCCATATGTATGATGTGTGCAATGCAGATTTTCTTTTGTTACCACTATGGGCACATAGAGATGAAAGTTTTGACTGCTATCAACCTGTGCTCCCAAGTTTCACAACACTGTGTTTGAGCTTAGGGGGGTGCAGTGTATATCATAATTAGTGGGGTGCTTCATTGACAAAGGGGTCAATGAGTCATTGTATTCTTTAAGGTTTATTCTGTGAGTTTGGCACTAATCATTATTCTGTGTCAGCCCCTACTGTAATATGTTACCATCACTGGAGGACTCTATATGAGTGCCTCCAGTTAACAGTCATCTGCAGACTTGGTAAACCGCAGGCCATCTACTGTTGCCTGGGCTTCAGAGAAATTGTTTCCAAACAATTGAGGGTCCAGCACAGATCCTTGTGGTTATCCACTGGTGAGTGGGCTAGTGGTGGAGTTGCAGTCCCCACCTTTAGAGTGCATGTTCTGTCATTGAGCCAGCTGGCTATCCATCTAGTACTGCATGGTCTAATTTCCAACTGAGAGATCTTCACTATGAGACATAAATGAAGATAGTGTCAAAGGCCTTGGATAACTCAACATAGGCGTTATGTCCTATTATCCTTCATCCATGTCTTTAGGGTCAGTATCCAAGAAGTTGACAAGGATCAATAAGCAAGATCTGCCCTTGACAATACTGAAATGGGTGGTGTCAAGTGTGTTGAAGGTCACCTGTGTCCCTGTGGGGTCTATATTAGAACACCGAACTTTCAAAATTTCGAGTGTTCTAATATCGACCCGCTGAAAATGTTAAAGAAACAGAAAACCATTTTTTTTTTCCTAGGGAAATAATTTGGTTGTCTATTTCTGTTGCTTCGGTATTTTCAGTGCTGTGGTGGAAAGTTACAGGTCGGGTTCAGGTAAGTGTGCGATTGTGTGGACATAAGGGTTAGGGTGGGTTAGGTGAGTTAGGGTTAGGGCAAAGGTCAGGTAAGTGTGCGATTGTGTGGAGGTGAGGGTTAGGGCAGGGTAGGTGAGTTAGGGTTAGGGCACGGTTGAGGTGACTGTGCGATAGTGACGGACCTTAGGGTTAGGGTTTGGGTTAAGGTAAGTGGATAGTTAGTGGTGTATGTATAGTTTAGTGTAGGGTTAGGTGTAAAAGTTTAGGTGTATGTGTGTGAATTACTGTTTGTTTGGTGTGCTTGTGTTGTGTGCATGTGTTTTGGAACAACAAATTTTTTTCCCTAGGAAAAAATTTGCTGTTCTGTATGTTCGATGTTTTAAATTTTCGATTAATAGGGGTCGATGTTAGAGCACTCGAAATTTTGAAAGTTCGGTGTTCTAATATAGACCCTCCCTGTGGATATGGTCCATGCTGATTCCTGCACTAGCCTTGCAGATAAGGTTTTTTAGGCTCATGGGTCAATAGTTGTAGTTCTGCATGTCACCAGATTGATGTGTATTGCATAAAGCACAACATCTGATATTACATTTTGTACTGTGGTTGTAATATGTGTGGAAAAAGTACTGAGACCGCAGGGTTGTAGTGCTTGGGGGTGCCAACACATGGATGTATTGCAAATATATGGCATATAGTTAGATAGGGCTCTTAATGTTTCCACATGTAATTTCATGTCATACAAAGGAAATGGACAGTAAACAGCAGTAATACTGCATAATATATGCATTTCCATAGTGCGACGAGCAGCAGGTTTGCGGGACAGTGATCAAAGTACATAAACATAAGAGATTCACATGTTTGTTCACTGCTAAGTACTGTGCGAAGTGAGCCACATTGCTAAAGTCTAACAGTTAGTATTGAGACTCTGAAATCCACCTGCTACTTAACTGACTCTGTAGCAGCAAGTGTTAATGCAGTGATACATTCCTTTTTGGGGCTAGATGGTACTGCATCTACTACTTTTAACTAATTTAGTATTAGCATTGCTGCACTGCACACTGTTGCACAATAATGCATTAAAGAAAAGAAATGGGGAAGATAGGACAGTACTGAAATGGGGAGCAAGCAGTGGGAGAAGAAAGGGAAAGTAGGAAAGTATAGGAGAAAGGTAGGAAAGAGCCATAGCTATCCATTTCTTTAACAGTGTAAAGTGAATGTATGTGTAAAATATTAAGTGAATTTAGACTGTCACCTCTAAGAGAGAGGGGTGACCGCAACACAATCATTTTGTATAGCCAATTGGACCAAATCAAGTGTGTCAAGAAGAAGTGTGCAAAATGGAGAGCTATGTATGGGAGGAATTTTTTTGTTTTTTTGAAGGACAGGTGCCCACTTTTTTTTTTGAGAGAGAGAGAGGACTGTTGGTAGGTATGTCTGTGCAAGTAAGTTGGGTAGGTGAGGAAGCAGCTGCAGGCAAACAAGGCAAACAAGACAAGAGACAGGGATGGTGATGGACACAAACGTTTGGGGGGCACTATGGGATGAGGGTGGAAACATCCAGAACCC
Source organism: Protopterus annectens (assembly GCF_019279795.1). NCBI lineage: Eukaryota > Metazoa > Chordata > Ceratodontiformes > Protopteridae > Protopterus > Protopterus annectens. Next base: position 1,087,929,210 of record NC_056726.1, read on the forward strand.
ATGGTCATCAAGCTGGGTGACAGCAAGAATTGAGTCCTCACCCACTGGACTGTCATCACTGTCACCTTCCACCATCAATGGCTGTAGCGCTTGATGTCTCTTTCTCCTCCTCCTGGTACTAAATAAAATGAGGGACAGCAGCCTCTTTAGCCAGTGTATGTGTGCACCAACAGTATGGTGCACAACCCTGCACACCATCCCTATACAACTTGGTGCAGGTGAGAAACTCATCACCTTTGCCACTGCTCCCAGAGGGAACCAATGGACTAGCGTCTGAGGCAGGACTACCTGAGGGGGCAGTTAGTGCAGTGGCAGCAGAGGTGGTGCCGCCAAGTTGGCTCCTGTCCCAGATGTGCTGCGCAATGGTGCAGGAGCCGGTTGAAGGAGGGTAGGTAGATATTGTGGGGCAGGCCTACACCACTGTGTTGTGGAGAATTTTGTGATGTGGTACACATGGATGACATGGACACATTTTGGCGCATAATAAAATAAAACAATAAATAAAATAAAATAAAAATAAAATAAAAAAGGGTCAGAGTGAGAGAAAAAAGAGATAAGATTATACCTTCATATGTAACATACAATGCATCAATACAATTAGTTGACTCTATTATCTTTAATTTTTACTCTTAAGGCTACCACCTCCTAACAGATAACTTTTACTTTTAAGACCAGCTCCTAACAGATCTACACTATACTACAGATTGCAGCAAGTATTCCTTCACATGTGCATGTATTGCATACAGTTTACAGCAAAACATGTGTGCCACTACTATAGAACATTTACTTTAAACATTTAAGTTACACATAATTGAGGAATTAACAGTATTGTATAGTTGGGAAGTGAGGTATTTGAGCCCACAAGCTCTGACTAAAGTCTAACATTGTACTCTTGGTTTGTGCTACAGTCTAATGTATGCATACTTGCTTTTACAGTTGAAATATGCATGCCCAATTTGATACTATATAAAATACCCAAAAAAGCTATCTTTAACTTTTAATGCTACAATAACACTACTCTTCTGCTGCATACATACCACATGCTTCCCTCATCCTCGCCAATCTAGCCCTATCAGTTCTTACATTGACCTCCCTTTCCATGGCAGCTGCGGAAAAAACAGAACAGAATACCATTATTAATACCTGTCTTGCTTATATTCAGCTTTTACGTCTTACAAGGACTCTCTGTGCTTGATGCATAACATCTGTGGGGTATCTGCAGTCCTAAATTCCTCAGTCCAAGCATTGAGGGTATCCTTCTTCCTCTGTCATAGGTCATTATAGTCATTATAGTGATGCCTACATTGCTCACCAGTATGCTGGATACCAGTGGCACTGGTTACAAACTATCCCAAGCTTCTGACTTATACTGGGAACCAGAATAGTTCCCCTGCAATAGCTTGTCATTTTTGTGTTTTACTAGGAGTCCAATAAAAATCTTGGACTCCTGGACACCCCGTTTTTGTGCCCTAAGTCTGACACCTTCTCCAGAAATGCCTGCGATGTCTACCATGGATCAAAAGCAATAGAGAAAGATGGTTTCCCACCAATTCCAGTTATTGCATTTAATGGGAGTGTGCGCACTGTTTGAAAATGTTGCACTCCACTTACCATCATGCAAACACTATGCTCAGCAGTGTATACCTCTGAGCACTGCATTTGCAAGTTGGTAAGCACAGTGCAACAGTGGCAACCAAAGCAATTCCAAGGTTATTGGATGTATAGGCAGTTGTGCATGTGTGAGGCAAATGTGAAGGCCATGTCAGTCCAGATAGCAGAAATATACTTATAGAAATATACCACACAGTATACCCACAGTCCTGCATTTGATAATAAATGTGATAATACATAGATAAATAAATACATAGCTGACACAATACTAGTGCCTCAGTCCTCATACATATAATTAATATCAGCTACACTATGTCAAGTGTTACAAGTGACTATAATGGGAAATGAAGAGCAAACCAAAGGTCATGCATGGCAGATCCAGTGCATGGCTCAAACCAAAGTATCAAAAACCACAAAACGAGCCAGCACAGAGGTTAGGGCAAGCAGAAAACTTCTTTTATTGTGGCATATTTAAACAAATAACTGCAAACCGGTTTCGGCCAACACAATGGACTTCTTCAGTGCAAAAAGAAAAAAGTTAGAATAGTGCATCCTGGTGTTCAATATATACTAGAAAATTTAAAGATATATACACATATAAAATCCTATGAAAATAAATCATAGAAAAAAATAATGAAAATAAAACAAAATAAAAAATATAATAGTGAGTAACCAGTAGATTGGGAAAATAAGCTAGTTCAAACCATGAAAACCACCAATTTAAATCCATGTATAAATACATAATCAGCAAAAAGCTTTATCCATATTCATTCAGCCCAGGTTTGAACAGAGCACCCAATCTGGTAATCCATAATGCTTCCATGTTATTGAGCTTATCATGCCAGCCTGCCTTCATCATCCTCGGCAGCTGAATCTTATCTATAATTATAAATTGAAATTGAGCAGTATGGTGAGTCAGAGTATGCTTATATAAAGCATTAGTTAACTTTTTAGTTTGAATCGCACTAAGATGCTCACTAATGCGAAATCTCAGTGGTCTGGAAGTTTGACCAACATAGAATGAAGTGCATGTACAGGTGGCCAAATATGCCACCCAGTCTGAGCTGCAGTTACCAAAAATCCTAATGTCAAAGACCATTGAGGTGTTAGCGCTGGAAAATTCTTTAATTTTGGCCATATACTTACATGCGCTACAGTGACCACAGGGGAATGAACCAATCAGTGGGTCCTCCACAAATAAAGTGGTTTGTATGGATGTAGTTGGATGAAATTTCTTGTAATATGTAAAATGTGAATTTGTCGTCCTACCTCTGCGATATGAAAAAGTACATGTCTCAGGTAATATATCAGATAAGAACTCATGTGCTTTCAAAATATCCCAATGATGATTAACTATATTTCTAAATAAAGGGGTATTATTTCCATAGGTTACTGTAAATCTAATGGGTTGTGCTTGAGAACTGATGGAGGCCTCCTGTTCATGTTTGTATGTTAATAATTGGGAACGTGGCATATGTCTGACCTCATGAATGGTTTGTTGAAGACGAGATCTATTATAACCCCTCTGAATAAATCAATCACAAAGATCTTGTTCACATTCCATATGGGATTTGGTAGATGAACAAATACGTTTCATGCGTATAAATTGTGATTTAGGAATGTTGCTGATGATGTGACGGGGATGATTACTAGAAGCGTGTAAAAGAGAGTTATACTGTAGAAACTTTCTATGCACACTGGTAGCCAGAGTATGATCAATTTGTCTGATTATCTTAACATCCAGAAAGATAATCTCCTGGTATTGTGTCTCCAAAGTAAACTTGATGCCCCATAGGTTGCTGTTCAAATATTGAACAAACTCATTAGCCAAAAGTATATCACCCCGCCACACCATCCAACAATCATCCAAATATCTCCTCCAGATATCCAATTCTGCCAGAAACTTGTTATTGCCAGTGTCATATATATATATTTGTTCGAAAAAACCCATAAATAGGTCAGCAAATATCGGGGCAAAAGATGCCCCCATAGCTGTGCCCATGGTTTGCCAGTATATCTGACCATCAAAGAAAAAAACATTTTTGGTTAGTACATATTCAGTCATTTTGATTAGAAAATTGTTGAATCCAATTGAATAGAGCTTCAATTCTTCTAACCAAAAAGCTATAGCTGTAAGTCCAGCCTCATGTGGAATACTAGTGTATAGGGAGGCGACATCTAATGTACAAAGCCACCAACCCGATTCTAGCTGAGTATCCTGAAGGATGTTCAGAAATTCAGTTGTGTCCTTCAGCCTAGACCTAATCCTAACCAATAACGGTTTAAGATAATAAGTAAGAAATGCAGACAGAGGCTCCGTAAGAGAGCCACTGCCTGAAACAATAGGTCGGCCCGGAGGACATGTAGGATGTTTATGTATTTTTGGCAACAAATACAAATATTGTGGAATAGGATTGGTGACCTTTAATTGTTTACAATTAAAGGTCACCAATCCTATTCCACAATATTTGTATTTGTCTCTTACCAGGGGCACAGCTATGGGGGCATCTTTTGCCCCGAAACGTATTTGTTCATTTACCAAATCCCATATGGAATGTGAACAGGATCTTTGTGATAGATTTATTCAGAGGGGTTATAATAGATCTCATCTTCAACAAACCATTCATGAGGTCAGACATATGCCACGTTCCCAATTATTAACATACAAACATGAACAGGAGGCCTCCATCAGTTCTCAAGCACAACCCATTAGATTTACAGTAACCTATGGAAATAATATCCCTTTATTTAGAAATATAGTTAATCATCATTGGGGTATTTTGAAAGCACATGAGTTCTTATCTGATATATTACCTGAGACATGTGCTTTTTCATATCGCAGAGGTAGGACGACAAATTCACATTTTATATATTACAAGAAATTTCATCCAACTACATCCATACAAACCACTTTATTTGTGGACCCACTGATTGGTTCATTCCCCTGTGGTCACTGTAGCGCATGTAAGTATATGGCCAAAATGAAAGAATTTTCCAGTGCTAACACCTCAAGGGTCTTTGACATTAGGATTTTTGGTAACTGCAGCTCAGACTGGGTGGTATATTTGGCCACCTGCACATGCACTTCATTCTATGTAGGTCAAACTTCCAGACCACTGAGATTTCGCATTAGTGAGCATCTTAGTGCGATTCGAACTAAAAAGCTAACTAATGCTTTATATAAGCATACTCTGACTCACCATACTGCTCAATTTCAATTTATAATTATAGATAAGATTCAGCTGCCGAGGATGACGAAGGCAGGCTGGCATGATAAGCTCAATAACATGGAAGCATTATGGATTACCAGATTGGGTGCTCTGTTCAAACCTGGGCTGAATGAATATGGATAAAGCTTTTTGCTGATTATGTATTTATACATGGATTTAAATTGGTGGTTTTCATGGTTTGAACTAGCTTATTTTCCCAATCTACTGGTTACTCACTATTATATTTTTTATTTTGTTTTATTTTCATTATTTTTTTCTATGATTTATTTTCATAGGATTTTATATGTGTATATATCTTTAAATTTTCTAGTATATATTGAACACCAGGGTGCACTATTCTAACTTTTTTCTTTTTGCACTGAAGAAGGCCATTGTGTTGGCCGAAACCGGTTTGCAGTTATTTGTTTAAATATGCCACAATAAAAGAAGTTTTCTGCTTGCCCTAACCTCTGTGCTGGCTCGTTTTGTGGTTTTTTATATAATGGGAAATGAAACAACAGTAAAAGTGTATGGAATATGCTGTATTTTAACCCAAGACCATGTGTAAGGCAGTCTTACACTTAGACTTACCACAAAAAAGTTGAAAAAACACTTGTCTATGTTGCAGTTCATGGCTATAAATTGTAATGTCACAACAGTAAAACCAAGGTTACACACCCTGTACTAGCATCCAGAACCATCTGTACTTCAGCCCTACACTTAACACCTGCTGCCATAGGACTAGTTACATAACGTTCCCTATTTTACTAATCATTCTTAAGGTCTTGGAGCTAACTGCAGCACAACATCACGTAGAGTGATTGAGTAGTATTAATTGAATGCATCCGGTTTCTATTTTTGGCTGTCTGGGTCCTGTCTGCTTCCTGGTGGGACCAGTTGTCCAGTTTATGCACTGCTGCACTTTGCACAAACCAGATAAGCACAGCCAAATCTGACATTCATTGTTCTACTTTTGGATTTGAACTCTCACACCTTCAGAACACAGGATGGGTGCCTTATCCCTCTTTGCCACACAAGCAGCTTTGCAGCAAAGACGGTAACTCAATATGCACAAAACCAACTACAACAGCATCTACAGTGATATGAAACCATACAAGTATTATTTGTACATTTAGTAGTGTTGGCTGTAGTGCACCTATTGATCACACAACCTGGCATGATTATTTCTTGCAAACATACAGCTCTGTCTTACATTTCTGTATTTGTAGGCCAGTCTTCATGTATCTGAGCAGTAATCTCAGACATGCAATGTATAAGCCATTCTATATTATTCATGTTAAAATGTGTGAGGATATTAAGTGGAAATAATATCATACATGGCTGCAAAAAAATGAAGGGCAGTTTGGATGTGAAAGAACGTAACCTGTGACTTGTGTGCTGCTTACTTACATTTCCAACCTTACGCCTAACACTTTGTAGATCTGACCTGACACACCCACTGGAAGTAAGGCAGCCCGAAGTGCTGTTGTGTTTTTCTTCTCCTAAACAGTAGTCACAGTTGCAATCCATTAAAAACAAACACTGAGGGAGTGCCTGCACTATGTTTACATTCCTACATGGATCCAATGTTTTGGGATTCAGCAATTATGAGTTCACACCTCATTTCCATCTTCACCATGCTGACAGCCCTGAATCTACACCATATAAAAAGAAACAATGTAGCTAGGCAAACTGATGGTGAGAAGACATGTTCATGTGGACTGAAGATATGCTATTACTTTGGGATATATCTGCACAGAGGAGTATTGAACTTCAGAAGGTATACTTCCATTTGTTCAGCTATATACGGCATATGATGGAAAACATTTAAGAAAAATTTGCAGCAAAGGAGTTTATAATTTTATCTGTATGCATTACTTAGGTTCATAGGTTAGTACTAAGCTAACTACCCTTGCGAGCCATTTTAAGCCTAGCCAATTATCTTTTGTGAGACTCAAACCCTGCACCTTGTGCTTGCAAGGCAAACACCTTAACCATTACGCCACCCTCCCAACCCTAAAGATTATATCACCCCGGATGGGACTCAAACCCACAATCCCTGGCTGAGGAGGCCAATGCCTTATCCATTAGGCCACTGGGGCCTGACTTAGAAGAGTAATGATTCCATGGGCATGTTTGGCAAGCCATTTTAGAGATATACATTATTGTCAATACATGAAAATGCAGTGCGTTATGATAAGCATGTACAAATGTTTCAGGGTCAGTTTTTTTGATAGAACTTTAAGCATTTCAAAGATGGTCTGTTAGTAAAATGTGTCATTTTCCTGTTCTTTTTGGGGGAGCAAAGGTGAGTTACTGTTATGGCACAAACAAAGATAGACTATTCTTTTGTGGGTAGGGGAGCACAGGCAAGTTACTATTGTGACAAAAACAAAAATATGTTGCTCTTGTTTCTCTCCTTGTTTGGCATCCTCCCTGTTCATAGTTCACATCTGTAGACTATTGTATATGTTTCTACAGAGGGTAATATTAACTGGCTACATTTTCTGTTTTACCTGGAAACAAGTATTCCTTACTTATGTGATAGTTATGTGTATTATCCTTCTGTTGTGTTGTAAGACACCTAGGAGTATGCCACCCAGGTGTGTCAATCCTCGGAGACCCCCTTCACCTATGCCAACAACCTGGTTACAGTAAATGCCTTTAGACAACATAAGTTCATAGGTTAGTACTAAGCTAACTGCCCTTGCAAGCCATTTTAAGCCTAGCCAATTATCCTTTGTGAGACTCAAACCCTGCATCTTGTGTTTGTAAGGCAAACACCTAACCATTAGGCCACCCTCCCAACCCCAACATGGTGCTTTTCTGCTGGAAAGGGGACAGGGAGATATGGCATGTATGATGCAAATATGGTAACAGATAGCTGGTGATCTGAATGCTGTGGGGAACAATGGCAGAACATATGAGCAGGGGTACCACAGGTCCACTGACATGATCACATCTGCATGAAGAAGAGCAGATGTAGTGGGCTGTGACTAGATGGTTACCAGGGCAGGGTCTACTAGGAATCACCACTAATACCCAATGAAGAGTTCTTGGCCAATATCATGGATCCAGACAGCTCACAGGAGAGTGCAGTATAGCATGTCCTGGATGTGGGACCAACAATGTCAGAGATGGCAAGCACATCCCAGGAGGAGCTTCCAGGTAGGCTTTGTTATCTCAGCCATTGGATACTGTTGTATAATAAACAATTGAAATCAGTACATTACTTCTGTGTCACATGCATTTTTTAAGGGGGGGATTAAAGATTGGTATAGTTCTTGGCTTAGGTTTGAGATGACAGCCACATCCTTATTGACAGTATAGTTAATGGATATATAAAGGGCTAAAATTATTACTACCTGTGTTTTCTCTTACCTCTTGATTAACTTCTTTCAAGCCCATCCGGCTTACAGAGGAGACTCATCTGCAGATGGTAAGCTGCATATTTTATGTCAGTACTGATGAGCAGCTGTAAGAAATATTTTAGTGTGTGCTGTTGATGTCAGGCCTGTTGTGTGTACTGTTGTAGTGTGCATAATAGTTGCACCAGTGTCAGTTTGTTAGCATATATTGGAATGCAGTAGTATAGATATTAATTTTGTCCTGTGTTTCTTGCTTTTTATCACAGGTGATCATGACAGTGAAAGTGTGGACACTCTGCCACCTGATGTCAGTATATCAACATACTTTGATGATGATGGTGGCAAAACTGTGGAATAGTCAGGGGGTGCAGATGTTGAAGCTCATTATGAGATTGACATAGGTTCATAGGGGTTTACTAGGGTAACAACCACAAGGGCCTTTTTAAGCCTAGCCATGCATCCCAAATCTCTGACAAGTTCTGATACCAGTGATAAGTGTAAGCATGGGCCTGGGAGATGAACAATTTACAGGTTACCTGTGTCCATTAGCGATATAGGTGCCAAACCAGGGACGAATTTCTGGTTTCCCATCCAATTGTCCAAGTTGCACTTGAACTGTCTTACTGAAACCTGGCTTAAACCAGGGACCAAAGACAATGAAATTACCCCACCTGGATATAACATTTTAAGGCAGGATCGTCTAAACAAAAAGGGTGGAGGAGTTGCCTTACTCTATAAATATGAACTGCAGGTGTCCTCAATCGACTCCCTGCCTCCCTTCACTGCAAATGCTGAAATACTCTGCAGCAAATTCCAAATAAATAAAAGCAAAGCCATCTATATAATATGTTCCTATATCCCCCCTGGCAACAACTTAAATACACTTGAAAACATTCTTAGCTGGCTCTCCTGTAACTTTCCTCAGGAAACCATAATACTAGGAGACTTTAATATTGATTGGAACCCCTGCATAACACCAAAACCCATCTATCACCTCAACCTCTTCAATTTTCAACAAACCATAAACTCCCCAACTAGAATTAACAAAACTACCAATAAACAAGCCATCCTGGACTGGATATTAGTCAACAATAATCACCTCTTATATAAAACTGGAACACTCCCAGACAAAATCAGAGACCATCTCCTCACCTACATCACTAAACAAAAAAATAACAATCTCAAACAGGCTAGCTATCGTACTATACGTAGCAAAAAAACTTTAACCTTCCTTCTTTCCGTAATGAACTCAAAGAATACAACTGGTCAGCTCTAAAATACCTCCCCCTAGATGAAGCTGTTACCCTATTCAACAACACATTTCTCCATATCCTTGACCATCACGCCCCCTCTTGCTTAATTAGAATAGGATCCAAAGCAGCCCCTTGGCTTTCTAAAGAAACCAAGCAAACCATGCTATTAAGGAACAAACTATGGTCAAAATGGAGAACTACAAAAAACCCAACTGACCATCAAAACTTCAAACACCTTAGAAATACCACAAAAAAACTCACCTATCTTGATAAAAAAAAATTATTACCTTCAATATCAGCAAAATCAAAATCTTAGTCCTAAAAAATTCTGGTCAGGAATCAACAAACTGCTCCATCCAGGGAATACCAAAACACCTACTCCAACTAACCTAGCTCAAACCCTCCCAACATAATTGCCAATACATTCAACAACTTCTTCTCTGAAACAGTCACCTCACTAGCAAACACCATGGCTCCCCCCACTTCCCTTCAAAAGACCTCTCCTCAAATAAATACCCCCACACTAAAATTTAAGACAGTCTCCACTACCTACATATGTAAATTACTCTCAAAGCTTAAACCATGCACTCCATCAGCCGACCAACTACCAGCCGAATATCTACAACTAGCAGCAGCAGAACTAGCATACCCAGTCTCCATCTTAATTAATAGAACAATAACCGAATCTACTATTCCTTCCCTCTGGAAGGTCTCCCACATCATTCCTCTGCATAAAGGAGGAAACACTAATGAGCTTACGAATTTCCATCCCATAGCCCTTCTATTGCCTCTTTCTAAAATTATGGAACGTTGTATACACCAACAACTTTTAAATCATCTCTTACATAATAGCCCACTAGCAGACTCCCAACACGGCTTTAGACCTTTCCATAGCACTTCTACTGCTCTTCTCTCCTTCACAGACAATATCAACAAAAATCGCAATAACAACCTTTTCTCCTCTGCTTTATTTCTCGACCTGTCTAAAGCCTTTGATATGGTGAACCATCAACTTCTGCTAGACACTTTGAAATCTCTCTCACTTGACTCAATGCATTGCACTGGTTTGACTCTTACCTGAAGGATAGAAAACAAGCTGTGCTTTGGGCCAGCCATCTATCTTCTCAGCTCCCAGTCACTATCGGTGTCCCTCAAGGATCCATCCTAGGTCCCCTTCTTTTCTCCATATTTATCAATAACCTGTCTATTTCACTCCCAACATCCACATGTATTCAGTATGCAGATGATTCAACTCTCATCTGCTCTGCTGGATCTCCAGCTGAACTCCATTCTTCCACCCAAAAAGTCTTTACAGCAGCAGAAAAATGGTTCCAACATATCTGTCTCCTCCTCAATCCAAAAAAAACAAATTATTACTTTTCTCACCTACCCTTAAGTCTACCCCCTTCTCCTTCTCTATTGTTTCTGATAATGGCACTATCATTACACCTGACTTTTCAACTAAACTGCTAGGCTTTACAATAGATAATCAACTGAACTTTGATTCCCACATCGACCTAACCATCAAAGCTGTAAATAAAAAGATAGGTGCCCTCTATAGACTTAAGCCCTTTCTTACACCAACTAGCAGGGTGTCTCTAGCCCAAACTCATCTCATCTCTACATTACTGTATGCCTCCCCATCCTTTATCAACCTTTCAAAATCAAACCTTCAGAAACTTGCCACAACCTACCATAACATTGCCAGATTTGCCACAGGTTCCCCATTTCGTACCCATCATTGTGATAATCTCAAAAAACTCGGCTGGCTTGAACTTCAAAATCTAATTCTCCTCCACCAGTTAGTTATCACCTATAAAATTCTCCATTACCCTAATAATACACCAATACGTAATAACCTTGTCACCCCCTACAAGAATCTTACTTCCCTCCGCTCAGCAAACAAACTGCTAGTCACTACTCTCAAATCACACAATAAAGCTGGCGACTCCTTGTTTACAAATGTTGTTGGATCTTACTGGAATAAACTTCCCATAGAACTGACCTCCCTAGGCTCATCAAAACTTTTCAAGAAACAACTAAGGTACCATTTCAAATCCAACTGGCTATGCCCTTGCTCTAATCCTGACTGACTTTAGTGCCCAACTCTCCTTACAACTCTCTCCATTACTTTCTCTACTTGTCTCTACTACTTGTATCACTTCTCCTCTGTAGCTCACCTTATATCCACTTAGATATTACTTTTAACATCTTTTCTCTTTACTCAATACACCTCTGGATCCTGTCATCTACCCTCTCACTTAAACATACACTTTGCTCCCTGCTGTGCAATTCTATTTCTTAGAACTGGTGCCCTGGCACAAATGTATTATCATAACTGTCAATACTATATAGTATAGACCTTTGTATGTGCTACCTCTTTCTTTCTTTCTTTTCAAAATTACTACTCCTGCTTTTCCTAATAACATGGGATTAGGAATTCTACTCAGTATTTAGTATTTTAAGTATTATACATATTCTGTAAAAATGATGTAATTTAAGAACTGTACATTTCTGTAAAAATGCTTCTGTATTGTTAATATCCTACATTCAATTAGTTCTTTAATCCTTAAAAGTTGTATCTTATAGTAATGTATTTTATGTAATGTACCAGTATATAGTGGAGCTTTTCTCCTCGGGCCTCTGCTGAAAATGGACATGTATCCAGCCAGACTAGCCCGGTCAACAAATGTAAAATAAAATAAAATAAAAATAAAATAAACTGGGTTAGGGAGGAACTCTGCTTCACATGGATGGGGAGCCTGTTCTGTAGACATGATAGTCTCTGGGATACATACTTATCTCTCCAGCGGGTCCTATTTATATCACAGGCAAGGTTTAAGTCCTTAGAACAGATAATTCAGGTGCTGTTTGTTTTATGGATATGCAGGAGGTCCATCAGAGTGGAGTCTGACAATGCCCTGTATGTCAGACACAGATCTACCCTCAAAAGCCTGTAGGAGACAGAATACAGGAACAGGGCCTTGAGGCGGTCTGCATAGGACATTTTACTGGAGCCCTGTATTGTTTTATTGAAAACTCTCTGTGGACATTCCAATTGTTGGATATGCCTGGTTAGGTACATACCAAAGGGGGTATTGTACTCAATGATTAGTCTGATGAATACCGAATACAATTGGACAAAGACATCCTTGGACTTAGATGCCATACCTTTGTTTATAAGTTGCGCAACATAGATTGATTTCCTCACCACTGTTGACACATGATGGTCAAAGTGTAGATTACTATCTATGTGTGTCCTCAAGTCCCTAATCACTGAGTCAACTCTAAGGGGTGTGTTGTCAATATGGTAGTTACCAGGGATGGATGACCTCCCAAAGGATACTATTATGCATTTCTTGGCATTTAGTTTTAGTCCATGGCTCTGACACCAGTTGTTTGTCTGTGCCAGGCCCTTCTGGAGAATATTTATGTCAGTGTTAGATTCAATGACGGTTCCTAATTTTAAATTATCTGTAAATTTAGTCATCCAGAGACCACTGACATTGGCCTTGACTTCTAAGAAGTAAATGCCAAAAAGGAGCAGTCCAAGGACTGATCCCTGAGGGACTCCACTTGTGACTGGCCTCTTTGTAGAGGTGGACTTCCCAGTTCTACCTTCTTGGGTCCTGTCTGTGAGCCAAATGGCTATCCATCAGGTGATATATAGGTTTGTACCTAACCTCTTGAGTTTGTCAACAATGCCCAAGTTGGATATTGTGTCAAATACCTTGGCTAATTCAAGGTAGGCAGTATGAACAATTTTGCCTTCATCCATTGCTTTAGTGACCTTCCGAAAGAAGCCCACCAGGGTGAGTATGAATGATCTGCCTTTGACGAAACCAAACTGGGTTGGGTCCAGTGTCTGGAGGTTTACTATTTGATCATCTCCATGATAATTCTTTCCATGGCTTTGCATATAAGACTAGTGAGACTTATGGTTCTGTAGTTTCCAGGGTCTGTAGATGGCCCATCTTTATGCAGAGGGATGACTGTTGCTGTTCTCCACTCATGAGGCACAAAACCTGTTTGGAGACTACAGTTTAATAGTAATTCCAGAGGCCCTGATAGGTCATATTTCATGGTATTTAGAAGGCATCTTGTGATACTGTCTGGGCCCATTGATGCAGTGTTCTTGATCTTAGAGAGAGGATTAAGGACCTGTTCCCTGCTGATAGTAGGGGGAGTTATATTTGATGATATTTCCTGAGGAAAAGTTGAGGAGAAGAGAGGGGTAAATTTGGAGTTGAATTTATCAGCCAGATTTGCTGTGTCTTCTGGCTCGGTATAGGTGGCTCCATTTACAATGAGCTCTGCACACAATTGTGTATTGCTTTTGAGGTTGTGGACATAGCTAAAGAATGCTTTGTGGTTGTCCTTGGCCTGGTAATCCAAAATTACCTCAAATTTGGCTTTGGTAGACTTTATTTGTCCTCTTGAGTTATTTATTTAGTTTGATGACAGTACTTTTATCTTGCTGGGTGCTGCACCTCCTAATTTTTTCCATGATTTTCTTCCTCCTGTTATACAGCCTACTGATTTTGTGATTCCACCAGGGTGGCTTATTTTTTGAGTTAGTTCTGTACTTCTTCCTGGTGGGTACAGCTGCCTCTATGCAGCTATTAACATGCTTGCACGGGGTTTGTTTGAACAGTTCTGCATAGGCAGCAGTGTTCTCAGGGTTTAGAGGAGCTTGGGATTTTGCGAGATTCTCACTTAATAACTGGAGGTTAGCCTTTGAATAGTTCCTGAATATTTCAGGTTTAGCTAAGGGTCCAGGTTTTAGTTTTACTTCAAAGGAGACCATTTTGTAGTCTGACCTTACAAGGAAAGGCATTACAGTAGAGGGTGTGTGGCTCTCTCCCATATTAGTGAGGATTTGATTCAGTATGTTTGCTTCCCTGGTTGGTGTACTGACTATCTGGTCCAGGGAGTATGTGTTTACAAAATCCAGGAAACTGTACCTGTACATTTGGGGTCATATGGGATTCCCATTTCATAGTGGGATAATTAAAGTCACTCATGAAAATGGTATTGGGTTGGATGGTTAGTGTTTATAATAAGTTTAAATATATGGTAAAGGGTTTCCTAGGTCATAGACAGGGACTTATAACTTGCAAGGAAGGAAGGACATTGCAGCCATTATCTGCAATTCCATCAGATGCAGCCAGTATGCTTATGCCTAGCCATTCCAGTGACACAACAGAAATTGGACAGGTGAAGGGTGAGGCCATTGATCAGGGAACTGTGGTTATTGTGCCTTCAGTGCCTGTTAAGTCTGGCCATAGCCAAAGTGTGGGTGAGGTGCCACACAGGAAGGTTGACAGGGGTGCTTGGAGGGAGCCTGCTGTCCCTCCCTCACCTGGTGCAGGTGTCTCTTCCCGTGTCACTTAACATACGTTTAGGGCCATCAGAGAGGTCCATGCATGTTCCCATGGGTGCTCCAGACAAATGCTCAGGGTTGTAGATGTGGTTCAGGTTGACATGCATGAATACCTCTACCATGTATTTGATTCCATGGATTGGGTGAATGACAAGTTGGAATGTGGAGTGTCTGGCATGGAATGTGTGATGTCTGTAATGAAACATCTGCTGGGAGGGGAACAGCATCCTCATGGGAGTAGGTTAGCCACATTATCTGCTGTCAGCTAATATGTCCATGCCCACTCACACTCCCATAATGGCAGTACTTCCACTGCACCTTCATTGAGTGTGCTGTCCACACCCAGACATGGCAGTCCATGAAGTCATGGTCTTTGGTGTCCCCATGAAGGGAGTTCATCTGGCAGACATTGGTCACATTCAGGAAGCAGCAGTGCATCAGACTGTGGGTGTGTATGTGCCAGTGAAACTCCTGAGAGAGTCATTTCTCGTGGTTGGGGATGACAATGATGAACTGCCACCTCTATCATGCACAGCTCACACCTGTCAGACATACCAAGATGTAGAGTCGGCACAGAGGTTGGCTGTGTGTATGCAGAGTCTCACACACCAGTTTCACCTGGAGGAGCCCTACACACACACACACACACACACACACACACACACACACACACACACACACACACACACACACACACACACACACACACACACACACACACACCAGTTACATGGTTTATCTCTGCAGCCTCAAACTCATTTTGTCTCAATGGCCATTAGTTGGCTTATCCAGATGTCTGCTGGTTTCTCCTTCTTACTCACACACACTTTGGTGTCAGCCTAGGCCTCCTGCTGTCCCCACACAACACCCTGTGCAAGTGATGATAACTGTGTCATATCCCTGTTTTCTATCTTTTCTTTCTGTTTTTGAAGTCAGGGATACATAAGCTTTGTGTCTGTTGCTCAGGGTGCATATTTGACTTAAAGTGCTTACTATATCTGCATTTGTGGTGATGAACTGGTAATTTTACCTTTAATGTATATTGGCCTTGGAAAGTTACACAACTGATCGCATCACAATGTCCCTACTTTATTGTGACTGATGTTGTGAGGGTTGTGAAATCAGAAACTGTAATGTGTATCATTACTTTCTAACTTCTCCCTTTAATTAATTAATATTACAAATATATGGCTAAACTCGGCCATGCAGTAACCATCACTACTTTTTAGGGGTATGACTGTGTGAATCTTTGCTGTCTGAGGCCTGCTACTAATAATGAACACATATAATTCACACAAGTCATTGCTGTCACATGTTAAGATAATTTTATAGGTTCATAGGTTCATAGGTTCATACTAGGCTATCTGCCCTAGGGCATTTATAAGCCTAGCCAGAGTTGTGTGGCTTTCACCACCCCTTAGGTTGAAGAATACTATACCCATTAGTTTGCTGTGCCTCTGTCCAGCAGTGATACAGAGATGATCCCCGGGGTAAACCTACAATCTCCCATCCACTGGTCAAGATTCCTCTTGAACAGAGCCAGCGAGGTGCTCTGTCTCACATGGACCGGGATTCTGTTCCACAGCACAGGGAGTCTCTGGGTGATGAATCTGTCCCTCCAGCATGTCCTATTTATATCCGTGTTGAGGTTTAAGTCTCTTGCTCTTGTGGCTCTGGTGGATTTGGATGTTTTGAGGTGGAGCATGTCCATTAATTCCGGGTTGGACATGGCCTTGTATGTCAGGCACAGGTCACCTCTGAGCAGACGGTATGCGACTGAATAGAGCTGGAGTTTCTTCAGTCAGGCAGCATATGGCATATTTTTGAGCCCCTTTATCCTTTTGGTGAGGAACTTTTGGGGTCTTTCCAATTGCTGCAGGTGTCGGGTAAGATACATTCCGAACGGGGCATTGTATTCAATCATTGGTCTGATAAGTGAAGAGTACAGGGGAGCAATGACCTCCCTTGATCTGGATGTGAATCCCTTCATAATCAGGTGGGCAATGTAGAAGGTCCTCCTAACTACTTTGGCAATGTGAGTGTCAAAAGAAAGGTTACTGTCAACTTGGGTCCCCAGGTCCCTGACAACCTCTTCTGTGCTTAATGGATTGCCACCTATGTGGTAACTTGGGGTTACCTTGTTTTTACCAAAGGGTATGACTATACATTTTTTGGCGTTTAGCTTAAGGCCATGGCTCTGGCACCAGTTATCCATTTCTATGAGACCTCTCTGAAGGATATCTCTGTCTGATGGATTTTCAGCTATGGCGCCCAGTTTGCAGTCATTTGCAAACTTTGTCAGCCACAATCCTCCTATGTTTGCCTGCACTTCTGAAAAGTAGATGCCGAACAAGAGGGGGCCCAGGACTGAGCCCTGTGGGACACCGCTTGTGACCGGCTTGGAGTCTGACATGGCACCAGCAACTCTAACCCTGTGGGTTCTGTCCTTGAGCCAGTTTGCAACCCATCTTGTGACATATGGGTTTACATTTAAGCTGGTGAGCTTTTCTATGATACCCGAGTGGGGTATTGTGTTGAAAGCTTTTGCAAGGTCAAAGTAGGCTGTGTGAACTGCCTTACCCTCATCAATGGCTTTGGTGACTGTTTCAAAAAAGTCGACCAAGTTCAAGAGGCATGATCTGCCCTTGACAAAGCCGAATTGGGTAGGATCCAATGTCTGTAGGTCCCCTATGTCTTTATTTATGAGTTCCATTATGATCCTCTCCATAGCTTTGCAGACCAGGCTTGTTAAGCTTATGGGGCGGTAATTACCAGGGTCCGTAGAAGCACCGCCTTTGTGGAGTGGGACCACAGTTGCCGTACGCCACTCTTTGGGTACGTATCCTGTGGTAAGGCTAAGATTAAACAGCAGCCTTATGTGTGGGTTTAGTTCCTCATTGAGTTTGTGTAGCACACAGCCGGGGACACCATCCAGTCCCATTGATGCTGTGTTTTTAGCTTTAGAGAGAGCAGCTCTCACCTGGGCATTTGAGATGATTGGGGGGCTACACTCTGCTGGGATAGATATTTCTCCTTTTGGGGGGGAGGGAGGGGAGACATTTTCACTGAACCTGTCTGCCAGTATGTTTGGAATGTCTATGGGTTCAGTGATTTTTGCATCATTTTGGACTAATTCTGAGCATATCTGGGAGTTTCCACCCAGATTTCTAACATAGCTAAAGAAGGCCTTATGATTGTCTTTTGAGTCCTTGGTGATTTTTCTCTCAAAGTTGGCCTTGGATGATTTTATGAGTGATCGTAGTTCTTTACTAGTATTGATCAGAGATGTCTTCCCTTTTAGGGATTTTGCTCTATCTTGTAGTAGCTTTCTCCTCTTGTTGTAAAGTTTGTTTATGGCTGGGGTCCACCAGATCAGGCGCTTGCCTTTGGTGGAAAGGGTCTTGATTTTATTTGGGATTGCTTGATCCATGCAATCCTGGAGGTGCTCATAGAAAGCATTTGTAAGGGATTCAGCAGCATGGGTTGTGGTTTCCAATGGCTCAGGGGCCTTGAAGGATACCACACCAGTCTTAAGAAGTGTGAAGTTGGCTTTTGAGAAGTTCTTCACTGTGGTCTTTTTTGTTGGGGGTGGGGGCGGGATGTGGATCTCCAGTGAGATTAGTTTATGGTCTGATCTCACCAATGAGGGATATACTTCCTGTGTGGAGCATTTTGTCCCCATGTTTGTGATGATCAGGTCTAGTATATTTTCACCTCTTGTGGGAATGGTGACAAGTTGTTCCGTAGCATTTGAGTTTATGAACTCCAGGAACCTTTGGGCTAGGGTATTGGGGCTTGAGTAATGTTCCCAGTCTATGTTTGGGTAGTTGAAGTCACCCAATATGATGGTGTTTGGAAGAAACATTTATACTCTCCAGTGTCTTCAGGAAGACTGTGTGGGGTTCCTGAGTTAGAGAGGGTGGCCTGTAACATGCTACAAACTGTAGAGCAGTTTTGCCTATGGTTAATTGCACCTGAATGGTCTCTGATGCTTCGTGAGTTGCCACCAGCCTGGAGGTGTGGGTATCCTTGATGAATATGGATACAGCCCCTCCTTTTGTGGTACGGTCTGGGTTTTGGGGCTGGAACGCATGATTTGAGGCAAAACCTGATAGTGCCGGGGTGCTCTCAGGAGCCTTGAACCAGGTTTCAGTCACAGCACAGACATCGATGTTCTCCATACTGAGGAGGGCTTTGAGGGCATGCATCTTGAGATTTAGACTTCTGGCATTGAGCAGCATTACCCTTAGTTTTTTTCCATTATTGTTTTCTAGGGCGGTGGGTTTAGAATTTGAGCCTTGTCTAAAAAAGGCACTATGGGGGTGGCAAGAGCCTTTGCCAATATCCGGAAACCCAGGGGTGACAGGTGCAAGCCATCCCTTGCGAAGCAGCATGGCTTGTCAAGCATGTCATTCCAGGCAGACAGACATTGGATCCCCTTAGAATGACACCAGAAATTAAGCCAATTATTAAAACTGATCATTTTGTCTCTGTATTGTGGCATCATTCTTGGTGAAGGTAGGATACTGCTCAGGGTCAGGGTCATACCAGCCTGGGCTACATAATCTGAGAGCTCCTTTATGTCTCTTTTCATGTAGTCTAGGGAGGTATGTCTCAGGTCATTCACACCGGCATGGACAATGACTGAGTCATACTTGTACTTGCTGTGGAGTGACCTGAGTGCTTGTGTTATGTGGCGGATTCTAGTACCTGACAGGCAGCTTACTGTGACCCTCTCCTTGTTCAGTCTGGTGAGTGGGACGTCAGTGTGTCTGACTATGGAGTCACCTATGACAAGTGTGTCTGGCATTGTGTTTGGCCTTAAGGGCTGTGACTGATTTGCACACTGACTTTGTGATCTATGTGTTGCTTGTGTTATGTCATGAGGTAGCAGTTGTTTGGGTGTCTGCTTTGGAGACCTCCGCTGTTTTGGTAGATTTTTGATCAGTGCCTCTGAGTATGTCTTTGTGTGTTTATGTGTTTGATTTGTAGTTGTGATAGTTCTATGTGAGACTGGGTTTATGGTGTGTGTGATTACCTTCTCCTCCTGTCTGGTTTTGCCAGTCCTGAGTTGAGAGAGCTCAGCCTCCAGTTTGGCTATATAGTTGCATCTCTCGCATGTATTTGTGTTTTGTGGGAGGAGGAGAGGGTTGTCTTTGTACATGAGGCAATTGTAACTTTGCCTCAATATTCCCAGATTCACCAGCTGAGCAGGAGAGGACGCTAGCAACTGACCCTTTGACATGCTAGAAGAAATGAAAAAGTTTGCTGTGTAACTGAGTCAGAAAGGACCTATAGGGAAGTGGGTACTCAAGGGGGTTTTAAGCTAGTGAAGTACTTTGTATAATATAGAAGTGCTTTACCTGACTAAAAAATGCTTTAGGAACAAGTGCTGAGCTTTACAGATAGAGAATAGACTGTTTAGATTACAAGTAGAGCAGTTCTAAGGGAAAAAATAAAGAGCAGACTTTACGGAGCCAGAAATAGTTTAACCTTGTTTAACCGGCGCTGCCCGATGGTGCTCTAGTGGCAACTCCGCGCTAAATGCAGAAAAGGCAATAAGTCACTAGTACAGGCTAGCACACTTTAGTGGGCAGCCAAACAATTAAATTAAACAGCAAACAAACACTTTTCGACTTGAATTAGACTAATTTCGACTAAAATGTACTTTTAAGTGCAGATAATAAAAAATGCAGTAAATAACTATGAAAACAGTTAAAGCTTGCTCTAGGTAAGCAGTAGAAGGTAAAACAAATATAAAAAACAGCAGGATACTTAATTAATTGTAGTACTAATCTCCCACTTCTTACTTGCTTACAGTACCAAATACAGTGATACAAGGATATGCCACTCATTCATATTATTATACAATACACTCCAGGTTACAGATGTACCTTGTAAAAGCAGAATTTGACACAGTTATAGTTCAGGGCTGATTCTGTCTGATGCAAGCAGTTCACAGCCAGTATATGGGGAAGTAAAGGTTGTGTGAGTTGCCTAGCATCAATGCTACTATATGTATGTGTGTGTAAGACGAAGGTTTTAGGCCCCTAGGTGGTGAATGAGTGTGCTATGCATTGTTTCTTAGCCAATGCTAGGGCATACTGAGTACACCGACATCTGCCTACATCTACAGTAGCTGGTGGTTCGTCCTTTGACTCCTCATCTGCCTGTGCCTGTGGTGACCATGTCATTGGTGCTGGCATGTGTGCCCATATCCCTTGTTGATCCTTCTGAAGCTGTTTTCTCGGGATTATGTTGTATAGCATGGCACATACTGTGAATATTAATGTACATGTCCATAGATTGTACTGTAGGGCTCCCCCAGATGTATCTAAGCAGCAGAAAACCATGGCTTCAGCAGCCTAAAAACATGTCTATGATATTTCTGGTTTAGCATGTGCCTCATTGTGGCATTATTTCATGGGCGGGTGTGCATTTCTGATGGGTTTAGCCATGTTTTCAGTTACTAGCCTGTATCCCCTAGTAGATGCCTTGTGGAATATCCCCCCTAGCATACATCTGATACAGTTGGGAGGTGTGTCAGATATGTGAGTCTTGGTAACTGCCATGGTTGCCAGCACACACATTCAAGATGATTCCCCTGGCATTGCACACAACATGGCAGTTGATAGAGTGGTAGCCCTTTCTGTTAATGTACAGCCTATCCTGTTCCCCAGGTGGTGCCTTTATTCTATATGTGTGCAATCTATGGTACCCAGTACTTTAGGGTAGTATGCTATACAGTAGAACTCCTGCATATTTCTGGCCCTCTCCTCAGAACTATGGGGAAAATATGGAATACATGCATTTGAGCGAACAACCTTTTGTCGATCAGGTACAACATCGACCTGCAATGTCGAATCTCCCTGTGGCGAACGGTCGGAATGTCGAACAAAACACAGAAATTCAACAATTCTGACTGCTCAACCACCTAAACAAGTGCTACCATGGGTCACAAAGGGGGGAACATTTTGCATTTCACTTACTTTGTGTTCGCATTTATGCGAACTTGCTGAACTGCATTCAAACATTTTCCGATCGGCCAACTACCAGCCAATCAAATGCACGTATTCCAAAAAATATATGTGGTCAGTGCCATGTGGGAGCATAGCATTCAGGAAATGGTGGGGGATCCTGGATGTTGATGCCTGTGACACCCTAGCATGTCCCCTGTTGGTCATTGAATGGTACCTGTAGCTAAGATGCTAAGATACTAAGAGATATACATACCTTTGTCTCCACTGGAACAGGTTTCCTTCGGATTGGCTCTGGCTCTGAGTTGAGGATGGTAAAGATTGCAGAGTTCCTAGTGTGTCCCTGTCCACCCTGTAGTGCTGTACAATGTCCACATCATGGAGGTTGCAAAAAGCCAAATGGGGCCTGACAATTGTTCTCCTTCTTGGCCTAGGCCGATTACCAGCAGCAGTAGCTTTGGCTTCAGCCTGTAGCACATACAAATGAATAAACGCAGCAGCAGTCCCTAACATTCTGTCCATGTAGATTCCTTTCCATGGCTGTATTCCAAAAGTTTTGGAATTTGCATGGAAAACCAGTATGGAGTCTAAACGGATGTTTTATAGCTTGTTGAATAGCTCCGCCATGTTAGCTTGGTTAATTAGCATGTAACTCAGCTGTAATTAGCATGCCACAGTGACTACCTTGTTTGCGAGAGGGTGCGCACCTCTATAGGGTGCTTATTGAATCTAAAACATTCCACAGCAGTATGTGCATCATGCCACAACACACACAAGGTGGAAAACAACAGTGTAGGCTTTATTGAATCCTGGGGAAAAACTTTTTGAAATCTTGGTACTCCACAGACTGCTTAAATAATGCATTAAATTATTTTTTTATGAATAGCATACAGATGTTTGTATCTACACTTAGACAATTTTCAAATAGTTTTTCCAACATAAAAACTGTCACAAGACAAGCACACTGCAACATAAACTATGCCACTAGATTCATAGGCATAGTACAACTTTGCTGTAAATAGTTTGTCAAACCTTGACAAACACAAAGTTATACCTTCAAAAATAAATCTACACCATTTACACGTTCCATACTTAAAGGTATCTCTTTTACCTTGATAATTATTGGGTGAATTTTCCATCAAATTCTAGTAATATTTTATTATTTTGAATCATTTTAAACACAACACATGGTGCATTTCCTATTAGTTTCTGTTAAGTCATCATTCCATGAAATAGTTTTCCAATTATAAGTAAGCACATTTTTAAAACTACTACTGTTCACATACATGCTGAACTACTAGAGCCACACAACAATGATCTACTAGATTTGACCCTATATTACTTGGTGGCTTGTAAACAAAAACTCTTGAAGTTAATGCACATAATTAAACCACCTCTTATTTAATGAGCAGGTCTGTGGACAGTAGCATTAAAATGTGCTTACTAAAAACTGGAAAATTATTTGGGGAGCTACAGAATTATTGGCTACTTCTAAGCTTCCTAATGTCAGTGAAGAAAGCCTTATAGTTGTCTTTTGAATTAATTGCAATCATAAGGTCATAGTCAGCCTTATATTTCCTAATAGTGATTTAAATCAATTTATAATGACAACGTTAATATCTTTTAATGATGACCAGAAGTGTGACCTTTATTAGACTGATAATGCCACCTTGTGGGTTTAATTTGTAACTTGTAAAATGATGTTATTGCCACACTCACCACTGATGCTTTAATACATCTGTTAAAGATGGAATAACATTCAGAGGAATACTTCAATTTATTAGAGACCCTTTTCTTTTGTCATATATACTTCCCTCTATATAAGGATTTTAACTGCTTTTTTACTATGTATAGATATTTACTCCTACTTAATCATCCTGCCTGATGTGAGTTAAAACTTGATTTTACTCAATTTCACATATTAACAACTAGTCTGTATAATGCTGTCACAATGTTGTACTTCATCTTGTGTTTATCTGTTTAGTGCTCTTTTAATGGGTCCCCCTGAAAGTCATGAATACCCAATAAGGCTAAACTGGGCATCTATGGGACCAGATAACATCTCAGGCTGCATTCTGCATTGGTCCAGCAAAAACTAGCAACACCAAACACTGGGTATAGTATTCAATCATAGTCTAAGGACAGGATTCATCCCAGCTGAATGGAAGACAGCCACCATTATCCCATTACACAAAGAGAGTGTCTCCATGGACACCATAGACCCATTAGCCTGACTAGCCTAATCTGCAAGACCATGGAATATATCATCATGGACCTCATAAACAAGGACATTGACAGTCTTCAAGCATTCAACCCTACCTAGTTTAGATTTGTCAAAGGGAGAGCATGCCTGTGGAACCTGGTGGACAACTTCAAGACAGTCACCAAGGCCCTGAACAAGGGGAAATCTGTGCATACTGCCTACCTGGATTTAGCAAAGTCACTTGACACCATTCCTCCCTCAGGCATCATCAACAAACTTAGCCAGGTAGGCATCAACCCTTACCTCATTATGTGGGTAGCAAATTTACTTAATGATAGAACCCACACAGTTGCCACAGTGGTAAGAAGGACCTTCTATATGGCCCACCTCATAAGTGAGGGCATTGCATCCAGAAAATAAGGAGTCATAACCTCCCTGTACTATTCCCTCATCAGGCCAGTAATTGAGTATAACCCCCCCCCCCTTCAGCATGTATGTTTCCAAGCACCTGTAGCAGCTAGAGAGGCTGCAAAAGTTCCTGACTAGGAAAATTTATGGTCTCAAGCTTCTACATTATGGGGGTAGGCTCAAATCTGTATCTCTTTATTCTGTGTCATACAGATTGCTCAGAGGCAACCTCTGCCTTGCATATAAAGGTATCTCTGACCCCACTTTATTAGAAATGCTGCATACCTGAAAGTCAAACTGTACACGTGTTTCTCGCTCTGAAGACCTTAACTTGCTATGTGACATATGCAACATCAAAAGAACTTGCTGGTGGGTCACGTTTGTTTCCCAGAGGTTGCCCCACCTTTGGAATAGGCTCCCTCTTCACATTAAACAGAGTACTTCATTGGACCTCATTAATTGCAATCTAGATGATTGGATAGGAAGAGAAAATTCACCCTGGTGGTCCCACCAGTGTCTCTCCTGGATAGAGACAACAAGTGCTGATCTTGAAAACAAGAGACAAAAAAAAAAAGTCTACTAACTTCCTACTAGCTAGAGATACAGTGGTTACATCACCTTTGGAACAAATTTGCAATTCAAGTTAAACAAAGTCCCTCATTGACCCTATTTAAGCGTAACTTGAACTATCGGATGAGTAACCAGAAATTCACCCCTGGAGTTCCACCTGTATCCCTCTTGGACAGGGGCAGCAAGTGCTGTGTTTGGTGTCTGCTTGAAACAGACACCATTGGGAACAAGGGTTGAACTTGGCTAGGCTTATAAGGGCTGCAAGGCCATTAACCTAGTAACCTTCTATGATCATATGATCGAAATAAATAAATAAATAAATAAATGAAACTGATAAATAAACATGAGTGTGCTAACAGGGTATGTTCCTCTACTGCTGACTAATATTAGGAAAGATAGCCTCTGTGTGGAAGATGCTGTGCTACACATTACACAAAACTGTGATGTACAGAAACCACACTGATATTTTGCATGTATACCCATGCCATGTAGACCACATGATAGCCTACTTTGTTCTCACTACTGCTAAAAGAAGAGGGCCATGCAAGTGCCAGCACTGTAGGGCACAGTAATGCCACTGAGTAAATGATCTGCAATATGAGTGGGCCATTGTGCAGTGTAACAGCACATCAGGTCACTGTTCCTTATCATGTATTCACTGCCTTTCTATGACATGTATGCCTGCTGCCTGATGAGAAGTTTATGCATCTTGTTATATGTGCATCCATATTCCCAGCCTCAGCAGCTAAATATGTGGAAAGTTTGTTATGAGTTGCTGCTTTGTTCTCATCTGTAAGTTGGTGTTTTAGAGACATGGTTGTATTCTTATATCAGGCTGAAAGTCATAAAGTGCCAGATTTTTTGCAGAGGAATCTAACTGAAAATGTGCATGTTTGACTATGTATTTTCAGCCTGCAGCTGACCTAAGCTAATGCTGACAAATTGCTGCAAAGCAGCATTTGGCAACTACATAAACCATCTGTCATGATGTGTTACTGCTAGTAGCACAATATGAATAACAAAGTGTAGAGCCCCTGATGATAGCAACATATGCATGTAATGGAATCCATGTAAATTTGTCAGGCAAATTATTTGGGCAACAGATGCACAAGTGTTCTAATGGGACTTCAGCCAATATCAGCACATACATTGAAACGCATCTAACATATTTTGATGCGTGCAGTTGTCATCCTTCAGAGTTATAGTACTACAGTGTTGGCATGCTAGTTTGGCTGGTTTGTTTGTGACATATCCTGGCCTGTGCATATGAATACAAATATATAAGCAGTCATGCTAGGTAGTACACAGCCAACTCATGTACAGCATGTTCACACAGACCACATTCATGTGGCTCCATGTGTGTTGATTTTTCATAGGGATTTTCTATGACCACTGTAAACTATTTCACAACTGTACCTCTGCTTGCTTGTAAAGCTATAAGGAGGAATGTAAGAGTGAGCAAAATAGAGGTGGGAATAGTATAGTGTGGGTAGTGTGGCTGTACTCAGATGTGTGTGTTGGATTTGTGTGGCTGGTGTTTAGGGAAAGGGAGAGGGTGTAATAGGGTGTCAGGGGAGATGGAGTCAGCCAGGAGATAGAAAAGTACAGTGCTATGAGTTGGTTAGCTGGGAATTAAGGAGTTGTTTGAATTTGGAGGTGTTAGTGGCAGTTATGATTTGTTGTGGGTTGGTGTTCAATATCCTAGAGATGTGATTAGAGTAGAGTGAGTCCCCAAAACTGTTGTTTTATTTTTGTGACTTTTAGTATGAATTTTTAGTGGCTCTCAGACTTCTATTAGTGGTCTGGAGTTGTAGAAGATTATGGAGAGATGGACATTTGTCACGTGCATCGGATGCATATATCCATGTGCTTTACAGGCATTCTTTTCAGTAGCTTTGATGTAAACTACATTAATGCTGCTGTTTTAAAACTCTTTGACATTTGTAAATTCCCTTATACATGAATTAGTAATTAAATGTAGTCTGCTGTATTTCTTATTTACTACGTATGTGAAGTTGTGTTTGTGTTTGTCTATGTGTATCTCTGTGTATGCATGTATATTTTTATTTGTGTCTATGTATGGGTGCATGTGGGTGCATTTTACTAGACTGTAACAATCTGTTTTTGTTGCTTTTGTCTCCATATTCACTTGAGATGTACAAACACATGATACAATTGCACAGACTGCACATGCTCATTATGAAAGTACGGTAAGTATGGTAATAACTGTTATCTTAGCTGGGATATAGCTGGTTTGGTGGGGTCAGTCTGGTGGCTACATGCTTTCAGTCTCAGGATTAGGTATCACAACAGTCAAACAGCAGGAGTGGACACAACAAGTCAGATGCTGGCATGTGGTCACATGGGCAGATGTAAAATCTGGGATTGTATCTAATTTCCTTGACTGTCTGTACATGCAACTTTATTATGGGGCTTGAACTGCACTGAGCAATGCTACTATACCATCCTATGCCCAGCCAACATCCCCCCACATGCATGAATCACATACCCAGTGTGTACTTTCATCATATCTCATTTGTTGTACTGTGCCCTATATTATTGTCAGCCTCCACATTGTGAGGTGCCCCCCCAACACTGTGCATCTGTAGCATTTATCTACCTTATTTGTATTTGCATTCTTATTAAATCATGTACCATCTTTGTCATTCCCCAGTCTACAAACTTTCTCACAATGTTGCTCATGCTGTTTCATAAAAAGATAAACATTCACAAAATATTACTCTGATCAGTGTCATGCTTAAAACGCTGAATAACAGAATAGCAATGTACAGCGCTTTCTAGTGTTGACAATGTTCTTATTCAAATATATAACCACATTTGCATGGTCCAACAATGCTGTTCTTATCACCCAGCTATACATTTACATTTCATCAGACCTAGGTTGAACAGCATTACTGCCACATCTGGCTCCAGAGTCACAGACTACAGAACAAGTTAAACCTTGCACACTCCATTTCTATTTTCCCTTGTGCAATGTACCTGCTTGCTTTATATTACCCATGTCATCACCTAGCCTATTAGCTTGTTTTACTCTCTGTTGGTCATGTTTAAGGTGGGGGGGTGGAAGATTTGATTTCAGTCAACTGTTGTAGCACAAGTGAAAAGGGAATTTTCTTTTTTAATGTATCAAGATCACTACGATACTTTCTGCAAGCATATGTGTGATATGTCTTGCTATGTACATGCTTAGTGCTCACAAATATAAATGCAATTTCCTATGTATCCAAGAAATATTCCATTTCTGGTGTTCCATCTGTTTTTTTTTTATACTGTTACTAAGCATGTGGGGTTCTTATGCAATGCAACAGGGTAGCAATGGCTGATAAGTAAAAATGAAACTGCAAATCCAGCACAGAGACTAAGCAGATACATAAATATCTAAGTACAGTAGAGAGTCAGTTATCTGAAAGTCGATTATCTGAAATGTCAATTACCCGAATGCAGCCTTCCAAAGTTTCCGGGTAGGAAAAAATCATAAAGTCTGAATATGTAAACATTATACATATTTGCGGTGACTGCTTTTCTGTCCTTGTAGCCCTCTTGCGTGTGAAAGATATTCTTTATTGTACACTGGAGTCGCTGAATGGTTGAAAAACGTATTCCATGCATGCAGAAAAAAACAAGATTTTGAATGTTTTTTATCCAGTTCAGTTATATGTTTAATTATCTGAACAGTTTGATTATCCAAACTACCCTAGGTCCCAGTTAGTTTGGATAATTGACTCTCTACTATAAATATATGAACAGACTCAGCTTCTAACAAACATAACACCAGGATTCACATTTGTGCTTGTTTTCTTCTTTCAGAAGCACATCAAGAATTACTTTTATATGGTTTACATTAGCACAGTGCTGCAGAGGATAGGATTGCCTCCTCACAGCAAGCATGCATCTGGTTTGATTCCTGGGTGGGGTGGGGTGCCTTTTGTGTGGAGTCTGCATGTCCTTCCTATGTTCACATGGGTTTTCTCCCAGTGTTCTGGTTCCATCCCACACTCCAAAAACATGCAGCAATGATCTGGACACTCTAAATTGAATGTAGGTGTGTGTGGCATGGAAGAACAACTGTAACAGGGCTAGCCACCCCGTGGTGGGAACTTTGGGTGTAGATGATTATCACTGTTGAAGTGATTCCTGATCCCTTGGGCAAAAATAGGAAAATAGGTTATGAACGGATGGAGTGCAAAGACTGATAATAAAAATGAAGGTTAAATTAAAAACAAACAGATATACCATTTCTTAGTTTAAAATGTCATATTTTAAGAAGTGAATTAGAGTACAGCTATCATCCAAAGTCATGTCAGTTCTTTATTCATTAAACAATAAAATGAGGCAGCCCTATACCCGCAGCCACTGTTATGCCTTACATATCATGGGCTATGTAGCTTTGCAGGGCCAAGTTCATACTTTGCTCTGTCAGAATTGTTACTCCAGAACTACTGATAAAAGGAAGATGTTGCATTAGTGATTAATGAATAATTCATTTCAACTAATTACTAGACAGGAAATTTAAACAAAAATTCAGCCTAGGCTGCCAAGTAAGTCACAGTGGGAGGCTTAATGTAACAGTTTAGAAATCGTGTCTGTGAATATTTCACAGGGATATGCTATATCAGAGTGCAACCATTTGGCAGTTTAGTGCAGAAAGTAAAGGCTATGAGCTGGTAATGAGATTCATCCTGTTGTCCTTAGTTTGATTTCTTTAATCTCTACTTTTAAATTGGGTGACAATGAGAAAGTCCTTATCCTGACAGTGCTTCTTGGTCATGCCAGAAAATCATTATTTGTGGTTTACAAAGGTAATAAGTAAATGAATAAAAAATGTCACAACTGATGATGCAAGAAATGTACACTGTGCCAATGCAGCAACCATTTTGTTTTGATTTTGTGTTGTGTGCTTTTAACTGCATCTTTTTATTAATCTAGTTTCTCGCTAATGTTAAAAAAGTGCAAACTGCTCAAGTCTGACTAAACTAAATCAAATCTCATGCTCTGATATGCACAGTGTACATAATCTATGCAGTGAGCATAGAGGGCTGAGACTGTCTGATCAATTTACTCTACTAGTTTGTGTGTGTGTGTGTGTGTGTGTGTGTGTGTGTGTGTGTGTGTGTGTGTGTGTGTGTGTGTGTGTGTGTGTGTGTGTGCGCACAGTGTACATAATCTATGCAGTGAGCATAGAGGGCTGAGACTGTCTGATCTATTTACTCTACTAGTTTGTGTGTGTGTGTGTGTGTGTGTGTGTGTGTGTGTGTGTGTGTGTGTGTGTGTGTACATACACGTGTGTGTTATTCATGTGTACGTGTCTGTGTGTGTGCATGAGTGTGTGTGTGTGTGTGTGTGTGTGTGTGTGTGTGTGCATGATTGCATGTGTGTATGTGCGTGCATGCATGTGTACATATGTGTATGACTCGTGTGTGTGTGTGTGTGTGTGTGTGTGTGTGTGTGTGTGTGTGTGTGTGTGTGTGTGGTGTGTGTGTGTGTGTGCGTGCATGCATGCATGCATGTGTGAATTTACTTGTGCAGCTGTCTACCAAGTATGCTAAAGCACTCGATTCCCTATTAGAAGACCGAAGATGCATTCTTTCGAATGCATCTTGGTCGAACTCAAAAGCCTGAAATGGCAAAATAACAAAGCAGTTTTTGAGCGAATTCTTTCCCTGGGAAAGAATTCACTTGGCCTCTTCGTTACTTTGCCATTTTCGGCACTGTAGTGCGGTCTTGGAGTTGGTATATTTAAGTAGGGGGATTGTGGTGGGTGCAGTCC
The DNA here is from genome assembly GCF_019279795.1 of Protopterus annectens. Classification (NCBI taxonomy): domain Eukaryota; kingdom Metazoa; phylum Chordata; order Ceratodontiformes; family Protopteridae; genus Protopterus; species Protopterus annectens. The sequence goes on from NC_056726.1 coordinate 1,087,959,980, forward strand.
CCCCACATCGGGGGGTGGGGGGTGAAGCCCCCCACTTAATGTGATGTTTAAAGTGTTTTATTTTTTATTTATTTATTTTTGTTGGAACAGCAATTTTTTTCCCTAGGAAAAAAATCGCTGGTCTGACAGTTCGAAATTGTAAGCTTTCGCTTATATAGGGTTGATTAATCACCACTGACTTTTTTAAGCGTTTGGTGATCTAATATAGACCAGAGCACTCACGTATACTGTTGAGTGGTTAACAATGGCCATGACTTATGGCTTTGTGTTAGCACTGCACATTATGTGGAGTGGGATGTTGCATGCATCTTGCTGTGAATGTAGAACACTCATGCATTCAAGGATTTCACAGGCACTGTCTGAGGCTGTGGATGTCACTAATGCTACAGAAATATCACATTCACTTTACATGTCTATATCTCACTAAACTGCTAACTTCTTTGCACTGCATGTGTTTCTGTTGCTTCTGTCATCCTTCTTAGTTGCACATGTAGCCACTCTTGATGAGGTTGCACTAACTGGATGTGATCCTGGTGAAGGTTGATGTGATGGGGGTTGGGACAGTGCTTGTAGATAATCTTTCTGGCAGATGGTATTCCTGCAGCTACACATTCTTGAGCAGAGCCTGATTAGCTACATTTTAAAAATGCTGGATCTTGCCATGAGCATACAGGCATGAAACCATGTATTTGTCAGTGTGGATGATATTTGTTGTGTACTGTGACATGTATGATAGAGACTACACATGCAGTACTGGAAAAGGATGATATTTGCTGTGAACTGTGACATGTATGATAGAAACTACACATGCAGTACTGGAAAAGGATGATATTTGTTGTGTACTGTGACATATATGATAGAGACTACACATGCAGTACTGGAACAGGATGATATTTGTTGTGTACTGTAACATGTATGATAAAGACTACACATGCAGTACTGGAACAGGATATTTGCTGTGTACTGTGACATGTATGATAGAGACTACACATGTAGTACTGAAACATGATGATATTTGCTGTGTACTATGACATGTATGATAGAGACTACATATGTAGTACTGGAACAGGATGATATTTGTTGTGTACTATGACATGTATGATAGAGACTACACATGCAGTACTGGAACAGGATGATATTTGCTGTGTACTGTGACATATATGATAGAGACTACACATGCAGTACTAGAACAGGATATTTGTTGTGTACTGTGACATGTATGATAGAGACTACACATTCACTACTGGAGCAGGATATTTGTTGTGTACTGTGACATGTATGATAGAGACTACACATGTAGTACTGCAACAGGATGATATTTGCTGTGTACTGTGAAATGTATGATAGAGACTACACATGCAGTACTGGAACAGGATGATATTTATTGTGTACTATGATATATATGATAGAGACTACATATGTAGTACTGGAACAGGATGATATTTGCTGTGTACTGTGACATGTATGATAGAGACTACATATGTAGTACTGGAACAGGATGATATTTGTTGTGTACTATGACATGTATGATAGAGACTACACATGCAGTACTGGAACAGGATGATATTTGCTGTGTACTATGACATGTATGATAGAGACTACACATGCAGTACTGGAACAGGATGATATTTGCTGTGTACTGTGACATATATGATAGAGACTACACATGCAGTACTAGCACAGGATGATATTTGTTGTGTACTGTGACATGTATGATAGAGACTACACATTCACTACTGGAGCAGGATATTTGTTGTGTACTATGACATGTATGATAGAGACTACACATGTAGTACTGTAACAGGATGATATTTGCTGTGTACTGTGAAATGTATGATAGAGACTACACATGCAGTACTGGAACAGGATGATATTTATTGTGTACTATGATATATATGATAGAGACTACATATGTAGTACTGGAACAGGATGATATTTTCTGTGTACTGTGACATGTATGATATAGACTACATATGTAGTACTGGAACAGGATGATATTAGTTGTGTACTATGACATGTATGATAGAGACTACACATGCAGTACTGGAACAGGATGATATTTGTTGTGTACTATGACATGTATAATAGAGACTACACATGCAGTACTGGAACAGGATGATATTTGCTGTGTACTGTGACATATATGATAGAGACTACACATGCAGTACTAGAACAGGATGATATTTGTTGTGTACTGTGACGTATGATAGAGACTACACATTCACTACTGGAGCAGGATATTTGTTGTGTACTGTGACATGTATGATAGAGACTACACATGTAATACTGTAACAGGATGATATTTGCTGTGTACTGTGAAATGTATGATAGAGACTACACATGCAGTACTGTAACAGGATATTTGTTGTGTACTATGACATATATGATAAAGATTACATATGTAGTACTGGAACAGGATGATATTTAAAGTGTACTGTGACATGTATGATAGAGACTACACATATACTGTAACAGGATGATATTTGTTGTGTACTGTGACATGTATGATAGAGACTACACATGCAGTACTGGAAAAGGATGATATTTGCTGTGGACTGTGACATGTATGATAGAAACTACACATGCAGTACTGGAACAGCTTGATATTTGTTGTGTACTCTGACATGTATGATAGAGACTACACATGTAGTACTGTAACAGGATGATATCTGTTGTGTACTGTGACATATATGATAGAGACTATACATGTAGCACTGTAACAGGATGATATCTGTTGTGTACTCTGACATGTATGTTACTGCTTGCACCATCCATGTGATGTCCTACTACTGCTCTTTTTGAAGTGATTGTACAAGTACAGTGCTGGGACTTTTCCTAGGGCATGTATGACTAGAAAAATGGCATGATCTCTTTCAATGTAATGAAGTTATGGCAAATTACCCAAACCAATAAATACATGTTTACAGTTATAAAGAAAATCCTCATTCTTTACATGCAAATACTAAATTCTTTTCACCAGTGCCAGTCTTCTGCCATCTTAAATGACTAAAAATAAAAGAAGCAACTACACCAGCTACATGAAACTGAATCTTTTTTTCTTATTCTTGCATCCACAAGTGAGTAATGTCTGACATCTTTGCAAACATTACCTGATTTAGGAAGCAGCTTTTACAAAAGACTTTAATTTATTCTGTTTCAGTAACAGTGCATCAAATGTTTGAGCAGACATTATATTACATTCTGCCTGTATATGTAGTTTAAACACGATTCTATAGCTGCATGTTGTAGAGTTTCTTTGCCAAGATGGCTGACTGAGATTTTTGTTTTAATTACTCTGTGTCACATTCTTGTATGGCAGGCAATTTTCTGACACATATTGTACCTACAAGTAAATAATTCTCATGTATTTGTTCTTCTTCCACATGAAGTATTTTTGGTTGCAAATTTCATTCTTTTAATTTTATACATTTTATGAAACTGATTTATTTTTACCACATCACTTATTAAACTCTCCAGATTTTATCACTATCCAGTTTTTTCACAAATTTTATGCATTTCATGATTCTTTCAACTTATGTGATGTTATGCTCCCACATTTTCCTATTTCCCTTCTCACAAGCAACTTTAGACACCCCTCACTAATATGTATATAATAACAAAGGAGCTTATAACTCACCTAAAAGAGACCAATATGTACTAATGCTTTAGATATAGAATAAAGTTCTTGCAGCTTGTTTTTTCATTTTTTATTCTTATTCTGATTAGTAGCTTTTCATCTATTCTGATAAACATTTTCTCTTAACCATCCTCCTCCCTTTTATTTCTTTGTATATTAGTCCATGTAAACTCTGTATACATTCTTTATAAATGTAGATGTTCTAGACTGTACAATTGTCCCACATAAATGCTGTCCCATTATGTTGTACCATTTAGCAGTTACTATACTATTAGTTGATTTGCAGTTTTCATTCAGACCTGTAATATATGTAATGCAGAGTGTAATTTATAATGGCAGTAGAAGGTTCAACCTGCATTTAAAGCACTCCCACTATGAGCAGATGTATTTTTCAATAGGCATACACCAATATACATAAACTCCCACAACAGATGTTAATAGACTGCCTCCACAGGACTTGTGTCTGACAAGATTTCCGTTTTAGTCTAGTTCTCCTGACATGTATGTACTCAACTGATATATTTTACAAATCTATAACCTTTATTTAGTGCAGCATAATATTTCATTTATTTTATTTTCAATGTGAAAGTTCTGTTGTTGTGGCATATCCTTGTGGATTGCATTGCCTAAGGATTTAGATGTTTTCTGTGTCACCCATCCTACCCATGAGAACATGCATGTTACTGCCACAACTATTATTGTATCCACTATAAGTGTTTGTATGGATAGTATGTCCAGATGTCCCATGCTTTTCTAGGTTTGTCCACACACTTATGAATATGCTTTTCCATTATTCCTGCTATGGTACTTTGATACATATCAGTCATCGGAAGTTATACATTTTTGTTACTTGCACATCTTTTCAAGCAACACATTTTGCCACTGAAAATTTCATGCAGGTGTTTTCTTTCTTAATGTACATGACAATGCCAGTGAAGTTCACACATATCCATTACTACACTCAGTGCAGTGTACAACAGTATCAACCTTCCTTGTACACTTCTTTTGTTAGGCTTCTCCTTACATTTATGTATTTCTAATCATACATCTCTGCTGCTGTGCCATGCATACACACTAGCTTATAGATCTCACATGTCTGTACACTCCTTTGTTTACATCGTGCACACAAGCCCTTCCTTACCTCAACATGGCTGGCAGCATGTACTGTGTGCTGGAGCTAGAGCTGCTCGTTGTGAAGCGTAGCTTTCATCCTTGCATATTCAATTAGCAATGCTGCTCATCACACACAGCTGACCAATTGTTTTAGCTCCAGTGTGACATGTACATTACATCATTTAATTACTAGGAAAGTTTTTCAGTAAGCTTCTTTAACAGAAGTAAAATACTTTTACTTACTCTTCATGTATACATTTAAATCTGCTTCAAACAGCAATATGTTTCATCAGATAATTATAAAACACCCCATAAAACATCTTCATTGCAAATTTCCACCTAAACATGCAACAAAAGAACTAATCTACATGCACAGATAGCCCAATACTATAATGCCTTACTAATAATTAAAACAACTTGGCTAAAGTTCCTTATTAAAGACAAATAAATAATATCACCCAGTTACAACAGACTAAAGGTAGATAAGCAAAACAAAAAAGCAGGAGGTGTAGCCATATCATATAAAGAATACTCTGCAACTTACCCTTTCCCCTCTATCAATCCCAACCTTTAATAATACTGAAATAATTAATGCTCTGCTGAAGCTATATTCCCACAAAACCCAATCCATAAAGAGAATTTGCATCCTTCCTGGAAATAACATCTGTACTATCACAGAATTTCTATCATGGGTCGTCTTTAATATCCCACAAGAAAAGATCATTTTAGGAGACTTCATTATCAACTGTCTGATTATCCTAAAAATGCCTTCAATCTCCATGGCCTCACCCAACTAATTAACACTCCCAGTCTGCATAAACAGCACCAACAAATGTTCAATCATGTATTTATTTATTTATTTATTTATTCATTTGACATTTGTTAACCGAGTATGTCCTACTGAGCCAGAGCCTATTTTCAGAGGAGATCCAGGAAGAAAAGCTCCACAGTAAGATACAATATTACATATGGCAAATGCAAGGCAAGAGCAAAACATTCTAAGACTGGTATTACAGATATTAGTAACAATTTAGGTAGAATTCGATTGGATACTTGCTTCCTCTCCTAACAACATATTCTGCTATCTCTCTCTCTCTCTCTCTCTCTCATCCATGTTCTAAGTGGCCATCTCCCTACCTTTATCATCAGAGCTCAAAACCACACTACAAATAAAATCACCTTAATGAAGTATGCAATTTCTCCCACTTCCAAAAAGAAACATTTCTCCAGGACCTACAGCCTTGCAACTTGCAATATCTAAAGGATCTCCCCTTAGATGATGTTATGACACAATTCTCCATAAACTTCCTTAACATTCTAAATAGTTTAACCCCCATATAACAAAAAGTATAAAGCCATACCAGCCCCTTAACTGATCAAAACCACAAAACATTTAATGAAATTCAGAGACAAGACCTGGAATTCCTGGATCAAAAATAAAATATAAAAAGACCTACAAATATTTCAGAAATGAAGAAATCACACTAAATACCAAATCAAAATAGATGAAAACAATACAACATTAACCTATAGTCCAAAAACCCTTCACAAGCCAAAGGCATCCTGGTCAACTATTAACAAATCCTCAAATAAGTACATGCCATCAAACCTGAACCAACAGTGCCCAATAATACAGAAAACACGGCCACTCTCTTTAATACGCACTTCATAAACTCAAGGTACATCCCTAATCAAGCACCACACCCCTCCCTCCAGTCACTTCAGCCCCAGCAACACCTGTGGCTGTTTTCCCTTTCCAACTCAACCAATAAAAAAAAAAAAACTTCACTTAAAACTAAAGCCCACCACATTAGCACCAAAAAATCTCATCAAATACCTAAAAATGGCTGCTGAGGCTATAGTGTAGCTCATTTCCATACACATAAAACTACTCTGTCACAGAAGCATACATCCCAAGTTATATCTTACTTCCATTACATAAAGGAGGAGATAACACAGAACTTAGCAACTGCTGCCATATCGCTATCCTGATCCGCCCATTTAAAATTTTTGAAAAATTCATTCAATACCAGCTCTCGCAACACCTCACCAAAAATAACCTACCCTCCATCATATTACAACTAAAGTCCTCCTATATTCCACTAATGCTGTATTAAAAATGAAGGAAGACTAGCATCTACCCTCTTTCTAGAGCTTTCCAAAGCCTTTTATGCAGTCTCACACCCCATCAAACTACAAAAACTCTAAATTCTAGGATTTGTTGAAACCTCTATTACATGGTTTAACAGCTGTCTTGTTAACAGAACATAGGCCATAAAATGGCACAAACATTTTTCACCTTATAGGTTCATAGGTTCATAGGTAGGTACTAGGCTATTGGCCCTGGGGCCTATACAAACCCAGCCAAAAAGGTACCCTGGCTTTTGCTACCCAAGAAAATTATTTTCCTGTGCCACTGTCAAGCAGAGCCATAGAGGTGATCCCTGGGGTGAATTTCTTATTTCCCATCCAATCATCAAGATTTTAATTGAAGAGTGCTAATGAAGACCTTTGTTTAATATAGATAGGTAGTTTATTCCAGAGTATGGGAAATTTCTGGGACAGGAATCTATCCCTCCAGCATGTTCTGTTTATTGTGCTGACAAGGTTTAGGTCCATAGAGCGTGTAGCTCGGAGGGATTTGGATTTTTTAAGCGGAGCATGTCCAACAGCTCTGGGTTTGACATAGCTTTGTATGTTAGGCAGAGATCTGCTCTGAGTAGGCGATATGCGACGGAGTAAAGCTGGATTTTTTTGAGACGGTCTGTGCAGGGCATCTGTTTGAGGCCGGTAATCCTCTTTGTGAGGTATTCTGTGGAATTTCCAGTTGTTGTAGATGTCTTGTGAGGTACATACCAAAAGGGGCGTTGTACTCTATAATGGCTCTAATGAGTGATGAGTAGAGGGGAACAATGACCTCTTTTTTTCTGGATGAGAAACCTTTTGTGATGAGGTGTGCTATGTAGAAGGATTTCCTGACTACTGTGGCAATGTGATTATCAAAGGAGAGACTACTGTCCACCTGTGTCCCAAGGTCTCATCACACTTTCGGTGTTAAGTATACTACCGCCTATGTTGTAGTTCATGGGTACAGAGTTTTTACCGAAGGGGATGACAATGCACTTTTTGGCATTGAGCTTGAGGCCATGGCTTTGACACCAGGCATCTGTCTCAGTGAGGCTCTTTTGTAGGATGTCCACATCGTTAGGAGTTTCGATTATGGCTCCTAGTTTGCAGTCATCTGCGAACTTTGTTAGCCAAAGACCTTCTGTGTCAGCCTGTACTTCAGAGAAGTAGATACCAAACAGGAGAGGACCCAGGACTAAACCCTTTGGTACTCCAATTGTCACTGGTCTGAAGTCGGATTTGGAGTCTGCTAATTTCACAGTGTGGGTTCTGTCAGTGAGCCAGTTGGGAACCCATCTTGTGACATAGGTATTTATACCTAGTTTAGTGAGTTTATCTATAATTCCAGAGTGGGGGATGGTGTCGAAAGCCTTGGCAAGATCTAGATAGGCTGTGTGAACCACCTTACCCTTGTCTACGGCTTTGGTGACTGCTTCAAAGAAGTCTATCAGGTTTAGGAGACATGATCTGCCTTTTACAAACCCGAACTGGGTAGGATCCAGAGTTTGGAGATTACTAATGTCTTTGTTTATAAGTTCCATGATGATACGTTCCATGGCCTTGCAGACCAGGCTCATCAGGCTAATGGGGTGGTAGTTCCCGGGGTCTGTGGTGGCTCCCCCATTGCGGAGTGGGATAACCATTGCTGTGCACCATTTAGCAGGCAAAAAGCCTGAGGTGGGACTATGACTGAACATGGTACTTAGGTGGGGTGCCAGTTCATTCTGTAGTTCATGTAGAACGCAGCCTGGGATGTTGTCTGGTCCCATGGATACTGTGTTCTTGGCTTTGGAGAGTGTGGTTTTCACCTGTGCAGCCATGATTACAGGAACTTTGCATTCTTCCAGTTATAGAGATGGGCCTTTTAGGGGGTGAGAGGGGGGTAAAGTTAGCACTGAACCTATCTGCCAGGATGTTGGCAATATCAGTTAGGTCTGTATATTTAGTGCCATTGTGCTGTAACTCAGAGCAGATCTGAGTGTTGTCATTGAGATTCTTGACATAGCTATAGAATGCTTTGTGGCTGTCTTTAGAATCAGTGGCGATTTTGTTTACGTAACTAGCTTTGGAGGATTTTATCAGGGATCGCAGCTTCTTACTGAGGCTGACCAGGGAGCTCCTCCACTCGTGGGATTTTACTCTCTTTTGCAACAGTTTCTTCCTTCTGTTGTACAGTTTGTTTATGGTAGGAGACCACCAGATTTGCTTCCTTTTTTTGGAGGATAGCATCTTGGTTCTGTTTGGGATAGCACGATCCATGCACTCATGTAAATGCTTATAAAGTGAAATTGTGTAGGATTCAGTAGTCGTAACTATATTGTCCATCTGCATGGGTGTCATGAAGTTCACCACTTCTGTCTTAAGAAGCATGAAGTTGGCTTTGGAGAAATTTTTTACCATGATTTCCTTAATGGGGGGTGGGGGCAGGATGTGGATATCTAGGGCAATTAGCTTATGGTCGGATCGGACCAATGAGGCATTGACTTCAGGTGTGTAACACTGGTCACTCATGTTGGTAATGACTAGATCTAGGATATTGTTGCCCCTGGTGTGGGTGTGGATAAGTTCATCCAGGGCATTGGAGTTTATGAATTCCAGAAAGCATTGAGCAAAGGAGTTGGTACATGAGTAATTTTCCCAGTTAATGGTGGGGTAGTTGAAATCACCCATTATTAGGGTGTTTGGTTGAACTCTAATATTTTCCAATACATCAATAAAAGAGGAGTGGGAATCCTGGGGCATGGTGGGTGATCTGTAGCAAGCTACAATTTGGATTGCAGTTTTGCCCAGAGTTAGTTGCACTTGGATGACCTCGGCTGCATTATGCTGAGCAACTAGCCTGGAGGTGTGGATATCCTTAATGAATATGAACACACATCCACAAATGGTGTTCCGGTCCAGGTTACATGGCCGAAAAATGTGGTATGAGTTATAGCCTGGTAGTGCAGGGGTGCTCTCTGGAGTCTTGAACCAGGTCTCAGTCACTGCACAGATATCAATGTTCTCCATTTTAAGGAGTGCATTTTGAGATTTAGACTTCTAGCATTGAGTAGCATTACCCTCAATTTTACCTTTCCTACCAGTCTCCACAGGCATCCCACAGGGATTTATTATTGCTTCCATTTTCAGCATCTTCATTAATGACATCCTAGATGCCTCCAAATCAGCAACAATAATTCAGTATGCTAAAGACCCCAGTCTCATATGAAGTGCCTAAAACCTTAACAAGCTACAACAAATCACTGTAGAATCCTTCTCATCCACTGAAACTTTTCCTTAACCCCTAAAAAAAGCAAACATATTCACTTTTCCACAAGATACCTCTCAGCAAATAACAGTAACATTAAAATTGTCCCACTTACTAAGCCGCTTGCCAGCTATTTTGGCAAACATTTTGACTACTATATCCAACATACAGTAAAGAAAACTCACAAGAAATTGGGTCACCATATAGAGTCAAACATTTTCTCACTGTCCAATCCAGAAAACACTTAAGTCTTTCAGTTGTCAAAGCTCAAACAATATTATCACAAAGTAGAAAAGGATGCAGTAAATCACACACAACAATCCCACCACGGCCTATAGCACTCATAACTAAAATGGCTCAAATAAAGAATAGCAGAAAAAAAACATAAAAAAATGGTTTGAAAGAAGAAGGAGGAATTGAGGTGGGGTCACATCCTTTAGTCATGTTGTCACAGAGTGACAGAGACCTGTAAGTTGAAGACTGCTGCAAAGTCTGTACTATACGTCAGAAGCTGAGAAGGATCAGCTAAAGAAAATGAATGGGAAGTTCACAGTGTGTCAGGCAGTAGCTGGGAGACAGATGATGATAACAGGAGCTGTGCAGATGTAGTGTGAAGATAAAACAAAAAAAAGAGCAAGTGGGACTGAAGAGGAGTTCAAGAAGAATAGCACGATATGATTGGAGAGGAAGAGCTGAAGACTGAACATGGGGAGGGAGAGAAGGGAGACAGAATGGGAAGACGTAGACAATTTTGTTGTGTGAAAATATCGCAGACTAAACTTGGTGATAGCACATTGCTGGAATAATAACTCTAAAGTTGCTGACTCTCATGGACAATGGAGTAGAATGAGTGACCAGAGAGCTAGTATATTTAGAGTCACGGCGGTATATGGGCCTTCACTCTTGAATTTTTTTCTAAGTTTTGTCTTTTTTCGTAGTTTTTTCCCCCAGTATTGAGTACAGTATTTTTTGCTGTTGATGGAAACTGGGATTGATTGACCTGGTCTATTGTGTGGACAAGGATCATGCACTCCATATGTAGTATGTCACCATTAAAGACCATGTTTGTAGACTAGATCATGGTTCTTTTCAGTGGTATGCTGAGCACCCCTATTATCTATGAGTTGTACAGGGACATTGATTACATTGTGCTGTTTTAGCCCTCTACTGCCTAATTCATCCCCACTCTCATTTGCACCCAAACAGCTGCCACACAGCTCTGTGTTGTATGATAGTACAGTGCAGCATGCAAAGTCAGTTTTGTAAAGTATACTTTACTAAATATGCTTTCGCTTCTGTGCTATGTTCCTCCATCATGACTATGAGTGATTCATAAAGATGTCCCACTCATTATTTATGATGGCAGTACTTTGCTTATTACTTTGCTATGGTATTAAGGGAATCTGGTGCTGTGAGGGCTCTCATTAAATGGTACATGCCTGGAGTCCCGTAGGTTACTCCACAGAGACCAAAAGGCACTTGTGGACCTCATACCTGGAGTACAACACTGATCTAGCAGAGTAAGATTGTATATGTCTTGCCCCAGTATTTTGGTAGTTTTATGACTCACATAGGGCTTAGTACTTTACTCAGCAACAACATACTTGCTCTACTTCTTGGCATAACCTGTTCATGAACAGCACTCAGACCAACACAAACTGAAGCACAGTAGAGCAAGAGATAACAAACGGACTGGATGCAGAAGGGATGGGGACTGATACTGTGTGAGGACAAAAGCAGGAAAGTGGCAGGACACAGTAAACAAAGAAAAACGTATGAATGTTCAGGAATCATCAGCAAAGGCAAAAGTTAAAAAGGTTAATAGATTAGAAAAACAATTGGAAACTGCAGTGACAAGAGTTGTAAAAATGGGTGTGCTAAGAAATGTCAGTAGTAGATACAATAATGGGGACTCAGACAGTGTTATTCGAATGGTGAACAGGTGAGATGGAACCCTAGGCAATTGATGAAGGGCTCTGGGATATGAAGAGGGAGCTGAATATAAACAGTTTCAATTCGATAATGTCATTCAAATTACTATCTTGATAATGAATGAAGCAGCAGACAATAACATGAGAAATGAGATGGATGGCAGATATTGAACTTTAGTTATTCACTTTCTTTTGAAACGGATGGAGAAGAGTTATGTTATGAGGCAGAATTGTTAAACAGTATACTCACTGTACAGTATGTATGTGGGATCTGTGATTCTTCCTCATTGGGAAAGACATGCCCTTTTTGATGTACTTAGCATTAAGTACTTGACTTCAGTTGTTTGGAATCTTCAGTGGCAGACAGATTGTACAGTTTAGAAAAAATTCTTTCCCCATTCATGTGTACTGATGCTATGAACTATACCCTAATCAGCTGATCTGATCTTGATATTTGGGTTTGAGCCATGGTGGGTTTATTAATAATGGTGTGGCACTGGGGTCTAGGGTCATTGCTTTCAATATTGCACCATGGGTAGGTTATGTTCACTGTAAGTATGAGTGGTAGGCAGCCTAAGATCTCATAATAGGCTGGGGGCATGTTGCATGGGGAAGAACAAGGATAGGGAGCCCCATGTGAAAGATCAAAGTATGGGAGACATTTCTTTATCTGATTTCAAGTGGCTGCATTTAGATTTAAGGCATGAAGTGGTATTATACATGCCTTGGATTAGAATGGGGGTTAATTTGATTCCAGGGTGGATGGTAAGACTTTTATTAAACTGTTGTTCTGCTGGTCTTGTTTCTGTAACCCATGTGAGAAATACATGTGGATTAGCGAAGTTTTAACCGCTTTAAAAGTATCATTCAGATCCGGCACTTCAAGGTATGGTAGTTACTATGCCTAAATCATCTTGTGGTTGGAAAAATAAGAAGCAGAACGCTACATGAAGAGATATCCTAGATTTATAGTAGTTACTTCAGTGGCATTTTGGTGGTATGGGGATTATATACCTGTTTGAGAGGACTGAGGTATAATAAAATAGCCTTGGGAGCATCATGATAACAGCATTTGGATATTAGTGTGCAATGGTAGGGGTGCTGAGTTCCTGGCAAGCATCAAACTAGAGGAAGGTTTCACTATGGAGATATTATGAGTCATTTATATAATGTAGCCTGATGATCTTCCATCTAACCAACAACTATACCACTCAATTGAATGCTCAGAGTCAGTGGCACAACAGGTAGAAGACCAGAAGGCTGCAGGTTCTATTCTCCCTCCAGAATATTGAATTGCTACCACTGCAGCACAGCATTAGAAGGTGCTGCACTCCTGAGTGTGTCATCTTGTGGATGAGAAATCAAACTGAGGTACAATCTGCTTAAGTTGATTTTAGCTCAGATGGATGCAAAAAATCCTATGGCAACTATCGAAAACAGTAAGGGACATTTATTTAAATATAAAGACAATCAATAGCACAAAAATACAAATCCAGCATAGAAAAACAAATCATATTACTTCAAAAATGTGTCAATATTCTCCCACCCTTTCTTTCACAACCACTTCTGAATTTTACCTAAAAATATACCACATTCCCACAATTTATTATATAAAAGTTCCTCACATCCCATCAATCAAATATGCTGAAAAACCCAAAAAAGAAAAATATCAGCATAATCAATACTAATACAGGTACTAAACATATAATGCCCGTGTGTAATCATATCTAATGTCAATGGAAATATAATATTTAGAGTATAACATTTTAATAACCTATTTCAAAAATCTGTATTCTAGTACAGTCTGTAGACAAATGAGATAAAGATTCCTCAATATAACAAATATGACATCATCTCTGACTTTTAATTTTGTATTTCATCTCACCCTTAATAGGAAGCCTTCCCAACAAAAGCCACATCAAAAAATTCTGCACCTCTAGAATCTTAGAGAATCTACATGGTTTTTGTTAAATACTATCTAAAACAGAAGAAGAAGGACATTCCTGGTCTTTTGTAATATAATGTATCCATAATATACAAATACCATCATTTTCTGAACCCAGTATCCTGTAAAGGAAACAATTTCCAAGAAATAATTTTATCAAAATAGTCAGTATAAAGATGATCAGACAACTTTATTCTTTAGACATGGATTCCCAGAAAGACTAATATTTTATCCATAAAATCTGACTAAGTAAAACAACTCTAATTGAAAGACCATATTCAATAACCAATCAAAATGTTTGGATGACAAAAATACAACAGAGTTAATCAAACTCAAAATTCCCTCCTTCTTCAGACGTTTTTTTTACCCCCCAGAAAGGAAAAATAAAGTTTGAATAGAGCCCTTTCTCTGGATTTTGGAAAGGGAAAGATTTGGTCTACATATCCTAACTTCTCCAAAAATTATAGTAATCAAAATATATACTTTCTTCAAAAAGGGCATCTTAATATGGCTCAATTTAGTTAAGATAAGCTTAAAATCACAACTATATCATCCATTATGATAAAAGACCTAACCATTCAACTTTTTAAACTTTACATCCTATTATCTTAACCAAATCAAAGGTAACTTCAAAAATAGAGCAATATGATCAGTTATAGATGTAGCTAGAAGTTGATTTATTTCAGGACACAAAGTACCTCTATGATGCATCGGTCCTAAATAAGAATTTAAAATAAAATTCTTATCTTCCTAATGGAATTTAACAACCAAATTTCAGATTTTTTCTAGAGATCTCATTTAACAATCCCAATCACCTAACAATAAAATAGGGAAATTATTCCAAGTTATTTTTTATGAATGATGTAGATCTTATCAACTTTTAACACAAGTAGGTACATAAAAAATAATTATTCAAAAAATACCCCAACAAATATTCATATCACACACAAATAAATGACCAGGAAGACACAACAAAATATCCAAAATAGTTAAATTTTATTATATCTTTACAAAAATACCAAATGGGTGCATTACTCCATAACACCTCAACCTGCTTGTGTTACTAACATTCAAACTAGTCATCACTAAGCTATAACCCTTCCCTTTCTTATTAAGTTTCTTGCACCTTATCTCAGATTACATTTGTGCAATCTCTTTCCATTAGATGCACTAGTATCATCAGCATCTACCCTGTCCACTGGTATAGTGTCATCACTAAAATTCCCCTTTCTTAACCCCTTCTCCTTCTGTCTCCTATATCAATGACTCATCATTTGTAGAGACACAATTATCACACTGAATATGTAATGAATCACAAGAGTCTGCCACAGGAGGATTTGCATTTTCATGAAAATCCTTAACAGAAGTATCAGAAGGTGGTAAATCAACCTTGTCATAATGTCCAAGAAGTGGATTAATAATAGAATGTATAAGAACATCTTATTGTACTTGTTCACAATCAAACCAAAAATGTCCTTCCATATTACATTTTCTACAAATTGGATCACATTTTGATGCTGAATCTCTAAGCTCCCCATTGATTACAACATTGTTTATCACATTCTTGTCTTAAATGCAATAAGCATTCACAGTAAAACCAAGCTTTGGGTTATGCTTTATAAAAACAATAAGCCCTATACCCAGCAATTGAAACCACACTTGGAATATGTTTTATCTTACTTTGTATTAGTGAAAGAGATACCCACCCATGCACCATTCCACAGCCTTTTCCCATCAAACACTTTTTTAAACATCATAAACATTAAATTTAAAAATGATATGAAGCCCACAGCTGACATTATACTTTTTTCATTTTTTAAAACCCACAGCCAAATCTGCAGTATCAAAATTAACATAACAATATAAATCCTTTCCCACATGGATGAGGGCACAAACATCGTTAACTCCAAAACATAAAGGGGCAATAACTGAATCGCAAATAACATACCTAGCAATGTGAGTGTCAGTCCTAGCAGAAATCTGGGCCACAGGTAATAAAGAAAAAAGAATGAAGTCAACAAAAGCATCTTCACAATATCCACTTTCCATTAAATCTTATTTCATTCATTCGTTCATTCCAAATGATCCATATTATATAAAACAATGTTTGCTAAATTTATCTACATTATTCTCTTTCTCATTTTCATGGTACCCATATTTTATCATATCCATATTTATATCTTTTATAATTTTCAACCCCTTTATTCTTTGCTACAGTTGATTTACTCTTTCACATTTCAAAGAAAAAACATGCTCAGTGGTTTCTCCTTTCCAGCAATAGTTACAGCTTTTTACCTTACCTTCTTTAGTGGTGCATTTGCCTTTACTACAAGATTTTTTTTTTCAATAATCTCCACAGAAAATCTGTACATTCAAGATATCTTTCACATCTATTCAGTCTTGCTTTTATACCATTTTATTTTTTGTTCTTCCAAATGCTTCCATGAAAAAATATAAGAAAATGTATTCATTCTATTTTCATATCATTCCTTTCGATTTTTCTATGTTACTTATATCAGTCTTCCATAATAATATTTTCTCTTCATATATTTTCATTTCTGTACTTTTAATTCCTTTACTTCTTTTTAAATATTTCTGTTTCTCCCGAATTTCTTAATACTTTTCTTCTGTTATCTTTGCTATCATTTTTTTCTTTTTCCTTTACCCATATCAGCATCTTGTACAAATTATTCCTAATATCACTGAATTAAGTAGATATGTTTTTTTCTATTTTTTTTTTATTTCTCCAAATGTCTTGGGTTTCTAATACCATGATGGGAATGGACCCCATTCCTAAGTCAAAGTATGATTAACTTTCATGCAATTAGTATTATTTCAATCTTTGATGTCAGCCAGAAGTGCTCTTTGTAGTACCTGCAATGTGCCCGGTAATGATTCCTTCTGTAATTCGTATGGAGTTACATGTATTGGTAACATATCTAAGTACGATTGTTAATTCTTTTTTCTAAGACCTGTTGCTCCTACTACTACTGAAACTGTCTGGGTATCTTTTCTTCACATTGCCCTTATTTCTGCCTGCAAATCCTGGTATTTTATGACTTTGTGTCTCTCTGTACATAAGACACTATAGTCACTGGGTGTAGCAATTTCAATAATCAATGCTACTTTTGTCTTCCTTTCATGTACTGCTATATCTGGTTTTCTTGCATCTACTTTTTGAACTGTTGGTAATGAATGATCCCATGTGATTTAAACTTCATCATTTTCTAGGATGCTTTGTGGCATATATTTCCAGTGCTTTTCAACTACTTCAATATTATAATGTTTGCACAATCCTCAGTGCAACAGTCGTGCCACATTATTATGCCTTTCAGTATACAATCCTCCTGCCATCAGTGTATAACAATGAGCAACAAGGTGTGTGACTATTTCTAATTCTGTTTTACAAAACCTACATTTGTCTGTTTCTCCCACATGTTCAATGGACTTTGTAAACCAACATGTATGTAGTCCACTATCTTGGGCTGCCAATATTAACCTTTCATCTTTTGGTTTAAATCCACCTCTCCTTAACCATTCCTGCATCCAATCCTGATCAACATGAGGTTATTCCAAGAGTTTTCTATACTTGCAACTATATTAATGCATTTTTCACATTTCTTGCCTTCTTTTCTGATCCTTCACCTTATATTCCTTCTATTGTTTTTTGAAACATTCAGTTGCTGCGTAATTTTTATTTGCTTCTGGTTTGATTTTCATTCCTGCTTGACACTAATATGCTTCTGCTAAACTAAGCAGGGAAGTCATCTTAGACTTATACTCCTCATGTTTCAAAACTTTCACTATGTTTGGGTCTTGTGAGGTCAGAAGATATGTATGCAGTCCCACTATTACAGATCTATACATGTAGTTAATTTCGAGAAGGCCCATACCTCCTTCAGAATGGGGAATATATAGTCTTGGTATGCACTGATTTTTATAAATCATTTGATGAGCATGAAGCATCCTTCTTGTTGTCATAGCCAAACTATCCAACACCTTTTGGGATCAGTCAATCACTCCAAAATTGTAAGTTAGGACAGGAAGAGCAAATTGGTTTATAGCTTTGACTTTGTTTCTAGATGTCAATCCTGTTTTTAGTATCAAATCTTCTGAAATATTCCTTATTGAGTTTTATTTGCATTTGTTCATGTTTTATTGCTAATCCTTTATCAATTCCCAAATATTTATACATTCAGTCTTGCTCAAGTTCTTTCATATCACATTCCTGTCCCAAACTGATGTTTTCTTGGTGCTGCAGCTTTCCTGTTTTAAAGGTTGCTTTTGTACATTTATAAAGACCAAATGACATTTTTATATCATCTGAAAAAGTTTTGGCCACTTGCAGTTGTGCTTTCAGTTCCTCATCTGATGAAACTATACAGTTTTAAATCATCTACAGAAAGAAGATGAAAAGTCTTTATACTTTGTTGGTTTTGGGGAGTCAAATTATAGTCATGACCTAATTTGTTAAGTAGACAACTTAATGGGTTAAGGGCAAGACAAAAGAGCAGTGGTGACAGAAAGTCACCCTGGAATATCCCCCCTTTTAATTTTTATCTCTGGAGTAATAATTTATCATGGGTTAACTGTAAAGTGGTTTGCCACTATTTCATGGTTGCTGTAATGTAATCAGTGTAGAGTGTATCATTATGTTTAAGCACTCTTTTATCCATGAATGTGGGATACTATCAAATTATTTTTTGTATTCTATCCATGCCATACTGAGATTCTTCCCCTTTTTGCAGTTCTCCATTATGACTTATTTAACATCAGATGATCCTTTATTCCATATGACTTTTTTCATTACCTTTTTTTTTCTATTGCCATGATTGAGTTTTCTTCTAAATGACTATAAACTGTGTTGGCATCAATTCCAGTGTATAGTTTATACATCATCAGAAGGCAAGTTATTGGTCTATAGTTTTTACGATGGCTTGCAAGTTTGCTCTTTCCTGTTGTTATCCAGGCTGGTGTCTGTTTGTGGTGTGCATATAAATAGTTCTTACTCACAGCTAAATCTTCATGCAAAGATGTAAATACTTTTAACCAGAAGTTAGGTACTGCATGTCGGCCTGCGGTTTTCCAATTAGAGGCTTTTCTTAACTTTGTTTCAATCTTTCTGGCTGTTACTTCATCACATTGCATTTGAACTTCTTATTCAGCAATCCGAGGATCTGGATTGTTTAGAAAGAAACAAAAAGAAAAAAGAAAGAGAGGAAGAAGTTCCCAACACATAAAAAGGAAGAAAAAGAAACTGATTAATGACTGTAAATGAAAGAGAATATGCAGCAAAAAGGACACTACTTTGTTATGTAACACACAGGTTACAGGGAATGATGACATTTTTCTATCAGAAAACCTTCAGTCTACAAAAAAGGCATCATTTTTGCAAAAGAGAAGGTAGAAAAAGAGGCAAGGGGCAGGTGAAAAGGAAGAAATCAAAATGAAAGGTGGAAGGATTGAAGAACATTACTTTAAGAAAAAAGAAGAGAAAGACAGATGTTGACTACATGGCTCAAGCTGTGGATTTACAATGCCAGCTGGATGAGAATTAAATACCTATTGAAAACAGTGGGATTAATAAGACTAATTGTGATGAAGATCTATCCTTTGTAGCAATTGACAGAGCAGATAATATTGTATTAGAAGCTGAAGAATCTTCAGAGATGGTCAGCAAATATATTCTTGTAATTGGAGATTCAATTATTAGAGGAAATGATACTTATATTTGCTGAGAACATAATGTTTGGTAACACATGTGCTCAGACAGGATGGTGTTGGTTTGTCAAGATCAGGGAAAATAATTTTTGCAGCAGATATTTTGCAGTATTTGACAAACACTAGGCAGGATTTTTCCCAGGTCAAAAATTTAGCAGTTCACAGCTAACAACATTCGATGCATCTCTGATGGCTGTTAATGCTAGGGGCATTAATAATAATAAAGTTTTTTATTGGAAAATTTGTAACATTCCCAGAAGATTGATGTTGTTGTTTGTGAAACATGGTTAAAGAACAATGACTGGAAACCAGTTCTGTCAGGGTATAAATGTTTTTACTGTAACAGTCTAACAAAAAATCAAGTGGAGTTATTATGATAGGGATTAAAGATAGTTGAGACCTGTGATTATTACATGTTCAACGATAACACCAATACTATAGACTGTGTAACTATGGCAATAAAGACAACCCTGGAACATATAACAATTGTTGGTGTGTAGAGTCCACCAAAGTCAAGTGCAGAGGGCCTAGAGGAATTCATACATTTCTTGCATGAAACACAGGAAGGAAGAATAATATTAGTTGAGGACTGAAATTTACCAGAAACAGAATGGAATAATATTGATTCAACAACATTAGTAAGGAAATTATTCACAATGTATATTCAGGAACAACAATTGATTCAGAGTATAAAAAAGCCTACCAGTGGACAGAACATCTAGACATTGTTTGTGTTCCTAAAGAAATTATTGTTACTTTAAGTCAAGTTTTACCACCGTTGATGTGAAGTGATCATGAGGTTATAAAGATTAATTTCTGGCTAGATAATTCTGCTAAACTGAAATCTAATCCAATGCACAGAAGGTTAATTATAGATCATATGGAAGCAAACCAGTCTATGTAAAACTAAATGGAATGAAGTGTCCAGCGGAAAAACTGCAGATGGAGTCTGGAAAGTTTTGAAAGAGAAATTGTTTCAGCGCACAAAATAAAAAAAAATGTTTAATATCTGGATCTAGGCATACAACATCAGTGGGGAAATATTTTCAGAAGAACAAGATATCTAATTAAGGTGAGAGACAAAAAATATAAGAAATGGAAGAAAGGTCAAACTACAACTTTGAAAACTGAAATAAGCTGGGCAAATATATTAAGCATAGTATGAAACAAGATCAAGAAAAAATTGAAGAAAATGTATCTAAAGATATTGAGCATAGTAGGAAACCTTTTTACAGAAACATAAGAATGGAAGGAGTAAAGACATGCAAATGGATAAACTGTGTGCAGATTCTGAAATTTATTCTCAGACACAACAGATTCTAGATATATTTACAAAATCCTATGTAAAACAGGTTGGTTCCACAAAAGGGGTGATAAGTCATCCTAGTGACACCCAGGTAACCACGAATACTAGATTCATATTTGATTATATTGAAAAAGAGGGTCTATATTAAATGAAGAAATGACAAAAGAGCGAATGCTCTTTCATCGACAGATTAATGTAAAAACCGCAAAACAGCGAAGTTACGAAACAGCAATTTTTTTCTCAGGGAAATAAATCACTACTCCAAAAAAAATGCAAAGACAAAATAAAGTGGGCCCCCACACCCCCTGATATGGGGAGCTGTGCTCCCACACCCCCCTACTTAAATGTATCAACTCTGAGATTTCACCACAGTGGAGGAAACTTAAAAGTCCCAAGAATGGCCTAGCCATTTTTTTCCCTGGGAAAAAAAATCACTGTTCCGTAACTTCGCTGTTTTGTGGTTTTGGCTTTTATGTGTCGATGAAAGAGCATTCACTCTTTGGTCATTTCATTCATTTAATATAGACCCTGAAAAAGAACTGTGCAAACTGGATCCAAACAAAGTACAAGGAAGAGACAGAATTAGTATCAATGACCTGAGAACACTTCAGCAAGAACTTACTGTGCCATTATATCTATTATCACTAGGTCATATAAATATGGGGTTATTCCTCAAAATTGGAGACATGCCCTTATTAATCCAAAACACCAGCACATGAAGTATATATCAAATACACAAATCCAAGCACTTTACCAGTTTCTTATTTATCAGCTAAGCGATCTGGTACCTCGGCATTTCGCCTTCATGGATCACAATAAACGCATAACTTAAGCAAGTATATATACACATTCAGCAGCAGCAATTAGCACAAACAACCAACTCAATCAACTCAATTATACAATTAAATATTAAAGTAACTTTTTGAAATTACATCAAAATTCATTAATTGTTCAAACATAATTATATACATTTGTACATATAAATATAAATCTAATATATATATTTTCAGTTTCATACTAAAAAGAATGTTGCATCATTAAATACCCATTTCAAGGTTAAGTCCAAAAGGCTTCAAAGTCTTAAACTTTAAAATCATTTTAGTCTCCAATTCAAGTAATCTATAAGAATAGTCCCCCCCTCCACCAATGGAGAATGGTTTACCAAGCACACAAAATTTTAAACTGTTATGGGAACCACTATGTTTTTCAAAGAAATGCTGGGCTACAGGACTAGCTTCATTGTTATTTCTGATGTCTTTCAAATGTTCTAAAATACGGATTCTAACCATTCTTTTGGTTTGCCCTATATACCAGACATCAGTACATGAACAACCAAGAATATAAACTACCCCTATCAATCTGCAGTTAAAGTGAAATTTTGGGAAAAAGGGTTTATCATTTATAACATTAACATTAGTAACCCTAATACATACTACAATGGCCACAGGAATATGTACCTAATAATAGACTATTATTTTCATTCCCTTTCATAAAATTATAATTTAACAATTCTTTTAAATTCTTTCCCCTCTTATAAGAAAAAGTAACATCTTTAGGAAAAAGATGACCAATGTTATCATCCTCACTAATTATGTACCAATATTTTTTCACTATTCTAACTAATTCATCCGAAAACGGAGAAAATTTTGTAACATAAAATAACTTTTCCCCATCATCACATTCCTTAATGTTAGACATCCTCACTGTTAACATTTTCTTAGTACTCACAGAATTTAAATATCAACATGGGCCATCATAAGTATCCCCAAGTATCCTATTTTTACAAAACAAGCAAGTTGGTCACAAGTACCCGAAATTGCACTGATAAGCCAAAAAAAGGTACAAGCCAGATAGCCAGTCCCAGATGATTGTTTATTCCGCAAATCCACGAACCAACACAGATAAATCACACTGCAAACCAAAGAACATTAATGTAGTATAAAATATCCTAACGTTTTCGTCGTATCACTTCATGATGAAGTGATACGACAAAAACATTAGGATATTTTATACTACGTTAATGTTCTTTGGTTTGCAGTGTGATTTATCTGTGTTGGTTCGTGGATTTGCGGAATAAACAATCATCTGGGACTAGCTATCTGGCTTGTACCTTTTTTTGGTTTATCTTATTTTTACATCTTAACAAATGATCTTTATCATAACCCCTCTCACTGAGTCTCAGTTGGACATTATTTAATTCATTAACCCTCCCAACCTCATCACTAGTATGTTCAAATATTCTTTTAAATTCACCTGAGGGTAAGGAACGCAGTAAATGTCCAGGATGCATGCTAGTAGCATGTAAGAACATATTCATTGAAGTTGTTTTCCTAAATGGCCTAAAGCCAATATGTGCTTCATTGTTATATAAAGTCACATCCAGGAAATTGATACTTTCTTTATTGAGCTCATAGGAGAAGGTTAATCCATGTTAATTTTTGTTTAAAGTCTCAAAAAATTCAAAAAAATCCTTAACATCTCCTCTACAAATCAAAAAAGATCATCAATAAATTGTTTGTATAATATAACATTCTTTTTATAGAACAGAGTAGGATAGATAAATAGTCTTTCAAAAAATCCCATATAAATAATTGCATATGAAGGCGTGAAGGCAGCCCCATAGCAGTTCCCTTTAGCTGCAGAAAAAACTCATTATTAAAACAAAAATAATTATGAGTTAAACAAAATTCAAGTAAATTAACCAAAAAGGTAGTTCTACGTCCATCACCCAGCATCTCCATCATTGCTTTCAGCCCCCACCTTTTACTGATGTTTGCATATAATGATTTAACATCAATGGTTACCCAATAGTAATCTTTGCCCCATCTCACTTGTGATAATTCATTTAACAAATCTTGGGTGTTGGAAATATGTGCCATGATCCTATTCAAATGTGTCTTGAGGTGAAAATCAAAAAAAATGTTAACATTACTTAATAAAGAGCCTATCCCTGACACTATCGGCCTACCAGGCAGTTTTTCCAAACACTTATGTACCTTAGGCAAGTACAGGTGTCACAGGTTTCTTAATATACAATTTACACACATCTTTATGATCAAAGAAACCAAGATGTTCCCCTCGCTCTAACAGAGTCAAAAGCTCATTATTATATTCTATAACTGGGTCCTTCCTTAAACATTTATATTCAACTGTATTATTTAATAAATCTGCTATCATTTCACAATATTTCGATTTATGTAAAATGACCCAGTTTCCACCCTTATCAGCACATTTGAAAATAAATTCATTTTTAAGTTTCACCATACTTTTAAGAGCCACCCATTCATTTTTACTTAAATTGTACTGCTTTTTATTTCTATAAAAATCATCCAATGTTATAGAAACTTCTTTAAACAGAATTTTAAGAAAAGTAGTAATAGCAGGCACTTATTAAACCTGTCTTTAAGGGAAAGGGGTGTAGAACAAACCCAGAGTCATATAGCCCCTTAAGTTTACTTTCATGTTGTGGAAAAATAATGGAGAAGGTAATACTGGATAATATAAGATAAGTGCTTGAAATATTTGTATGTATGTATGCATGTATTCTTTCTTTTACTGCTTCTCTCCATTTAACATCTTTGTTATGTTCCATAGGATCTTCATAGATATTTCTCCAAAATGTATCTATTTCTTCTTTTTTTAGTTGCGTTTCAATTCCTTTTGCCTTGTTGCCCAGTTCCCTATAAAACTTTTTTGGGGTCATCAATAAATTGCTTGTTTTGTACTTTTCGTTTATATTTATCTGTGTATCTCTCAAGTTTTTCTGCCAGTGCAGATATTTTTAGTTTATTATTTGCAATAGTGCATGATAACTCCTGATCTTTTCTGATACCATGCATTGTTTTTATCACATTTATCTTTCTGGGTATTTTTCTTGTTCTGTTCCCTTTTCTACACTCTGTTAACAGTGACACATTTTGTCTTAGCTGCTTTACAGTTTTCTCTATTTGATGTTTCCATGATGGCATTCAATTTCTCTCCTTCCTTTCCCTTACTACCATGCATTTTTGTGGTAAGAATTTATCTGTTATTAATTTAGCTGCACAGTAATATATCCTATTTACTTTTGTTATATCACATGAATCTCTATGGACAGTCCTACTTACTGTGTTCATTTCTTTTATCAAACTTCTAATTTTGGGGTTTTAATGACTTTCTGTAGTCTATTTCTTTCATTGATCTTAATATGTCTGTCCATCTATTAAATCAAGCAACTCTTCTCTTATATAATTTTCTTCTACAGTGAGGGCATATTCTCTGTTCCTCATTTCTTGTGAGCATTTTACAGATAGTTTCACAGCATCTTCCTGCTCCACAGTCTCTTTGGTTTTATCCTGTGCTGTCCATTGCTCATTCATATGGGGACGCATAACATTGGCAATGTCAGAGTTGCCACAGTTTCCTATTTCTCCCCTTGCTGTGCAACCCCAGCTGAAAGTTTGTATTGGTTTCCTGTGGAAGGCCCTAAAGTATCTTCATCTGGCAACTGATCAGATGTTTCCCATTCCACTGGTTTTGCCTTAATTTGGGGATCCATTGCTCTATTGTGCTGTGTTGTTTTCTGAGTTAGATTTTCTGCACTAAATCTTTCACTTTGCAAGTTATCCATAACCTCAGTTTCTATTTCTTTAACTTCTCCATTACAAATCATCTTTTCTACTTTTCCTCTTTGTTTTCTTATTTTTGTATTGTAAATTTTCTATGTCCAGATGCTTTGCCTATATTTTTCTTCAAATATCTTTGGTGCTGCTATTTTTTGTGTACTGATTAGTTTTGTTTTCTCCGTTGCATAAATATTACACCGTATTCAATCTCTTTTTCTTTCCCATGTCCATATTTCTTCTTCAAATGTCTCCTGATCCTCCTGTTTCTCCTTACTTTTGAGACTTGTTTTTCCATCTCGCTATTATGTAACCTGTGTTAGACTTTCTACATTAAATCCTTCAGTTTACAAGTATTCCATAACTTCACCTTCTACTTTTTTTAACTTCTACTTTACTAATCTTCTGTTCTACGTTCCCTCCTTGTGATCTTATTTTTTTATTGTGAAAGTTTCCATATCTGGATATATTTGCCTGTATTTCTTTTTGAGTATCTTTGGGGCTGCCTTTTGGCTTTATCATTTGCAAAAATATTGCACCATATCAAATCTTTCTTTCTTCCTCATGTCCATATTTCTTTTTTATACCTTTCAAAAGTATCTAACTTTTATTCTTTATATTTTTGGGCTTCCTCAGTTGCTTCTTTTCCAAACAGACCAAGGTTTCTTGGTCTATATAATGTTTTTCAAAAATAGTTTGTATTAATGAACACCATTTTTTCTATTTGAAGCTTCTGGCTTTTTTATTTCTATCATTGCAATGATAGAAATATTATATATATATATGGTTCTACCTGACATAGTCGAAACCACACAACACCGACAACCACATCACCGACACCACATATTCGACAGTCCATAAACACGAAACCACACATAACCGACAACGAAATAACCGACGGTACACAAACACGAAACCCCATACACTGCACACACCACAATAACAATTAAAAACAAAACACATCCCCATTCCACAAACCACACACACAACACAAGCACACCAAAATCCTTACAAGCCCACACTAAACCTTACCCTAACCCTAAGGTCCGTCACTATCGCGACACTTACCTACCCGCTCCTAACCCTAACTCACTTAACCGCCCTATCGCTCCCTAACCCTAACTCACTTAACCCACCCCTATCGCCCCTAACCCTAACTCACTTAACCCACCCCTATCGCTCCCTAACCCTAACTCACTTAACCCACCCTCCCTAACCCTAACTCACTTAACTCCACCCCTATCCCCACAGACCGTCAATCTCCACACTTACCTGCCTCGCACCCTAACGTCCGTCACTACCGCATACTCACACAGCCTTTCCCCATGTCGGCATCCTCGGCGTTGGTGTTGTCATCCGTCGTGTCGGTCTTCTGCATTGTCGATGTTCTGCCACTCGCGATTCGCGTCGGTCTTCTTCGATTTCGATCTTCTGGAGCTCCGGATTCCGATGTCGGTCTTCTGCGCTGTCGACGAAGTCAGGTAGAACCATATATATATATATATATATATAATATATTCTTTAATTTATTGAGGTTACAGTTATGTCTTCTTCTAGTTTCATGGCTGGCAAATGTTTTCATAATATGATTTCTAATTATTTGCATTATCTTATTTTTGTGTATTAACTATACTTCCTTCTTCATCTCTTACCTCTCTTATTATTCTATAATTATTTCTTTTACCATCTTACTAACGTAAGGTGCTACTTCCTCCTTTTTTTGCCTTGTAAAAATATCTTTGTTAAAATAGCACCCTTTAAATTTTTTCTTGATTCGTTTCATATATTGTTTTATTTTTCTAGAAATTCTTCTTTTTACTTAATATATCTCTAAAGACTTGATTACTGATGTCATTATATTTATAACTATTTTGTTTTCTTTTTTGTCATTCCAAAATCTATTTTTTTATATTTCTCTTTTAAAGTTATCCAGCAGCTTGTCCAATCTTTGTAAAAAAATGTTCATATTTATATAGTTTAACCATAATTGCAAAATTATTTTCCTTATATAATCATTCAATTTTGCTTCATTTATTCTTTTAATGCCTTTACCTATTTTATATATATCCTTCCTTAGCTTGAACTACTGTCAAATTACTACATGATCTGAAAAAAATTTAATTTTTATTCTTTTATGTGATACTTTTAAACTCTCTCATAATTTAAAATAATGAGTTTCTATTCTCAACTAGAGAAAAATTACACTTTTAATTATTTCTGAAATGACTTTAACATATGCTCCATCTTTTCTCCTATGCCTTAAATCTCTTGTTAATATTATTTAAATAATGACACTAACATAATCAAGAATTTTCCTAAAGATAATTTCCCTTTGCTTTTGTAAAATGTATGTATACAATGTCACAATTCTGTACACTTGATTCTTCCATTTTATATCTAGTATTAATACTTGTCCTAGTGTTATTAATGTATAATCTAAAATTTCAATAATTCTTCACTGAGAATTGCTATACCTGCACATTTTTCCTCTCCTATATTCCATGTCACTTTTCTTCCCATAATTCATTTATTTGGGTTCTCTTTTCTTCTGTCAAAACTCTTATGTCTATTAGTATTATGATATCCATATCCAACAATCTAAACCATTCTAATTCCCCTAATCTTCTTTTTGCATTCTTAACACTATTCACATTTATGGATAAGATTTTCACTTTATAGAGAGTATTTTGTTATTCTTCATCCTTTTTCATTCTTATTTTCTCCTATACCAATATTTTTATATTTGCATTTTCTGTCCTTTAGTCTCTTCCCAATAGAGTTTATTTTAATTTTAATTCATACCACTTCTCTTCTCTCTCTTCTATCAAGCTACTTATTTCTTCTTCTTTTCCTAATAATCCCCTTGTGTTTTCCTTTACTTCCACCATTATATCTTTCTCATTTTCCTTATGTGTCCCTTCAATGTTATCTTCTGTAAAATCATCATTTATGTATATTCCTCCCTTTCCTGTGTATCTTTTCCTTTTGCATCACAATTCATGAATGAATGTCCTATTTTTTCACAGGTAACACATTTTAATCATATTTTTTGCTTCATGACCAGTTTTACCACAAACAAAACATTTTCTTTTATCACATTTATTAATTAAATGGTCATTTTACCACAAAAAAGAAAAACAAATCATGTCTTTGCTTGTCCCCAGTATCTTACTAACCTTCTATTCCCTTCCACATTAATTATACTAGGCACAGGTATTATTTTTTTCATTTTGCATTTGCAAAATAACTCCACATTCCCATCCTCCAGTCCATAAACCTCTGTTGTCATAAATCTTTGTAATGTCCATTACTTTTCTACATACAGTCTTTAAATATTTCTTAAAGTGTCTTTGTTAACCTCTGTATGAAATTGTATATCTATTTTTGTTTTTAGTTCTCTATTAAATGCCTGTATGACATATACATTCCAAAGATTATCATTCTTTATTCATATTGCTCTAAAAATTTCTCCATATACTGTGCTTCTTCAAATAAATGTCAAAAATAGTCTTTGTTAATGCAAATGAATGATTTTACCTCTTTGGGTTTGATACCCAGTGGTGATATGACATTATCCCATATTTCATGCCTATTAAGTTCTTTTTCTTTTTTTGCTACTTATTCTTACATGACGTTTCTTCTCACTTCCAGTTTCTTTTCATCTTTTCTTTCTCCTTCTTTTACAGTTTGCACATAAGATTTCTTCTTTTCTGTCCTTATTTCTTGTATCTCCCCTTCTTGTATTCATTCCATTATTTCACTCCATGATACTGCCTTTTCACTTTCTGGTTCACTCTGTTCAGTTAAATACACATCCTGCAACCCACCCACCCCCCGACTGAAGGGTTATAACAACACACTCATGTATTGCTGATTCCATTGATTTTGTTGAAATAATTTCCCTGAATCCAGATTACCTGCATCTACCACTTCTACCTTTGAAAAGGCTTGTCTGCCTCTTCACTCCTGTCATCTCCATCCTCCTCACTCCTATGTGTCTGCTTTACACCCTATTTGTCTTTCGCTAACTTTGACCTCTCTGCTGTCCAACCAACAGCTCCAATAGCTCCCAACACATTTGTAATGCCTTATTCGTCCTCCATGCTCCAAGCTTCCTGCTTCTCTGAGCCACATCAAAATGCACCCCCATATGCTGTAGAGTAGGAGAAGCTCCCTGATGCCCTGGCAATATTTTCACTCGTAGTAGAAACACCACCTCAGGTCTCCTTTGAAAAGAAGCTATTCTCCTAGCAGGACTAAAAGGATTAATTGCAATTAAATAAAATAAATAAGACAAGAGTAGGGCCAGTATTACATTCTGCATGATAGGGGTTTGATGGGTTAGGGTCATTGCATTTCCACTCACATTAAGTGTCCTGCTACAGTGAAGATGTGGAAGTACAGCTATTAGACTATATTCAATATTGTTATAAATAGGTTTTTAATGGGGTGACTCCCTAAACCTTCCTTTTGCAGTGTTTACTTTTGAGGCTTCCCAGACTGGTGGAGTTATTCATGAAAAATGTGATGGCACAAAAGAGGCCTATCATTTGCAGTTAAGTGATATTTAAATTTTGATATGTTTCCATTTTTTATATAACCTTATTGTAAATATGTCAGTTTTTCAATTTTCAAATAAGAAAAGTAAATTCTGATCCTAAACTTGAAATTCCATTATGAAACGGGCAAGGGTGGTGGTAAGCTTGGATGGTATTTCTTTCTTCCTCTTTTTGATGTTGTTATTCTGAATGTTTCACAATTAAAAGGGCAATCATTACTGATAAGCTGGTTTTGTGTAGAGAAGGGAGGAATCTGTTTTTAATCCTAGGGCATATATCAGGATCCCTTGTGGCATCTATACTGAATTATTAAGGCTAATATGGGTTAAAAAAACAGGAACAAAAACCAAAGTGGAAGACCACAAATACACTAATACAAAGAACCAGGCAGGAAGAAAAACAAATTTATTTTTTTATTTATTTAACATTTGTTGACCGGGAAAGTCCGACTAGGTTCCACAGATCCTGTTTTCAGCGGAGGCCCGGGGAGAAATGCTCCAGAAGCATGTCTTTAGAATGTGGGAGGAAACCAGAGTACCCAGAGGAAACCCACACGAACACCACACAGAGAAATAACCCACACAGACAGCACCCCAGCCGAGAATCAAACTCAACCTCCCTCTTGCTGTGAGGCGACAGCATTAACCGCTGCACCACTGCTAAAAACACCACACAAAAAACACTATACACCACAGTTAAAAAAGCAACAAAACTAATATGGGTAAAATTAAGTAAATGACTAGAAAATTTTGTCGGTTTGTATAGATGATTAAGGATCTGATCTGTAGACAAGTTGCTTCATTTGTTATGTACATAATGATTGTCCATTTGCCACCTCTTAGACTCTGAGCAAGTCACTTAATCAGACAGTGCACTTGGATCATCCCTGAAAAGGGACACTTGTGTCCAGTGTCTTACCAGGTTAGCACATCAATAAAAAATACAGTTCAGTAGTTTATTAATAATTGCAAGCCAGGGTAGGAGCATCCTCATTCGTGGGATATATGTTTATCAGTTTGTGCCAAGTAATCAGTCCATTTTACCATTAGGATTTCAGCCACTGCAATCCACATTGCTTGTCCTCCTTATTTATAAGTTTCTAAGAAAACAGTCCAGGGATAAATTTATGGATTCCCTGCCACTCAATGAGGTTAGCTTTAAAAAGAGTTAGGGAGCTAATTTCTTTAATACAGAGAAGGGACTTATTCCATCGGTAGGGTACCCCGCAGGAGAGATAGGAGAGATAACTATATTGCCAACAGGTTCTGCTTAGATTGCAGTGTAGATTCTGACCATTAGAGCAAGGGTATTGATAGTATTATTGATGTTTTTTTTTGAATATGTAGAAGGCCTACCAGGAATGGGTCTTCCATGGCCTTACAGACCAAACAGATATTGGTTTGCAGGAGACTGTGGGAGACAGTGCAATAATAGGGATTTTATATGCTTGTAACTTAAGGAGCTCATTCCAAGATTTGCATGTTCAGGACTCATTGTATTTTCTTAAGTGTGGAGTATATTTAGATACATAAATACCATGGGGGGGTATTATATTCTACTGTGGACCTGATAGGGGAGGTCAATAGGAAGTCAATGACTTCCTTGCAAATTGAGGATATGCATTTAGTAAGTAGTTGGGCTAGGTAGAAAGATTTACTGAAAAAAGCTGATAAATGTTGGTCAAAACGAGAGTTTGGTGAGTTCATTGTCAATAAATGTGCCCAGGTCTCTAATGATGGTATGAGCTTTGAGGGCAATGCCATTTATGTGGTAGCTGCAGTGGCATTCCTGTTTTTCAAGTAGTGTAATACTGAATTGTCTTCTGTGTGTTCAGTTTTAAAGTCCGTGGCCTTGACAACATGAATTGCTGTGGGTTATACCCACTATGGATATCAGTTGAAGACTTAATTACAGCACAGAGTCTGCAGTGCCCAACTACCGTTGTTAGCCAAAACCTCTTGAAGTCAGCTTAAAAATCAGCAAAGTATATGTTGAAGAAGTGTAAGCCTAAAACAGAAACTTGTGGCATTTCATTGATGACAAGCCTTTTAGGGGAAAATGTGCACCCAGTATTGACATTGTGGGTTTTTTCTGGGTAGTAAGTGGCTGTCTAACAGATTACATGAGGTTAATATTTATGTGGGTAAGTTTTTCAATAAAGACAGCATGTGGGATAGTATCAAAGGCATTATCTAGGGTCAAGGTATGCAATGTGTGTCAGCTGGTTATTATTCAGAACTTCAGTTACTTTCTCAAAAAAGTCCACTAGATTTAGTAGATGGGACCTACAGTACCTTTCACAAACCCACAGTGGTTCAACTCAAGACATTTTATGCTGCTAGCATCTTCATGTATAAGTTCCAATATAACATGTTGCTTTACTTTACAAGCAATACTGGTGAGACTAATTTATTGGGTCTGTTGCTCCTGAAACTGTGGTAAGGTCATCTTTGTGCAGGGGTGCCATTTTGGCTGTTATCCATGTCTCAAGCACATTTATTTTTTATTTTTTTATTTATTTTACATTTGTTTACCAGGAGAGTCTGACTGGGCATAAACCCTTTTTCAGTGAAGGCCCGGGGAGAAAAGCTCCAGTGTTAGTAAACTATTATGTTAGTAGAAAGGAAATTGTATAATACAATAAAGAAAAAACATAGTAACAGACATTCATAATGGTAAAAAGACTAGAACAGAATAAATTGGTCAAGTGGGAGACAAGACCGATAATCTTGTATAACAATGCTTCTAGAAGACAGTTCTTGCAGTAGTAGCAGGTAGTTTCATTGTATACAATAAGAGTGCAATTACGATACTTAGCCTTATATACACATAGCCATTACTTATATTTCCAGTGGAAAGGCCAACACTGAATAGTTTTAAGAAAAGAATTAGTGACAGTATTTTGCTACTGATGAGACAACCATATATATTGTCTGGACCTACAGTTTTTGGAGAGACATTCAGGACATTTTCAGTGTTAATTGCAGGGCAAGGCAACGACTGTGTAATAAGTAGTGGGATCATGAAGGGGGATCAGGGAGAAGTTGGAACTTAATTTATCTCTAAGTATATTGGCACTATATTCTGGGTCAGAATATATGGTACAATTTGAGATAAGCTCATTGTTAAATGCTACTTCTGAGATTCCTAACATTGTGGAATCATAGAATAATAGGTAAGTACTAGGCAAGCAGTCTGCAGAGCATTACAACTCTAGCCAATAACCCATATTCAAAAAATTCCTCCAGCCTCAAGGAAAGCAGCATATTATAGACTGCGGAAGAATTCCAGGCTGACAATCCAATTATTTAGGTTTACCTTGAAAGTTGCAAGGGTGCTACTCTAATTGGCATGCAGTGGAAGCTTGGTACAGGTGTGGAGGATACATTTGGATATAAATTTCTCATACCAAAGGGAGTGACATATTTATCTGTTAAAGGTTTAGTTACTTTACATGGATATTTGAGGAAACATTTGTTCTGCAAAGGGATAAGAGGTGAAAGAAGGTTGGAGCTCTCACAACTTGAAAGGCTAGACATAGATTCCCATGAAGAAACTAAGTACAGGGAAAGGATTGCTAGACTGTACTGATAACTAAGATTATTAATACTGCTGAATATCTTTAGATAGGAATGTCTGAGGTCTCTAAAGTTGAGTGATATGTTTAGATAAATATGTGCCAAAAATGTTATTATATTCAAAAATGGGTCTAGAGAGATTTATAAGTACTTAATATTGTCTTTACCCCAAATTAAGCAGGGCTGTGCATGAAAACTCTGGTTTAAATGTGTATATGCCCATCTAATCATCTCTTTGACAGCAGAAACCTACTGTGTGTGTGTGTGTGTGTGTGTGTGTGTGTGTGTGTGTGTGTGTGTGTGTGTGTGTGTGTGTGTGTGTGTTCCTGATGGATGACACAGTTTGCAGGGAATAGAACCTGTTAACATATTCATTGCTCAGAACGAAGGCATTATGGATAGAAAATAAATATAATTCCTTCTTGATATGCATTGTTCCTTGCCCTTGCTGAAATGAATCCTGTTGTCTGGGGTTTTTAAAACTTTAACAAGAATTTTGTTTTGCATTTCTGTCTTCAAGATTTTATGTCTACATTTAAGGATTTTATAGAAAGTATTTTTCAAGCTGGTAACCAAATTACTGTATATTTTTTGGTTGGAAATCAGTGAAAATCCCATTGCAGGCAAAAACTCTGTGACCTAAAGGGGCAGTTTATGTATTCATGAAAAACACAATTTAGATACATGATTAGTCACAATAGGGAAGAGCACATTACTGGCATGTCTCTGAACTGATTGTTGTTATCTCCGGTGCTAAATGCACTTTGTAGTAGTTGTGTCCTCCAGCAAACAACACATCAGACTGGCACAGACTGCATACTTTTCCACTGTGCACACATCTGCTGAATGTCACTGATGTCACCTCATGTCATTGCTCTGTCCCTTTTACAACTGTAGATTTTCAGTTAAATCACTGAGGATTAAAGTCAGTCCATAATGACAGACATTAGAGTTTCATACTTATTGTTTAGAAATCATGATGGTGATGCAAACACATTGTTCTATTAACTGTTTTAAGTGAATTATTGTAAATATTTGAAAATTGTCCCGAATTGTGGACATGTTTTCCCTCTACTGATTTTAGCATTGACCAGGAGACTTTTACATAGGTGTGACAGGTATGAGAGGTATCCCCCACACCCCTTCTCAACCCTATCCAACACGGAGTTTATCCTAACCACATTACCTCAACTGCCCTAATCACTTTTTCTCACTCCATTTCCCTTGCTAGCAGTAAGAACAAATTTGTCTCCTGCCTCTTCCTCAACCTCTCTAAAGCCTTTGACACTGTCTATCATCCCATCCTCCTCTCCAAACTATATGGCCTCAACCTTTCACCCTTAACCATCTCCTGGTTCTCCAACTACCTCTCCAAACAGCAACAGTCAGTAAAATGGCTCTCCACCCTATCTTCCTTCTTACCCATCCACATGGGAGTCCCTCAAGGGTCTATCCTTGGCCCCCTGCTTTTTGGTATCTTCACAAACCACCTCTAGATACTGTCCTCACTCTACTCTCATAAAATATGCTGATGACTCTACTATCATCTCTAGCACCAATACCATTTCTGATCCTCACCCAAAATTCCTTCAACTCCATTGAAAAATGGCTTCTACCAACCAACTTATTCTTAATCCCAAAAAGAATAAAGTACTGGTATTCCTGTCAAAATTCCTCTCCCTCATCAAATCCAGCATCCCAATAACCTTACTTAATAACACCACTATCAATGTAGAACACCATACTGAACTCCTAGGAGTCATCATCAATGACCAACTGAAATTTGACCTTCATGTCCTCCACTACATAAAGAAAACCCATCAAAAACTAGGATAACTCTACCAAAATAAAAAATATATCATTTCTGAAGACTCTGCTTATCTTCATCTCAGTCTCCCCTATGGCTCACAAATCCTAATTAACCTTCAGACCTCCCTACGAACCAAATTGGAAAGCACCTACAACAAAGTTGCCCAGTTTGCTGCTAATCAGTCCCCTAATTCACACCACTGTCTCTCACTCTCTGCTTTAAAATGGCTTAGGTTTCCCCATCAACTTCATCGCTCTAAGCTCTCGATCATTCATCCCATCCTCTACAATCCCATTGCCTGCCTTAGCATCTCCAATTTGGTCTTTCTCTCTCTCTCTATACTCCAGCTAGACCCCTAAGAAGCTCTAGCCAACAACACTTTGAAATCTTTAAGCCCAAAGAAAAAATATTGGCCAAAACGTATATAGCTACTCCCCTGCCCTAAACTGGAATAAGCTTCTCCTTGACATCAGAAAAATAACCTTTATACATGAATTCAAAAAAGCTCTCAAACAACATCTGCTTAACACCTCGACTTGTGAGTATAAATCCTAGCTAATCTCAAACATCCCATTCACTGGATACCTACACTTTACTGATGCTGTATATTGTTACTTGTTCTTCTTTTTTCTCATTTCCTCTTCTACTGTTACACTTGCTCTCTGTCAAGACATCTGTAAATAACCTATTGGTTCAAGTAACTGCTTTGTGACTTTGCTTGTCATAATACTATGGTCAGAACATCTACACACTGTACCCATTTCAAAAAGTGTACATAGTCTTACTTCTGCTTCAAGTTTTGCTCACTATTTTGTATTCACTTATATGTACATTTTAAACTGTTGTTTGTTTGTTATTAGTTATCTGTTATTGTGGAGCTTTTCTCTCTGAGCCTCCACTAAAAAAGGGCTTTTGCTCAGTCGGACACTTCCAGTCAACAAATGTCAAACAAATAAATAATACATTCAGACATGAATGCACATACACACACTCTCACTCACAGAAATCCTCTGACACACATGGACTCACACTGTGCATGCCTCCCATCAGATTGCATTCATAGACTCATTCACCCATACACACAGGCACACACAGGCACACACATGAACACACACACACACACACACACACACACACACACACACACACACACACACACACACACACACACACACACACACACACACACACACACACACCATCACTACATCTCCACTAATCTCCCAAATACTTATCTGTAACATGGTTTCTTCCATTGGAAGAAATGCAGAACTGTGACATTTTGGCTGTATTAATTAACAGGGCTGGTTGTGCTAATTTACACAGCTGAGTTATTCTCTGCATTACTTGGTTGCATAAATCCCATCCCAAAGGCTTTTTCATGGGAGAGCATTTAGCTAATTAGCATAGTCTGTTCCATCAAAATGCCTCATCAGCATTTAGTGGAGCTGTGGATATGATCCGCTGTGGTGATTCTACCAACTGTGTAGAACTGCTTGTTTATGAATTGGAAAGGATGCCATGTTATGGCTTACCAATCACATTAGTCATTTCTAAATCCCAGTCTTTATATTTTACCTCCTGTATTAGCTAAAGAACCTAACAAAAAACATTTTAGTTGCTCAAACATGATCCTTTGTAATTTCTTAAGCATTGTAGTGTAAGATATGCAGTGCTTAGTGGATCTCATAAAAAACAAAATGACAAAAATGCTCGCATTAAAAAAGGGAAAAAAGTGTATTGGCATAGAAAGTCTTAGCTGCTAAAATTTGCAACATCTACAGCACTATTTCTGACACATGCTATTATACTTTAATGCAAATTTATAAATGTGCAGAAATTACTGTAGAGCATTCAAAAGGTAAGCATGCCACTTTCCACTACCCTCCTTTTATTCTCCCTGTAGCTATTTTTTTATTTTATTTTATATCTTCTCTCATAGAGCAATGTGACATGGAAAATGAATGGGTTTTACACCTGCACATTTACTGCAGACCGATGTTGTCAGAAGACTATAATAAACTTGATTTGACATCAGCTACCCACAAAGACCATAATAAAAAAAGAAAGTTGGTAACATTTTGTAATACACAGTTCCAGTTCATTGATCTTTCTTTCTAACTTATAAATTGCTACTGTGGCTGTATTTGTTCATTTTAACTTTTAAACAGTGCTTCTATAACATGTCATTAGTAAGAGTGCACACTAAAAAAGTCAAGGCCAGAAAAGACATATAATTACTTCTTGACAAGTACAAATTTGTTTTTACAGACATCCAAGAATATGTTCAGGATGTTGCTTAACAAAAATATAGAGTAATTTGTAGAAACAATTGTACTCAGCTTCAAATATATTGTGACAAGCATTGTACCAAAGAGTACAAAGAGTGAAAAGATGTTTTTTTTAACAATTTGGTTATATGTTGACTGGTTTTGAAGAGGGCTGTCAATAACTTCAGAGCTATATTTGTATATCATTATTACGACTTCACTCACCTTACATTCCTTTAGTTGTAAAGTTCTACTTTATTATCAGTTTATTAGAAGTAACCTTTAACTTTTACCATGGCCCAAATGTAAATGCTCATTTATCAAAATGACAGGTTTATAAAGGATGGTCTACTTCATATGTTATTTATATTTTACTTGGCACTAATGATTTGTGGACCACAAGCAACTAACACTTAAGATAGGACTATGTCACAAGGGTGACATATTAACTCAAGTATATTGTTTTAAGCAGCATAATAACAAGCTGTTCTCATTGATTCCAGATTTTTTTCAACTTACTTTATAACAGTTGTCAGATGTGCCTCTGCCTGTCACCAATCATTTAGTGTCCAAAAACACAGTAGTCACGAACAAACAGCTTTAATGAAGCTTTCGGGTCTACACCCTTCATCAGCACATAAAATCAACTTATACAAACCACATTTAAATAGAGGAACGTTTGAAAATCACATGAACAAGCCAGCCATTCAGATAAAGACCCAAATTAATTATGCAAATTATTTAAAAGCACATCATACCTAAATTTCTTAAATACTCTATTGTACTTATAAAATACATATATAAAAAAATATATACATATACTTAAATCATCCATATTAAAATAAAATATAAGGAACATTAGAATAAATGATAAGACAAAACAATTATCATAAATTCTCCCTTTGTCGCTTAACTAACACTGGTTTTATACTTACTGACCCATTTAGGCCCAGAGGTTTATCAGCCTGTAGACGTACTATCAACCCCCAATGATGAAGGGTGTAGACCCAAAAGCTTCATTAAAGCTGTTTGTTCGTGACTACTGTGTTTTTGGATACTACTTGACATTTTCTGACCAATCATTTAGTGCACAGCTCTAGTACCAGCTGAGCAGAGCTGCCCCCTGGCACCATAGCAGCTTATCTCATTCCTTACATGAGCAGTACATTAAGAGACAATCATATGCCTCATGAAGAAAGGGATTTATCCTTCTGGGAAATAAATTCAAGCCATTGGCATGTGACCTGTGCTGGCTTATGTGAAGTGGAAAAGGAAAGCTGGCTGTTGCATTTCCAGAAGATGGAAATCATGCCCAGGATCTGGTGGTTGTAGAATTAGCCCCACTCTTATTTTTTTTTTTAATTATTTACCAGAAAGAACATCATCACCTCATCATTGGTCACCATCTTTGTCAAACTTTAAAAGATGTACTTATGCCCCCAATCTTTCTGGCAGTCTCTAAACAAGCCAGTGCTCTTATCATGTGCCTAGAAAGATACTTACCACAAATGCATGACCTCCATCCACTTGCTTCCAGCTTTCCGGCCTTGTAAATGAACCCAAGTTACTGGTAGGGTAAGACTTCAGCATTAGTGGCACTGGTGACTGGAGATTCTTAATTACATGTAAGCTAGTCCTTGTTAATTGACACTATTTTTCATTCAGGTTATTAAAGTTTTGGGAATATAAGTGTGTATATACTGATAGATATTTAAATTGATGTATGCCCATATAGTGATAAAAAAAATTATGATGAATGACAAGTGATTGAACACAACTGGTTAATCACCAGCCGATTGAAAATTGCAAAAAACAAAGTTACTCATTTTTTTGTATGTGTCACACATAAGCGTGCACACACACACACACACACACACACACACACACACACACACACACACACACACACACACACACACACACACACACACACACACACACACACACACGCACACACACACGCACACGCACACGCACACACACACACACACACACACACACACAGACAACACAACTTCCACATTTTGCTTCTTATATGTTTTCCCTGCCCCTCATAATTCACAGACATTTATAGTCAGTCAGTAATGCTACACACATTGGAGTATTTTTTACTTCTTATTTTTCAGAAAAAGTTTCATGTGGCAAAACTTGTTCTAGTAAATTTTTAAGTGACATAGAATACTATTTGAAGAGTATCACTTGTGTTTAGAGTTCCCCCATTGTATATTAGCCATTGCTTGTTAGTCTATGTGAACTGAAAGGTTTAGAAAGGCAGTCACAAACAGTGCAACACATATACACAGAAATCCACTCAACACCACTCCTTCACACACAAAAGTACTCATGGGCACAATTTCTCATTCACCCATACACACGCACACACACGCACACACACACACACACACACACACACACACACACACACACACACACACACACACACACACACCCTGATACCCCACACAATCTTAAAAACACACAAAAACACAGCCACAAATATACACTCTCACACCCCAGTACCACTCCTGCTTCACGAACATTTAGCTGCTCTTACCTTTTACTTGGTGCCCTCATTTACTACCATGTGGGAGCCCAGCATTTTGGCCATGGTGATGAACATGGCTGGCCATATTAATTTACAAAGGCATTTCCAGGGTAAGAGAACATGGCTAAATAGCATAACTTGCTCCTCCTGAATGCCTATTTAGCATGGCTGTGGAGATGGCCCATCATGGTCATTCTATAGACCATGTAGAATGACTGCAGTGAGCCTGTCTATGAATTCAGAGAGGACTACTGCCACTTAAAACTGACTGTGTTACGACTCAGTAGTGATGGTAGCTATTTCTGAATCCCAGCCTAAGTCATTCCTTGATGTGTATTGTTGAGTTTATTTTATAATTTTTTTTCTTTCTTTTTTTTAAGTTGTGTTCATGATGGATTTTTTTTTCATTCTGAGCATTCAATCACCATGTTATTCAAGCATATATTTAATTTTAATTTTTTGGGCTTTGTAACGATTCAATTGTACTTGGCAGACAAGGAATGTCTACTCACCTGTTGTTGTGGAGCCTTTTTTGTACCAAATGATATTTCTATCCATTTGTGAACTCTGAGAACCATGGGGACTCATACTTATGTCACTGGTAACCAGCATCTCCATTCATGTGCAGTGATTTACTAAAGTCTACATTAGTTTCAAATTTCAGCATAATTTCTGCTGCTACAGTTTGCACATAAAAATATTAATGATTCCTTGTACAGTATTACCAACAAGTTAGTTGTGTGATGAACTAATTAGGTAATCCAACCTGACCATCCGGATATTTAATAGGTAGTTGTTTTTCTCCTTCATATCCTTTTTAATTCTGATTCCAATTTCATTTCTAAAGGTAAATGGTCCATTTGTACTTTAGTACCTTCAAGGTATCGGTACCAATCTGTGATAACATTTGATTATTTAAAGAAATTGCTCTCTTAAATCCTGCAAGATATTGCACTCTTGTTTTCAATCAGCTTCAAAACACTGAAAGGTTATCAGAATGATCTTCTTTGACTTTCAAAAACATCACATACTTCATCTTTCTCTTCATCCTTGTAGAAATATTCTTATCTTCTACAGAAACACTAAAAACTTTGTGAAACACAGAGGGAGTATTGTAAAGACTAGATGATGCAGACTGACAGCTTAAAAGAGGCAAACATTCATGTACATATTTTAAACTGAAGAGCAATTTATTTATTTACTTATTCATTCATTCATTTATTTATCTTTTTGTTTCTTTACTGGGTAGGTGAGAAGTCCATTGGATCCATTTTTGTCACAATCTCAGCACTAAATTGAATGCTGGTACTACACTGAGTAATTTAATTATCTAAATAAGCTGATGTAATGAATTACAGTGATCAGTTGCCATTACAATTTTTTCCATAAGCAATTATTGCCACAAATACTGATGAAAGTTGTTGAGTGAACATTTAGTACATGTAGTAGATGTATATAGAGAATAGGGTAATAGCTGTAATAAAGTGGTGATGGATATTAAAAATGCAATGGAATTTAGTTCATATTTGGATTTATTTCAAGTTTTCACTTAATCTGGCTGCCTTGCAAAGTCTAGCATTTTGCTACAGTCTTAGGATGTACATGTTTGATATCCATGTGCTAGTGACAAACCTAAATTGTGCTTTCTCTCAGAATGTCTGATGGTGGTAAGAAAACATTTTGGTTTGTTTCATATGAAGACATCTGCATATAGCATAGCACATATTTACAATTGGACAAGGATGGACTAGCCATAATGTCTGGAACTGAAAGTTTTTTTCTAAATATTTATATGGTTGTGTTTCACCATCTATATAGACCACAAACCACTGATTACATTGTTTAATGAAACAGAGCCTGTCTCCACTAAGGGCAGTGTTGGGTATCACTGCTTAAAGCAGATGAGTATATGAATGTTAGTATCATGTTAATGCTAATACATTCCAGTAAGTTAGCCATTCTGTCAAAGACAACAGATCTGAGACCTAATCAAGTACTGGTGCTAGATGCAATGGATGATACACTGGTTCATGGTGAATAAATTAAATACCAGACTGTCAGATATGTAAACTTGTCACAAGCTCATAAATATCTGTTGAAATATTTGTCTGCAATAAATAAGCCAATGTTTTTATCAAAGTATTCCAGATGACTAGTCTTCAGTGTGAGAGACAAGTTTGTATTTTGTGCTAATTAGAGTTATTGCTGCTCTAACATTTCATTTTGTGCCATGCAAAATGTTGCCTTTTCTTGCAATATCCATAATGAAGGTATTGTGGCTTGGCATGGATCAGGATGTGGAAAAAGAAGCAAAGATGTGTGATACATATCAAACAGTAAATCACTACATTCATACCTTTATACCCAGTGAATTGCATGAAAGAATAGTCTATGGACTATGCTGGCTTATAACTTGGAAAAATGTAAAAAGCTATGATAGATGCTCATTCATATATGTGTCATCAAGCAACCACTGACAATTTATGACAAAGTTTGATTTATATGGCATTCAAGAAATGCTGGTTTCAAAACTGGTGAATATATTATAATTTTTTTTATGATGGGAAATATGATTTGTCATGTAACTTTCGATCAAATTCATATTTCACCTAATGACATGATAGATAAAGCTGTATGGACTTTGAAGGAACTGAGTAAATATATGGAAAGCAAGACTGTTAAAAGAAAACTGTCAAAAGTTTCTGCTTAACAACGTTTCTTGGTGGTGCAGTGGTACAGTGGTTATGCTGTTGCCTTACAACAAGAGACTCTCTGGTTTGATTTTTGGGTGGGGTGCCTTCTGTATGGAGTCAGCATGTCGTCCCTGCATTTGTGTGGGTTTCCTCTCATGTTGCAAAGACATGCATCTGGAGGATTTCTCCCTAGGCCTCTGCTGAAAATTAGCTTTTTTCCATGTTGGATTTTCCTGGTAAATTAATGTTAAATAAAATAATTGTTTATTCTGTTATGGCAGGAGAAATTATTTTGCCTCAAAGGCTGAAATCTACACTGAATAATCTCTACCATATTTGAATGCAAGTGCATACGAAAAAATAAATTAAACTTAGTTCAAACCAATTTTTGACAAAATCAGCAAATGCAGAAGTGCTGCACCTGCAGATGAGGATCGTATAGATGAGCAGTTACAGACTTCAGTGGATCCCTGGAGTAACTGACAGTTGCTGTTTGGGACAGGAAACCTATGCAGTTGTTATAGGTAATAGTTTCCCTATGAAGAAGAAAGTGTATCGAGTAAGATTTTGCAGAGATTGCCAGTCTGTCACATCCCAATTTGTATCCTCAGATGTGCTAACTAAAGACATGGATACTTATAAAGTTTTAATTAACTTGAAGGATATTATTTTACTAC
Source organism: Protopterus annectens (assembly GCF_019279795.1). Lineage (NCBI taxonomy): Eukaryota > Metazoa > Chordata > Ceratodontiformes > Protopteridae > Protopterus > Protopterus annectens. The sequence goes on from NC_056726.1 coordinate 1,088,003,740, forward strand.
ATTTACATATTTGAATATCCCCTTCAGAGTTTAAAATAATTACCATATTTTTAGCATACTTCCATTTCTCAATATTAATGGTAGTTAAACTAATCGAATATTGCAACATACAAGCATTAGGGAATGTTGTCGACTATCACACGTTCCCTTTATTATGACATTTTACTACTTTGTTTTTTGCCATGCAGTATAATTTTTTTCTTCAAAAACATAGATATTGTGGACTACTTTGAAAATTGTTTGGCTTATACAGATGTTTTACCACTGATGCCATCCAATAATTTAATTTAATTGAGGAATGTTCTTAAATTAGCAGAAGAAACAGATGCAAGCACAGGATACACAATAAGCATTTTTTCTTAGAAGGACAGTACATTGATTTTGAAAAGAAATGCAGATCCTGAGACATATATTAAAATAATGACTGTCATAAGATTTTTGAATGGATACATCCATTTATATTCTAGAACTGAGAATAAAGCAGGTCTTATCTGAGTACAGTGCCTGTTCTGTTTATGTATTTTAGTTACTGTTTTTATTTACTGTTTGAGAAATCTGTATACCTGAAGTTTTTCCTATCCACCCACCCATTCCTGTTGTGCTTTTCAAACCTGGTGGCTTTTGAGCTGTCCACATCTACAGTAAATTTAGTTTTAGAAGCTCCTACTCATATTATCACATCTACTCATTCTAATGGGTACAATAGATAAAACTGGAAAGGTCCTCCCCTTGGACTCTTAAAGCCTATGCTAGCCTCAGTTTCATATCACCCCTTTCAATTAATGCACACTGCAAAATTCAGAGTGCTAGCCCCTTCTTTCCAGCTTACTTTTGAAATGTATAAAACCTGGGACTAGACTACCAATCACTGGAGTGCCTGTAAACTGGTTTGTAGGAATCAACTTTAGATTAGTGTCTGAAGGAGTGGACTGACATAGTATTTCAGAAGACTGCTTCTGTATCTTCAAATTATTTTTTGCATTTTCTACATTTCATCAGTATAAACTATGTTTGCTTTTCCTCAGTCTAGCTGCTGCTAGTGTGCTTTGAAATCATTATAAAGTTTATGCTCCTCATTGCTGTCTTGCTGCCTTAGAATTTCTTGTTGCAGCTATTTTTTTAAATTTATTTCTGGTATCTTTTCATGTTTCGCTAACTAAAGTGTGTGGTTTTACATTAAAAAGAATGGGACTACAATTCTAGTGGCAGTAGAAAGGTAGCATTTTCTATCCAGGTTGGGAAGTACATAGGGAGGCTTCAAGTGAGACTGTTTCATTGATCAGAGGTCTTTTAAGTTGGTTTAATCACTTCTGTTTGGTTTAGTCACTTCTGTTTGAGTCTATTAATTCCACTACCCTTTCAACAATAGCATTCAGCTGTACCTTGAATAGCTGCAGGCAAACAGAAACTAGAAAAATATCTTCCTCTGTAACTTTACCCAGTACTCATTTGCTCAAAGAACAACTTAATTGCATGTTGAGGGGCACTGTCACACAAATTCAGTAATATTTAGCCTATCTGTAGTTTCTACCCTCACATCACACAAGTTAGCCTGCTGCAACTTTTGCTGTGCTCTCACTTTGTAGTGCACCTAAGAAAAGGACCTGACACCATGAATGGGCACTTTCCCAATTTTTTCAGCTTGGTAGATTTGGGCATTCTGAGAATGTGGGAATTGTCTCATATTCACTGACAATCAACAAATCTTTAGATAAATAGATACAGCATGTGAGAAATGTAATTAGACAATGTCACTGGAGGCAATCCTCTCACACATAAATATTCAATATGACAATCAGGTTGCCAGTAACATAAACATTATACCCACCTTATATAATACTAGCCCAATATGCTGACCAACACATGCTGAGGCACTTAAAAGCGACCTTCCTAAACCCCAAAGACATTCTAGACATTTCTCCAACAAAAAAAAATCTTCACCGCCAAAAGAACTCCACCAAAACAGTACCCAACATAACACATACAGCCACATCCTTTGGAGCTTCAACTACAAAGCCCATAAGGCAAGCCAACACTGTACACAATATTTTAGTCATTGGAGACTCTACTGTGAGACATAGAGATGTCCCCCTCATCAGGCTAAATATGGAGAAAATCACAGTCAGTTGTCTATCAGGGGTCAGGCCCCACCAAATCACCAACACACTCAAGTCATTAAATCACAAATACTAGTATGACTCAATACTATTCTATGTGGGTGTAAATGAACTAAAACACATCTACATGTACCAAATGAAGAGAGACATTATGAAGCTCTCAGACTATATGTCCCAGGCTAGCACTGAGCAGCGTTCTGCCTTCAGCAAGAGTGATGCCACAATATGAACAAAAAATGACTTCAATAATTAGTTTAGATTCTGGTGTTATTCCAAGTGGGTACAATATTTGTCACCATGGAAGGATATGTCAACATACCACATTGCTTTGCTAAGGATGGTCTGCATTCTTCCCTTCTAGGCTTTTGAAAATTGGCTAAAGAATTGTCCTTCCTCATATTTCCTTTTTTAGGCAATGCCATACTAACAAATCTGGCATAGCACAACCAACTCACAATAATCTAAAGGTTTTACTCCCTACTGCCAGGTACCAAAACAAAAAACTCCACTCACTCCAAGCTTTCCTCACCATGGAAAATGTGTGCATCATTTCAGCTACTAACACATTGTTGTATCCACAGAGAGCACTATGGCAGTGCAGGGCTACAATGTCTTTCACACATTTAAGCCAGCAACTTCAGAGGCAGGATGAAAGGCAGAGGAGTCTCAGTTTATATCAACAACAGACTCATCTTAAAACTAGTCAAACAGGATGATATCCTTGAACTTCTCCATGTCAAGATTGCCATAGGCAAAGTCCCATAGCATGTCTTTGTAAACTACAAGCTATCCCATATGACCCAAGAAACCCATAGCTCATACTTGGATGTATTGGACATTCTCACCATTCAAGCCAGTGCCATATTCATGGGTGGCTTCAACTACCTCACTATAAAATTAGATACTTATATGACCCCAGACTTACAGGCCTAGAGATTCTTGAACTTTGTAAACACAAACACATTGGACCAGATAGTCCATACACCAATTAGGGGTGCAAAAATTCTCAACCTGGTACTCACAAACAATGGAAATGTCTATACTTCCCCCAAGTGTAGTGACCTTTCTGTTAATGTCAGACCACAAAGCTGTCTCATTCATAATAAAAATCAGTTCTGTGACTCCTGGTAATCCCATAACATTTAGGAACTATTCAATATCAAGTTTTCTATTACTAAGTGATAGCCTATCAAAATTTCAAAATTTTGAACCCTGACAACATAGCTGCCTATATAGAATTTTTTTTCACAAAACCCTGTATATTCATGTTAATCATGCACAAACACAGTAGAGTCCACCAGAACTAAACCCAGAACTAACTCAAAAGATAAACCACTCTGGTGGAATCCAAACATATGCAGGTTGTACAACAAAAATAAAATACTCGTAGCCAAAATTAGGAAGTACTATGACTAGCATGATAAGAACACTCTCATCAATCTTGAAAAACTACTAAGAGGGTGAATTACATCTATTAAAGTTGAATTTGATGTAAAGATAGCCTCCACAGCCACGAAAACCACAAGGCTTTCTTTAGCTATGACCAAAATGTCAAAGACAGCACAGAACTGGTTGTAAATGGAGCCACCTACAAAGAGACAGAAAATATAGTAAATTTGCTGGCCAACAAATTAAAGTACAGTTTACTCCCCTCTCTCCATGGGTTGCCCCCTCCATGAATACCATCAAACATAGATCCCTCCATTATCACTAGGGAGCAGGTCCTAGATGTGCTGTCTAAGGGCAAAATTATCACATCGATGGGTCCCAATAATATCTAATGATGCTTCCTAAATGACCTGAAGCATGACCTATGAAGGCCTTTGGAATTACTATTTCACCATAGCCTCCAGACAGGCTTTGTGCCATGGGAATGGAGAACTGCAACAGCCATCTCTCAACACAAGAGCATACCAGAATGGACTCCAGGGACTACCAGACCTATGAGTCTGGATAGTGTCATATGCAAGACCATGGAAAGAATTATCATGGAAATGATTGATAAGGACATAGAAAACCTTCAAACACTGGATCCAACCCAGTTTGGTTATGTCAAGGACAGATCATTCCTACTTAACCTGGTTGACTTCTTTGAGAGAGTCACCAAGCCACTGGATGAGGGCAAAACGCTAAATATTGCCTATCTTGAGCTGGCTAAGGCATTTAATACAATACCTCACTCAGGGATTGTAAACAAACTTATGGATATAGGCATAGGTCCCTGTGTTACATACTGGATAGCTAGCTGGCTATCAGATAAGACTCAGGAAGTAAGGATTGGGGAGACCATCCTCCACAAATAGGTTAGTCACTAGTGGAGTTTCTCAGTGCTGGCTCCACTCTTTGTTTGGCATTTACTTCTAGGAAGTTAAACCATGTTATAAGTCCCCTGTACTCATCCCTCATCAGACCACTAAAAGAGTACAAGGCTCCCTTCTCTATGTACCTTACCAGTCACCTGTAGCAGCTGGAGAGACCTCAGAGTTTCTCACCAAAAAAATTGTGGCCCTGTCACTGTGCTCTGTATCTTATAGGCTGCTGAGAGGCAACTTGTGCCCGGCCTACAGAGCAGTCTCAGACCCTGCCCGAATGTTAATGCTGTACATCTGCAAGTCAAATGGGACAACATTTACTCACTCAAGGGATCTTAACCTGGCCTGTGACATTAGCAGGACATACTGGAGAGACAGATAGGTCTCCCAGAGATTGCCACTCTTCTGGAAAAACTCCCAATTCACGTAAAGCTGAGCTCCTCAATGACTCAATTTAAGCATAACTTAGACAACTGGATGGGAGACCATACACTTACCATGGGGATGTCACCTATGTCCAGCTTGGATAAGGGCTGTTGGTGCTGATCATAGACTTGCGCTGCAAATATAGACCATACAACTTGGTCAATAAGGGAACATGGCTATATTTATAAAGGACCCTATGGCCAATAGCCCAATAACTTCCTACGAACCTATGAACCAATGTCAAGGGTCTCAGATTGACCATGTTTGCAGATGACTGCAAACTAGCAGCAGTCATAGAATATCCCAAGATAATAACATCTGCCTAGAAGATGCATTTGAGGAACTCTCATCTGTACTGATTTTGAAGGAAGACAGCTGCTCTTTGAAATTTTTAAATTTGCTTATTACCACCCACCTAAATATTTTATGTATGAAAGCCTTACCTCTATTCAAAGAATATGTATTTGATAAGTGGTGAACCCCAGTTCTTTGAAAAAGCAATGTAACACTCTGGCTTCACTGAAGATCTAGTGGTCCTGGTGAGATCAATGACACTGAATGCTTCAGATGGAAGATTAATGCTTTAATAAAGCTGTCCAGTGGCAGGCAAGAGCTACATTTTCCCAAATCTAGGCTTCCTGTCAGAATTGTGAGAATCAGTTTTGTACTTTCTGTTTTTTTGACAAATAATCTGCAATGCTATTGAAAAACAGAGACTTTGCCCACCCCACACACACACACACACACACACACACACACACACACACACACACACACACACACACACACACACACACACACACACACACACACAAACACACACACACACACACACACACACACACACACACACCTCCACACCCCTATGACCTATATATAGTAACTCTAAGATCTCTATATACCTCAGATTAAAGGAAATACTCAAAGGCATTACAATTGTGGAGTCAGGATATATATATATATATATATATATATATATATATATATATATATATATATATATATATATATATATATATATATATATATATATATATATATATATATATCCTATTTCACACTTTCACCTTTCCTGTTCTGAGAATTGCAGTTATTCTTTTCAGAATATCAACAGGCACCCTTATCTGTGTTATCATATATCCATTTTTTTTTACTTAATTGTAGATATATGGGGAGCTTTTGGCAAAAAGAGAGTCATACTGCCTGGAATGTTTCATCAGATAGTGCCATTATATACATCACAGTGGGCAGTTAGCACAGAGGATTAAGACCATGAGCTGTAACCAAGCTGTGCCCTGTAATCCAAGGTTCAATTCTCCACATTTATCTACCGTGTAATTCTAAGGAAGATACTAAACAAAACTGTGTTTCCCGGCTGAGAGTGAAAACTGTCCATATGGGTCAGTGCTGTACCCTGGATAACATACATAAAAATCCATCAGTCAATCTTTATTAATTAGCACAGAGGATTAAGGCTATGAAGTGTTAATAATCAGCTTCCTGTAGTCCAGGGTTTGAATCATTTAGCCTCCATTTGCCTACTGAGTGATTTTTAACAAGTCACTTAACTCGGCAATGCCCTTAAGTTATTGAGGTATACCTCTTAATGTTGTCCTAGACAGAATGGCTAGAAAATACCTATAGACATATGCATGTGATACAGAAATTATTTTGTAATCAGCTGGAAGCAATACAATGCTGTTTATGTTTATGTTCTTTGCTAAAACCATTCATGTTGCTTTTGTTGCTATGAAGTCTGAATAAACCATTTTATAAACTGGATCAAAAATTCTGTCCTCTGATTAGTCAATACCTTCTTCCAGCCATTTGTTGCAGAAGATAAACAAAGTAATTCATTATTGCTTCTGTCATCAGCAAAACCTTGTTACTCTGATAAATTAAATTACTAAATAAAGCATAGCTAATATTGTAGATTGTATTACAGCGTTTGCTGGATGACAGTTAAAAACCTTACTTGTAACTTTACATTCTAATTCATTCTGTTTCTCAGTCAATTATTTTTACTCACTACCTGATTGTGACAGTGATATGTGCTACTTTCTGACAGACACCCAACATTTAAAATCGCAACATCAAAAAATCATCTAAAAAATCAGAACATCGAAAACAAAACAACAAAACATCAAAACATCTAAAAATCAGAACTCAGGAGGACTGCAGCTGTATTAAATGTCAAACAACCATCCAGAATTGAGGCAGGGATTTATAGACAGTTTATGTGGTATGCAAAGCCATAGAAGTGAGTTTGAGTAAGATATAAAACTGATTCATAGTCTCTTCATTACTCAGTAGCTTGTTTCTGCACAATGCAGCACTGCGAGTTTTCAGAGACAGATATATATGTAGTAGTCTTTGGATGGGGCCTATGCTAGCCAGGCCCTTTAATATCTTGATACAGGGTTCAGGATTGAAAGTTGCAGACTATAATGATTAATACGCATCCATAATATTATACACATGCAAAGCAGTGCACAAAATGCATACATACATGCATATGCTAGCAATTTCATGGAATAACATTCCCTGCACAGACATCCAGTCAAGATTAAGTAATACAGAGCAAAAGGTGCATTCGGAAGTGCTTATGAGTGTATGTCTGCTTAAGATTGTGTGTGTATCTGTGTGTGTGTGTGTGTGTGTGTGTGTGTGTGTGTGTGTGTGTGTGTGTGTGTGTGTGTGTGTGTGTGTGTGTGTGTGTGCATGTATGTGTGTATACGTGCATGCGTGTGTGTGTGTGTGTGTGTGTGTGTGTGTGTGTGTGTGTGTGTGTGTGTGTGTGTGCTTCTATTTCTGTGTTTTGGGGGGATTTTGTCCCTGTCTGTGGTCTGCTGGGTACCAACTCTGCTTACTAGTACAATGTGATAGGATGCTTTGCTTTGCAGCTGTTTCTGTTGCTAAAATGACTGATTTATCATCACTAAAACTTTATTTTAATACAATCCAGTAATATGGAATTTGAGCATGTTAATGATCAGAAAATCAGAGATCACCCTATCTGTGCAGGGTGATTTGCAGTTTTGAAAATCATGACTATAAATCCCATTCAAACAGTTTCTGCTTTCTTTGTGTAAAAAGCATAATCAGGTCCTACCTTTGTGCTATCTGAGAATATTTCTTAATCTTTATAGAAATAAAGTGAGAAGTTTAAAAATTTCAAAGCCTTTAGTATAAAACATAATTACCTTGATCTGAATACTGGTGCCAGATTAAAGAAATATATATACATATATATATATATATATATATATATATATATATATATATATATATGTAATAATTTATCTCTCTGTATATAGAAAGATCACCAATCGTGTGTGTGTGTGTGTGTGTGTGTGTGTGTGTGTGTGTGTAGATATATATATATATATATATATATATATATATATATATATATATATATATATATATATATATATATATGAAACATATATATAGCAAGAAAGAGAGATCAAAGTGAAAACTGCTTATAATTGAGCAGTGTTATAATACTGCAGTAAAATAAAATTTGTAATACTATCCAATTTTGGAAATACAATAAGATAAACCATTTATATTAGTTTTGTATCATAGCTTTTCTGAAACATAGTTAAACAAGACTGGGCAGTTCATTAAAGGCTTATTAAATGTGTATTAGTTTTCTTTATACTGGTTGGCTAATAAGAATATTTCTGTATTGTTTTTCCAAAATGTTATAACTGTCACATTTTTTCTCATGCCTGAGTGAAAAAAGTACAATTTATATCATTGCAGTACATGGAGCACCACAATTACTCTCTGAAATCAGTGAAAATACAGGATTGTTATGCACCTTTCTGAAAGGTGCACCCCCTGAGCATTGGTAAGCACTAGTTTTGTAGTTAACAATGCTGAGAGGCCATATCAGAAGCGCAGCACAATGCTGTTAAACACTTCATTGGATTTTTAAGTTTAATTGTAGTGTTTATTGGCTTCCTAATGCTCTTCTTTGGAAGCTACTGCCTGTGTAGCAGCAGTTAATGCATTACAGCTTTCTAAGCTGTAAAGCACTTACTGTACTATATGTTTTTTTTTCCCACTAACGTGTGTAGTACATGGGAGCAGGTAAAGTTCAATGCATTGCAAAGAATTATGATCTCTTCTTTCTGATCATAACCTAGGGATGTTATGTTCTAGTCCTCAATGAGAAGATTTACCTCTCGAGGTGAATTTCTTAACATCCATGCCTCAAAAGACACAGTTGTTCTCAGTGTAAGTATGTCCTAATTCCGAAAGATTCTCACTGTAAGTCTGTCCTGATTCCAAAAGACTTGCTCTCAGGGTAACTTAATTACTTCATTGCAAGACTTAAAAAAAATCTTACACAGTGGGCCAAATTCCAAAAGACCTGCCCTTAGTGTAAATGGTCACTTATACTGAGATTAGGCATTTTGGAATTGGGCCCATAATATTTGCATTCTGACCAGAGACCCATTGAAAATCCTCTTTATTTATGGTGGACAGCACTTTGCCTCTAACAGAAATATATTCTTGCCTGACTTATGGCTCCCAACATGTAATTAACAAACACTGCAACAACAATAAATGCCTTTCCTTTGTTTAATGCTACAAATGGCTCTGCAGTTAGGATACTTGAATTTAATGCCAGAAACATCTGAAATTGCAGCTTCTTGCCCTACAGCAGGCACTCACTACAGCTTAAGTGGTGGTGGCACACCTCCAGTGCCACCCTACAGATGACACCTGAGTGAAATGGTAGCATTTCAGGCACAGGTGAACCATCCCACAATACTTAGCAAGAAAAGGAAATGAACGTTTGCACAGATGCCTTGGCCAACTCTCACATCATCAGTAGAAGTAGGACCTGAAATGTTCAATGGTAGCAGCCACAGATGTAGTAGATACAGTCCAGTCAAGCAAAAAAATCACCAAATTGGTGAGGGGGATTTGTGCTTCGAGAAATAATGATTGTGAATCCCAGGCTAACCATTTCTGCTTATTTTATTTTTTATTTTGCAAAAAAAGCATTTACTTCAAATTTAGAATGTAACTTGAAAATCACTTCATCATTCAACTCAAATGCCCCTGCTTTAACACATGCCATATCAGTTAAAACACTATCCCTATTTCCTTTCCATATCTTGGCTTCTCTTTCAGAATTACTGAAGAGTGGCCCACTTTAGAAACAAATGTATATATTGTAAATTACACTCTGTTTGTTCATAAGAATGTACATATACAGATGTTCTATGCAACTCGTCTGAACTACTCTGCTATTGCTTACATTTCTGCTTGATCACACAACTGTACTGTATATATGTAGTTTTCTATGTAATTAGTCTGATTTATTCTGTCATTGTAGCATTTCTGTTTTTTCTCTTTACAAAATGTTTAGTATTTCACCTGGGCTGAGCCTGAAATTGGTCAATATTGATCACTGTACTACCCTGAGAAAAACAATAAATAGATAATATGTTAGATAATAATTCTCATATCCATATGAAGTGCTGTTGAGAAATAAAGATGAGACATTTAAGACAATAATAAAAATTGACAACTGTAGCCAAGGCACTCTTTGATGACCACTGCAGAACAGGACAATCAGACTGCGTTATTAGGAGCCTGAATGTCATGTTTTGTTCAGTTCTTACAGTTACAAACTATTTATGTGCCTTACATTCAGATAAACAGTCATATATCCCGTGTGTGTGTGTGTGTGTGTGTGTGTGTGTGTGTGTGTGTGTGTGTGTGTGTGTGTGTGTGTGTGCGTGGGTGTGGGTGTGGGTGTGTGTGTGTGTGTGTGTGTGTGTGTGTGTGTGTGTGTGTAGAGTCTAACCAATCATAGATGTAATCAGAAATTTCCTGAACAGAACTAGTTTAAATCTAGTAGCAGGTACAAAGAAATCAGTCCATAAAAAGTAACACCAGAAGTAGTGGAGACAAGCATCAGCTCTGATCATAGTTATTTATGGGAAATCTGCACTGTTTGCATTTGGACAGATGCTTTATGTCTGCTCCAGCACTTGAGCTTGCAGTTCATCCGTGACGATAGTCCCTGACTTTCTTCCTGCACTCTTTACTGTTAAGAGCTTCTCATATCAGCTTGTGCCACCAAAATGTAGAGTAAATATAAGAATATGCTCAGTTAGATTTCTGTGCATTTCTACATGTACAAAAATATAATAACAGGAAAACACACAGAAGGCCATGTTTTTTAGCAGTCTCTTAACATCGCTATAAGTCTGAAACTCCAACTGTATGCAGACAGAAGCCCTACAAGAATCTAAATATTCTTCAAAAGTCTTCATGACATTATGTCATATTTGGAAGTCTCTGTATTCCTCAGTAAGCAATATTATTATTAGTGCACCATATTTTGCTTGGTTCACTGGTTCTTCAGGCCTTGCACAAAAGTTGGATAAGTAAATGACTTTCTGGCAGAATACTTTTTCAACAGTTCCAGCTTTTGAATGAAAGCAACAGCATATTTATAGAGGTTTTTGAACAACTTATCACATTTCTGCAGTCTAACATTTAAATCTGCTAACAGTTTGATGAGATCTGCTGTATGTACTGGATTATTTCGCCAAAAATCATAATTTAAGAAGGTTGCAGCATTGCCTCTGTTGGTCATGAAGGTTTCTACTTCTTCATGTAATGAATGCACTATTGTTACTGTGACTAAAGAACTAGGCAAAAATGTGTCATGGTTACTAACTCACTGATGTCATCATTAAATTCAATATATACGTGCTATAATTCCATCACTAGAAGTACAGCAATGCTTGCCACATTTTACTTTTGTTGTGGTATGGTGATGGAATGGCTCTAATAGATGCTTCACCAAGGTTCAAGAATGTACCATTTACCTGTTGTCTGAAACAGAGATGCATCTAGCTTGGAAGAGCATTGTCCCCTATCTGATAGATTCTGATTGTGTGTGGTAGTCTCCACTATTAGGTGAAAATTCATAGTCCAACAGCAGAATTTAGCTAACTCCAGGGAACTATGTCAGTGGTAAAACATTTAATTAAATTACAAAGCATTGATAGACACAGTCAAAGGCCAGTATAGGACATAATGGTAGGTATGACATAAAGAAATAGCTACATTAAAACCTAGCCATGCCTCTTCTATTTACATTGCAGCCATAGCCGACTTTAGGCACCAGTGAACCCTGTGGTCACTGGGGACCACTTGGACATGGGTGCCCCTGACCACAGCAAGTTATCTTCTTTTGTTTTATTATATGTTTCTTACACCAACAAAACCCAGTTCAGCCATCTTGTGTACTTACACACAAAGGCAAGTGTAGTCCAAACAGATAACTCAGCAGGCAATAAAATGTTAAAGTTCCAATTTAATGAGCACTTTCGAAGGGGTCAGTGCCCCAACTTCATCAGACAAAATACAACTCTAACATCCTGTCTTTATATACTCATTCATTCACTAATTAATTATTCAATTATCAAACTAAATCACTTTATATTATCTAAAATTTTCTTTCATTAAAAACATGCAATTTTAAAATATAGCATTTATTCAAACTTGTGTAACTTGAACTAATGCAAACAATCTATACACTCTACAATTAAAAACAAAAATTAATTAAATAAAATTAAATATATTATATTTTGCTACTTATTATTAAAAGCCTTGGCATCACATATTAATGCAACCCCTAGCTGCAAAAACATTATTTAGCACCGAATAGCATGAGCGTCATCCACCCTTAGAAAAGTACAGTTGTGTACCTACCATAAATGTAGATGTTCAAGAGTATTCACTGTTGCAGTCATTACACTTGGGTTATCCTGCTGGCAGGCTACCCACATTCAGCCTGAATTCCAAAGTCCTGGTCCGGCATCAGTTGCTGTCGCCTCTTCCCTGATGTAGTGGGCCAGGGGTATAAAAGATGCAGCCAATGCCATTTTCTTCAGTTTTTCTTGCCCCAGATGTCAGGTGCTCCCAAAAGGGTAGGCTAAAAACATTGCTTATAAAAGCATGCACTAAAATAAACAATACCTTTATCTACAAGCAAATACACCACATAGGTTGTATAGGATAGAGAAGTACAGATAAGTTCCAGCAAAGAAAGAGGGATGGTGTGTGGGTAACCTGGACTGCAACAGTGAATACACTCGAACATCTACATTTATGGTAGGTACACAACTGTACTATGTTCATCATGCTTCACTGTTGCAGTCATTACACTTAGGTTGAATCCCAAAGCTGAGGTTGGACGGCTGTGTCTAAAAAGAATTAGGAGTGGCTATAAGGCCCTGTAGAACTGCAGTGGCAAAGCCTGCTCTGGATTTTGAGTAAAGAGGTAAGTGGTAGTGCTTAGTAAAAGTGTGCACTGAAGTCCAAGTTGCAGCCTCCAAAATATCCTTGGTTGTTACTCCTCTGAGGAAGGCTGCTGAGGTGGCTGCTGCCCTGGTAGAATGTGGTCTAATGCCCTTAGGCACTGACTTGCCATGTTGTGAATAGCAGAAATGAATGCAGTGTCCTATCCATTTTGAAATAGTCTGCTTTGAGATAGCCTTTCCTTGTGATCCTGCAGCATATGCCATTAAAAGTTGCTCAGTCTTTCTGAAAGCTTTAGTTTTGTCCAAGTAGAAGCATAGCTGTCTGTGTATGTCCAAAGAATGCAGAAGTCTCTCCCCTTTATTCTGTGGGTTTGGGAAAAAGTAGGCAAATGAATGGTTTGATTAAGAGCCACACTGGACACTACTGTTGGGTTTGTCCTTAGAGAAACCCTGTCTGGATGGAAAATAATAAAAGGTTCCACAGCCATTAATGCCTGTAACTCTGAGACTCTTCTTGCTGAAGTTATTGCTAGGAGCAGAGCTGTTTTCCATGATATGAATTTTATCTCAGCTGTATTGGCTGGCTCGAAAGGAGGCTGTGTGAGTTTTTCCAAGACAAAATTGAGGTCCCATGCAGGTATTGGTGCTCTCCTTGGAGGTCTTATATTTTTGGCCCCCCTGAGGAACTGCCTAAGCAATGGATGTGAAAAAATAGGTGGGTCTGCATTGTAATGAGCTGAAATGGCAGAGGCATGGATCTTAATTGATGAGAAGGATAGGCCTTTGTCCAGCATCTCAGTTAGATATTGTAAAATCTGAGGTATATTTGGGACAAACATGTCAATTCCTTGTGCCTGGTTCCAAGCACAGAATCTCTTCCAGATTTCTGCATATGATTTTCTGGTGCTGGGCCTCCTGGCATCCAAAATAACATCCATAACCGCTTTAGAGAGAGGTGTATTCTGAATGGTTACACTATCCACCATGCAGCTAGATTTAGGGTTCTGAGTTGACTGTGCAGGATCTGATTGTTTTGTTGGGTCAGTAAATGAGGAATTTGAGGCAATGTCCAGGCTGGACCTTGGGACAACTCCTTAGGATTGGGTACCAGTGTTGGCGTGGCCAATCTGGGGCAATTAGTATCATTTGTGGCTTCTGTTGTCTGACCTTTAGGAGTACCTTGGGGAGGAGAGGCAGTGGAGGAAAGGCATATACTGTAAGATTGTTCCAGCTGAATGGCAAGGCATCCACTTTCCATGCTTGTTTGTGATAAGTCCTTGTGCAGAATCTCTGAAGTTGGCAGTTGTGAGGGGAGGCAAAAAGATCTATGTCTGGGCATCCCCATTTCCTTGTTATCATGCTGAAGATTTGTGGATCTAGTTTCCACTCATGAGGATCCATGAGGTTTCTGCTTAGTCCGTCTGCCAGAGCATTTGTTTTTCCTGGCAGGAATTGTGCTTGCAGGTGTACTTGGTAGGTCAATGTTGTGTTCCACAAAATCATGGCTTGTCTGCTGAGGGGATAGGAATGTGTGCCCCCCTGCTTGTTAATGTACCACATAACTGTGGTGTTGTCCATCTTTATCAGCAGCTGTCCTGGATTAAGTAGGTCCTTGAAGGCTGTCAGGGCATTTTGTACAGCTAGCATCTCTTTTTGATTGATGTGAAGATGCCTTTGGCTTGGGAGCCAAGTGCCCTGAATACATTTTCCTGCCATGTGGGCCCCCCAGGCATAATCTGACGCATCTGTTGTTAGTGTTTGCCTGGCTGTGGGTAAAGTGAATGGCTGTCCCTTGTTGTGGTGACAGACCTGTGCCCACCATCAAAACTCCTATTGCAGGCAGGGAATGAGTGAAATTAATGATTCCAGGCTGTGGCAATGTTGAGTCCAAACACTTTTTAGATACCATTGAAGTTTCCTCATATGCAGTCTTGCATATGGAATTAGCAGAATGCAGGAGGCCATGTAGCTCAGAGCCTGAAGAATTTTTCTTGCAGATAACTGGGTCTTTGTTGCCATGCTTTTGAAGTAAGAAGTCAGTTGCCTTTGTTTGTCTGGCATGAGATAAGCCATCTGGGATGTTATATTTAAGCTTGCACCCAGGAATATTATCTCTTGAGAGTGTACTAGTTTTGATTTCTTTTCGTTTACTGTGTACCCTAGGCAAATTAGTAATCCTTTTACAAATGCCATATGCTTTACTAGAATGTCTTTGGTCTCTGCTTGAATAAGGCAGTCATCCAAGTAAGGATATATTTGAATTCCTCTTTGTCTGCAAAATGCAATTACTGGTGCCAGGCATTTTGTGAAGACCCTGGGTGCAGTAGATAAGCTAAAGGGCAGTGCAGAGAATTGGTAGAGCATTGAGCCAGCTATGAATCTGAGGTATCATCTGCAAGATTGGCTGATTGCGACATGCAGGTATGCCTCTTTGAGGTCCAAAGTTACAAGCCAATCCTTCTTGCCCAGCATGGGCAGAAACTGTTGTACAGTCAACATTTTGAATTTTGGAATGTACAGAAAAGTATTTAGAATAGACAGGCCCAGAATTGGTCTCCATGCTTTGTCCTTTCTTGGTACTAAGAAAAGTCTTGAGTAAAATCCTTGTCTCTGCTCTTGTTGTGGCACTGGCTGAATGGCTCTCATGTCCATGAGAGATGGAACTTGTTTTTGTGCCTCTGCCCATTGATTGTGTGGCAGGTCTGGCATACCTTTTGCCTTTGGAAGGGTGTGAAAGTGGAACCTGTAGCCCTGAGAGACTATATTTAGGACCCATTTGTCCTGGGTGATCGTGTGCCAATTTTGTGAAAAAAGTGCTAGCTTTCCCCCTAAGGGTGCTGCCAAAAGATAAGTGCTTGGCATTGACAGAGGGAAGTCATTGTGACTGTTTCCTATATGGCTGTGATTTGTCTTCTCTGCTTTTGGAGGTAGAAGCACCCCATTGTTTGGGCCTGTATGAGACCCTGGGCTGTTGTCTGCCTCTAGGGCATCTGTATCTGCCTCTTTGTGGCCTGTCTGACATGGGAAAGGACCAATTCTTAGAAGGCCAGTTCCTACTAAATCTGGGTGGCTGTACCTGTAAGAAATCCTTCACTTTCTGCATAGATTTAGCTTTATCCTCCATTTTCTTCAACACCTCTTCTGCCTTAACACCAAACAAAGTATCATGCTGTAATGGAGCATCCAATAATTTTACTTTAACATGATCAGGCAGAGTCTGTTCCTTTAACCAAGTATGCCTTCTAAAAACAGAACCTGTTACAGCGGCCCTGCAACAGGCCTCCAGAGAATCATAACCACATTGCAAAGTATGTTTTCCCACTTGTTCAGCTGCATGCAATAAATCCTGCAATTCTTTGTTCTCAGAACTTTCAGAATTTGTCAACATTTTCTGTTTTAACAGAGACATTAAGTATTGCTGATATTTAAGCATATGAAACTGACAATTTAAAGCCCTTACAGCCAAGGTAGTAGAAGTGTAAACTTTTTCCCCCATCTGTCCAGTGTCCTAGAATCTCTATCTGAGGGGACAGGGTTTTTTGCAGTAGCAGCCTTGACCCCTTTGGGACCCTGAGAAATAGTTTCTGGGTCAGCAGCAGGGTTTTTATATAGAAATTTATGAGAATCTGGAACCCTGTAGTATCTGTCTGGCTTAACAGGTGCAGGAGGTAAAGAGTCGGGAGACAGGCCGGACTCTGAAAATACATCATCTAGAATGTCTAGAACAGGTGGAATAGCAAGAGGTCTGTGCTGAGGTAGTAAAAGAAAGTCTCTGAGCCTTTTCTTAGAATCTGAATGATCTTGGCTCTCCCAGTGGAAATGCTCCCTCATGATATGCAGGGTTTCCCCAAATGAGTAATCCTCAGGAGGAGAACCTGAAGGAATAGATTATTCAGCATCAGAATCCTCATAGGGAGGAATAGAGTATCCCTGTTCTAAAGAGGAGTCAGAGGAAATGGAAACCTGATCAGAGGAATCATATTCAGTATCTTTCCTAGGCCTCTTATCAGGAGGGGATGGGAACCCCTGATTAAAGAAATTAGGTCTTTGGCCATTTTGAGCATCTGTTTCTTAGGCATGGAAGTCTGTCCTGGAGAATGCTGTACTTGTTTCCTTGTCTTTAAAACTGTTTAAGTCTTTGTCTTGGATGCTGAAGTTGGTGTGATATAAAGCTGTGTAGGTCTGAAAACACCCTCAGAAGTCGATGCCTGCTCAGCGGCTCTGGGCCCATCTGAGGGATTAGTTTCCGAAGGCCCAATACCTTGAGTATCCAAAGGCCTAGCTGTCTCCACATGGGAGTCAGAGGCGGCCTGTGGCTTTGAGGTAGCGGATGTCAGGGCTGCGAAAGTGCCTCACTGAGAACCAGCGAACCAGCGACTGGCCTAGAAGAGGCTTCATCATCGGTTTTGAACCTTGGATGCCTGTCCTTTTCTTTTTATTGCGCTTTTTTATGAATTCCAGTCATCGGTTGTTCCGACGGCATTATATAGTTAAACCTTCGGCCAAAGTAATGAAAAGCAAAATCATACCGATGCTTAATAGTGCGTTGGTTAAATCTAGCACAAAACCGACAGCTAGCTACGTCGTGGTCAGGGCCTAGGCAAGGAATACAGTAAGAATGAAAATCCTTATGAGGTATTTGCTTCCCACAAGAAATACAATTGTTAACTTTTTCTGACATCGGTCTGGAGTAAGAAAAAAGTTTCCCCAATGGGGTACTTTACTTTAAAGAAGACTTTGGATCTGAAATTCAATTTCGAAAATCTCAGGAGTCGGCCGACCGGCACTTGCAAACTGCTTTTGCTTCAGGCACCACGCGGCAAGAAAGACTTAAGAAAATGGTGTCAGCTGCATCTTTTTTACCCCTGGTGCACTGATGTCAGGGAAGAGACGACAGCAACCGACACCGGACCAGGACTTTGGAATTCAGGCCGACTGCGGGTAGCCTGCCAGCAGGATAACCCAAGTGTAATGACTGCAACAGTGAAACACGATGAACATCTGCTTTTTCTTTGTTATTAGAAGCCACATTAAATGCAATTGACACTTACATAATACATATATCTAAACACATATCATCTTACTATGCTTCAATTGTAAACTTCATTATTACAGAAAATGTGTTTAAAAGTATATGTGTCTGTATACTTAGAACTATCACCTTATATCTGCTCCGATATCTGTGATATAATCATTTACAAGTTTTATACAACTAAAATCCCCTTGGATATAAACCATTACCAAAATACCCATATATATATCTGTAATAAGAGATATTTTCAAAAAAAATTGGGCTATTATTCTGGAAGATAATAGTCTGAACAAAGTCTTAGGCAAAAAACCTGGATTCACTTATAGAAGGGGTCCAAATCTAAAATGCTTGTTAGAGAAAAATAAGAACCAAAGGAAAGTTACTGGCATGAGTAAATGTGGAATATGTCAGCAATTTAAATGTATTAAATTGGGAAATAAAGTGTGGATAAGAGATAAGCCATACGTAATTAATGGGCGATTCAACTGTAAATCCAAATGGGTGGTGTATGTAGCATGTTGTGAAATATGCCCATCATAGTATATTGGAAAGAAGGAAAGAAAAATTAAACAAAGGATTTATGAGCACCAGTATTGTATCAACAGAGGGGATATTACAAATGTGCTGGCCAAACACATAGTTGATAATCCAAACCATAGGTTTCACTATACAGTAATACAACAAGTGCAATGTGATATAAGATGTGGACCATGGCAACTTAAATTAGAGGAAAATGAACTAATGTGGCAAATTCATACATCAGCACATATTCCACCAGGCCTGAATGAATATGTATCAATAAAAAGTATTTTGAAGTTAAAGGCACTTTTTAGGTAGAAGACTGGCGAATTATAAATTTCTAAATTCATAAACTGATAATTTAGTACTAAATATAAACACATAATGCTAATAAAAATTAGTAGGTTAAAGTAAAAAATACAGATATATATATATATATATATATATATATATATATATATATATATATATATATATATATATATATATATGGGTATTTTGGTAATGGTTTATATCCAAGGGATTTTAGTTGTATATAACATGTAAATGATTATATCACAGATATAGGAGCAGATATAAGGTGATAGTTCTAAGCATACAGACACATATACTTTTAAACACATTTCCTGTAATTATGAAGTTTACAATCGAAGCATAGTAAGATGATATATGTTTAGATATATGTATTATGTAAGTGTCAACTGCATTTAATGCGGCTTCTAATAACAAAGAAAAAGCAGTTTCTAAGGGTGGATGACGCTCGTGCTATTCGGTGCTAAATAATGTTTTTGCAACTAGGGGTTGCATTAGTATGTGATGCCAAAGCTTTTAATAATAAGTAGCAAAATATAATATATTTCATTTTATTTAATTAATTTTTGTTTTTAATTGTAGTGTGTATAGATTGTTTGCATTAGTTCAAGTTACACAAGTATGAATAAATGCTATATTTTAAAATTGCATGTTTTTAATGAAAGAAAATTTTAGATAATATAAAGTGATTTAGTTTGATAATTGAATAATTAATTAGTGAATGAATGAGTATATAAAGACAGGATGTTAGAGTTGTATTTTGTCTGATGAAGTTGGGGCACTGACCCCTTCGAAAGTGCTCATTAAATTGGAACTTTAACATTTTATTGCCTGCTGAGTTACCTGTTTGGACTACACTTGCCTTTGTGTATTTTTTCGCTAGTTTATTCTGCAGTTTGGTATGCAATTTTGTGTACTTCATAAACCAAAAAGGTAATAACTCTTAAGATGAAAAGCCCTAAGGATTGGCACCACTTTTATTATAAAAATTCAAAGATCTCCACCTACTGTTTCTCCCTAATTCATTCCTCGGTGAAACAAAATATATATATATATATATATATATATATATATATATATATATATATATATATATATACATAGTGAATGGGTACCAGTGTATATCTCAGTTTTTAATGCAATATACTTAAATTGAATTAAATATCATTTATTTTTTCTACAAAATGCCTTTACCTTCACCTCTATGTAAAATAGAAGGTGCTACAATATTTGTAAAAAAGTTTGCTGTGATGTGATAATTGTCTATATTTTTTATATAGTTTAAAGCCTTTCTTTCTAAAATCGTATAACTATCTATCTACTGTAATCTGATGTTATTTTACTCACTGTGGAGCTTTTCTCCCTGGGCCTCCACTGAAAATGGGTTTCTGACCCAGTGGACTTTCCTGGTCAACAAATGTCAACAAATAAATAATAAATCTCTCTGTTGTAGTAACAGTGTTTTGTCAAGTAGCAGGCTTCATAATTCATTAAATGTTTTACCACTGACACAGTTCCCTTGACTTTGTTAAACTCTTTTGGTGGGCATTGTTTTCAGTAAAACTAACATCATAGATAGCTTTAGGCACCAGCAATACCTGTTGCTGTGGGGGCCCCCATTATCTTTGACTGTGAGGGGCCCTTCAAAAGCTGCTTCTGGTTTTGAGAAAATGAGGAGAAAAAAGGTCACTCATTCTCTGATTGCACGCTTTATCCTAAACAAGTTTGTGAAATGACCCTGTTAGGATATAGCCATTTATTAGTGGATGAATACAAGCAAGGTAAGTCCTAGGCAATAAGTGTTAGGCAGGATAAGTGTTATGTAAGCTAAGTGCTAGGTAAGGTAAGTGCTATGCAAGGTAAGTGCTAGGCAAGGTAAGTTCTAGCAAGGTAAGTGCTAGAGATTACCAGCCTTGAGCAACCAAACTCAATGCTTACCTGAGATTTTTAAGAGGATCAAACCCTTCTCATCTTCAAGGATGGTTTTCGCTTTCAGTGAGTTTTATAAATACTAGCAAGACACCAGAAACTGTAACTCTTAACGTCTTTGCTTAAGAATTCTGGGAAAAGCCAAAAGTAATACATACATACATACAAATATTTCAGGCACAGGCAATAATGCCATTCTTGCTTACCAATATACTAAAACACTTATTCCCATAGTAAGCGTCCAGGTTGTTTTTCAACATATCCAAACTAGTGCTTGTTTTAATGTAAATTTGGTAGTCTACTCCATGCATCAGCTACTTTCTCAGAGAACCAATTAATACACCTCTCTTTCCTATGTAAAATTCTACATAGATTGTCCGATGATTCTCTACTAATTTTTGATAACCCAAAACACCCCAGAGGTAGTTGTCTCTAAATGCCCTATATACCTGAATAAGGTCTCCTCTTAAATATCTATATGAGGCACAGTACAAGTTCGAATATTTCAGTCTTTCATAACTATACCATGGATGCCCTTGGTATATTTCCACTGCATTCTTTCTAATTTATTCCTGCTTGTTTTCTTATAAGGTTTTCATATTGTAATTTCATAGTCAAGTTTGGCTCTAATGTAACTAACAAACAATGCTTTCATCATTTCTGATTTCTTAGACTTTACAGATCTTTTTGTACAACCTACAGTTCTATAACTATCATTTAACCAATTGGTTGATATGATTAGAAAAACTGAAAGGTGTATCTCCACATATACTCAGGGCCTAATATGAATTTACAGTTTCAATTACTGTGTGCTGCATTAAATACTCCCCTTTCAACTTATGTCTCCCAAATCTCTCAAGCTTAATTTTTGGTGTATTTATCAGCATATTATACTTCTGAGCCCAAATGGTCAATTTAGTCAAGTTCTTTTGCAGACTTGCCCTATCTGTAACACACGTAATCAGTTTACCTAGTTTCACGTCATCTGCATACAAACTGTAGAACATCTCAGATGAAAAAGATAGATCCAAAAGGTACAAGCTAAACAAGTATGGACCTAGGACAGAGCCCTGCGGGACATCCTGACTGTAACTTTGAATTTCACATGTCCAGTTACTGTATGATTCTTGCTATGACCTACTTGTTAGCCATGAAGCTGTCATTTTATTAGGATTACAACAATACCTTGGTTTAATTTATTGATTAGCATTTTGTGTATGACCATCCGGAGTGTGCATATGAGGTTATTATAGCTTGTGCTGGGCTGTGGACAGTGAAATAATTGAGGTGTGCAAAGAAGATAACTATAACTTGTGCAGGGTCAGTGTCCTGTCTAGGAGTTACACGTTGGAATACATTACTCTGATCGTCACTTTCCTCACAATCACACATCAGGTGCATATACAGGTGGTTGGCTTTGGGGGGAAGTTAGAGGTGATGAGTATCTAACTGTATCTATCTATCTATATATCTAAATCTATATATATATATATATATATATATATATATATATATATATATATGGGTTCACTTTATAACATTGAAATACTGAAATGTCGAATTTCAGTATCTCGAAGCTATAAAGTCGAATGTTCAAAATAGCGAACGTTCATAATCGCAAATTTGACATATGTCGAAAATATGTCGAATTTGCGGTTATGAAGATGCACTATGTAATGTCCGGGTTTGTGTTTGGTTGGTGCGTGGTGCCGTGTTTGGATGTAGGTGTTATGTCAGGTAAGTGAGTGTTTTGTAAGGGTTTTGAGTGGGAGTTAGAGTGTGTGTGAGGGATTGGAGAATGTGTGTGTGTGAGCTTTTGTGTTGTGTTTGTGCGATCTTGGAGTTAGTATATATAAGTAGGGGGTGGGGGAGTGCAGGGGCTTGCCCCTACTTATGTGTGTGAGTTGTGTATGTGTGTTGTTTTTTTGTTTATGTTGTGATGTGGGTGTTTTGTTGTATGTTTAGTGTAGTGTGTGCGGTGTTTTCGGTTATGTGGTTTCACGGTTTTGTTTGTCAGTGTTTTGTGGATTGGTTTTATAGTCTTGAGATACTGAAATTCGATATTTCAGCATTTCGAGGTTATAAAGTGAATCCATATATATATATATATATATATATATATATATATATATATATATATATATATATATCACACACACACACACACACACACACACACACACACACAGACACGCACATATTTATATATGAATGACAGCAGTCACTTGAAGTACATGAATGTGCTAATTTGAACCTCTGCTTTCATCCCAATTTAACAGCAGAGGTATGCACAGTTAATGGCTATCCTTTTTGATAGGGTAGGCAGGCAGATACCCAGAAAGAATTCATGTATCCTCACAAACATTTGTCTTGTCACTTTATTGTGAGCCACTATTTTGTCAACTTTAAATATTAAGCCTAAACATAACTTAGGTCTTCCTTGAAAAAAAAGAGTGAAATTTTTTTCTTATCCAGGATTTTTGTTCACCACCATTTGATCAAAAGATTGAGAAAATAATTTAAAATGCTCCTCAGAGCATCTATAACCCTATGGCTTCTGGGGGCCACCAAGCCCAGGCTTAACTGAGTTATTTCTTTTATAGCTATTACTGTGTTGTCTTGGCCAGGTAAGGTATGTTGAAAGGATCCAAGGAAAAGTAAAGATGGGAGCAGCGCAGAATTTATTTCCTTAATCATATTTTTGTTCAAGCCATCATTGGAAGAAGAAGTTGTAAAAACAATCTTTAAAATACATTTCATAATATATAGAAAGTAATGGTGTCTAGAAAAAAAAAGCTAAAGAGCAAGGCAAAATGTGAGAAAAGGAGGGAAAAAGTATATTGTATAGTGTGTAGAGCCCAAAATGGGGGGTGGTAGGATTAGGGGGTGCACTGGATGGTATGTGAGTGGGAGGGAGCAGTAGGCAGTGGTGTGGGAGCCATGGAGCCCTTTGCCTAGGGTACAATTTCACTGAAGTCTAGCTGTGTAGATTGAGCTGTTGTAATATATCATAACTGCAGCTAAATGTCGGTCATTGTGAATGTCTGTCTGTGTGAAGAGTGGTAAATGGGTGGAGTCTGTGCAGTACATTCAGAAGATTCAAATCAGTGGTCACCCGGGAATGCACAGTAAACACAATGTGGTACACAAGCATCATAGCTACAATTCAGTTTGTGCATACAACTCCTAAAACTCCACACCATGAACTTAAAGATTGCTTAGGATGAGTGGCAGTGACAGGATGATATCTGGACTAGAAGTGTCCAGAGCGCCTCCAACCCGACACTTGCTGGGGGCCCCTAAAATGTTAACACTGGTCCTGATTGCAGCAGAAATGACACTTCTCTTTTTAGTATTGTTCATTTTACTAATGAACAAATGTATACCAGGCAGAAACAGCAATGCACAACAGAAGCAGCCTTACCAGCTGTGCAAATTGCCATTGATCTACTAAGCAAATGAAAGCACAGAGAAGCTTTTTTACAACAATTAATAAAGACCAGGGCTCACTGGTTGAACTGGGAGTTGTACAAATAATTACAATAAAGCCATGAAATGTTACTACAGGAACAAGCACCATAACTTATTGTAAGACTAGGTACAGATATTTAACTGTCTGTCTAATCAGGCATAACCTGATGAAGTTGAAAGGGGAACTTGTATGTATTTTTGATTAATAAAACTGTTTATGAATACAGTTTAGCATTTTCTTCTTATACCACTGGGGCCATTCAACATGCGAATTTATTAAGCATCTTTAAACACCAGTACTTGTAAGTAATCATTAATACAGATAGGACTCAATCTTTACTTGTAATTCACAACTCTTATCTAATTAGGCAGTACAGCAGGTTATATATTGATTCCTGCATATATTTATTGTTATGGGAATAGCTCCAAACATGAAACAAGTGCATATGGTATTTGAACATGCCTTTGACTTTTTTCTGTGAAAGGCAAATGATCAAGCTATTTTATCAAATGGGAAATCAGCAAACATGTTATTATGAGAAATATGGAAGAAGGGTGGGGGGGGTTGAAAAAAATGGAAAGATCCTCATTAGTAAAACATTTTTAGAAGATTTTCTCAACTTGGATGTTGTTGTGTTCACCATTACATAAGCTTTGTTTAAAGATCTACAGATTCATAATGCAATTCATAAGTTCCAGGGTATGTTTCATTTCATTGTTGTACATCTGAAAGATAGGTGTATGTGTATCAAATATGTGAAAAATAAAAAAACAGAAGCCAATAAATAAAATAAAGTCTGTAAATTATTCATACTTCAGTTAATGTCAGTTATACTAAATATAAAACTGTACACTATCAATTTCTATGAAGATTTCCTTTCTAAATATCAGGATGCAATGCAAAACCTTTAAAATAAATCCTCATGGGGATTTTTACTATTCAGGCACGGAGTATATAAACTAGTCAATATCAAAATATTATCTGACTATTTTTACTAAAAGTACTTAAAAATAAACAGTATGAAATCTCACTAATAACAGAAATATCATAGATATCAGTCTAAGAAATTTAGAAGCTTGGTGTGTCCTAGCAATCTTTATACATTCTGTTATTAACACAGATCATGGCACCATCATCTTTGGTTTAAAAAGTAAAGTCAAACTCTTTGATAAACAAATCATTCTCTCTAGGCTTTACCAAAATAAGTACTTTCCTTGATTCCCCCTAACTTTCTGCAAGTAAATTTCCTAGTTAACTTACTACGTTTTGGTGAAATTCACCCCAGTCCTGGTCCTCACAACAGTACTCCCTCACACAGTTCCACTGATAACCCTAACATCTCTCCAACTTCTCCTAATATATTCACCACCCCTCACCCTACTAATTGCTCTAATTCCACTAACCTCGATACTTTCAAAAGCCTCACTATAATCTCTCTTAATATACAAAGTATATCAAATAAAATCGATGTGCAGAGCTGTAGTAACTACAGAGGGATTAAACTGATCATTCACAGCATGACGTTATGGCAAAGAGTAGTGGAAGCTAGGTTAAGAAGGGACGTGATGATTAGTGATCAGTAGTATGCTTTCATGCCGGGAAAGAGCACTACAGATGTGATGTTTGCTCTGAGAGTGTTGATGGAGAAGTACAGAGAAGGTCAGAAGGAGTTGCATTGTGTTTTTGTAGACTTAGAGAAAGCATATGACAGGGTGCCTAGAGAGGAGTTGTGGTATTGTATGAGGAAGCCGGGAGTGTCAGAGAAGTATGTAAGAGTTGTACAGGATATGTACGAGGGTAGTGTGACAGAGGTGAGGTCTGCGGTGGGAGTGATGGATGCGTTTAAGGTGGAGATGAGATTACATCAAGGATCAGCTCTGAGCCCTTTCTTATTTGCAATGGAGATGGACAGGTTGACAGGCGAGATCAGACAGGAGTCCCTGTGGACTATGATGTTTGCGGATGACATTGTGATCTGTAGTGAGAGTAGGGAACAGGTGGAGGAGACCCTGGAGAGATGGAGATATGCTCTAGAGAGAAGAGGAATGAAGGTCAGCTAGACTAAGACAGAATATATGTGTGTGAATGAGAGGGAGGATAGAGGAATGGTGAGGATGCAAGGAGTAGAGGTGGCGAAGGTGGATGAGTTTAAATACTTGGGATCAATAGTTCAGAGTAATAGTGAGTGTGGAAGAGAGGTGAAGAAGAGAGTACAGGCAGGATGGAGTGGGTGGAGAAGAGTGTCAGGAGTGATTTGTGACAGAAGAGTACCAGTAAGAGTGAAAGGGAAGGTCTACAAGAGGGTAGTGAGACCAGCTATGTTATATGAGTTGGAAAGAATGGCATTGACAAAAAGGCAGGAGTTAGAGCTGGATGTGGCAGAGTTTAAGATGTTAAGATTTGCAGTGGATGTGACGAAGGTGGACAGAATCAGGAATAAGTATATTAGAGGGTCAGCCCAGGTTGAAAGGTTTGGCGACAAAGCCAGAGAGGCAAGATTACATTGGTTTGGACATGTGCTGAGGAGGAATGCTGAGTATATTGGGAAAAAGATGCTAAGGATGAAGCTACCAGGTAACAGGAAAAGGAGAAGGCCTAAGATAAGGTTTATGGATGTGGGGAGAGAGGACATGCAGGTGGTTGGTGTGACAGAGCAAGATGCAGTGGACAGGAAGAAATGGAAACAGGTGATCCACTGTGGCGACCCCTAACAGGAAAAGCTGAAAAAGATGATGATGATGATCAAATAAAATATGTCCTCTTCATGCCATGATCACTCAGCATTCCCCAGACATTCTAGCACTCTCTGAGACCTGGCTACAACCTCATATCTCTAACTCAGAAATTCTTCCCCCAGGCTATAATATTTCCAGACTTGACCATCAGTCTAAAAAATGTGGAGGTGTAGCCATTCTATTTTCAGAACAACTCTCGCTTTACCCTCTTCCCACTCCCCATCCTAACTTTCACCCTGCTGAGGTCCTTATAGTCAATTGTAAACTCAATAATCACAAAAAAACTTGCTGTTGCTGCAATCTACACCCCACCCTGGAAATAACATTCCTATCTTAGAACAATTTCTTTCCTGTATCTCTGATAACATCAACTATGAGACCATTATTCTGGGTGATGTTAACATTGACTGGTCCACTTTTAACTACAACTCTCCCAGTACTTGCATTAACCTTCATGGCTTCACTCAACTTATCTCTATTTTCACTAGATATAATAAACAAACCAACAATGGGACAATCATCGATTAGGTGCTAACTTCCAACCCAAACCTCTATCACAGTCCATGTACTCTTCCTGATTGTCTCATCTTCCCATCCTTGTACATAGACATTCTCCTCAACTTCATAGACTCCACCATTATAAGGACTGCCACAGACTCTCTAACTTCAGCCCTACTACCTTCAATCATAAACTTTCCTCCTTCAACTGGTCCTTCTTGCTTAACCTAACTTTAGATGAGGCTGTCTCCAAATTCAACAAAATCTTCATTAATACCCTAAACTCTCTAGCCATTATCATAAAAATTAGACTAAAATCTAACTTTTCACCTTGGCTAATACAACACACCCGTAACCTTATGCTACAGAGAGACAGAGCCTGGAGGCTATGGAAAAGAACTAATCTCCCAACCCATCTACAAAATTATAGAGAACTCAGGACCCGTACCAAGAAGCACATTACAATGACAAAAAACAATACTAGCAGAAACCACTAAATAATCTCCACTCTAACCCCAGACTATTTTGGAACAATATTAACAAGATTCTTTATCCAGGCAAGCCTTCCACACCTAGTCCCTGTCCAAATAGCTCTGATCTCGATACTGCTACTCTTCTAAACACTTTCTTCATCGATTCTATCAAAAATCTTACTACAAATATGCCTACAAACTCACATTCTAATGATACTCTTCCTACTTCACCTACATCCACATTCTCATTAAAGTCGCCTCCACTGTGTACAATAGATCTCTCCTCTCTGAATCCAAGCCATGCTCCCCTTCTGCTGACAACTCACCCTGGAGTTTCTCAAAATTGCCTCCAATTCCATTGCTTACCCAATTTCTATACTTATCAATTAATCTATCTTTGAAAACACTGTGCCCAAGCTATGGAAACAATTCTGTGTCATTCCTCTCCATACAGGAGGAAACTCTACAGACCCCTCCAACTACAGAAATCCTATCTCCCCTCTCCAAGAGTATGGAAAAATGTATTCACAAACAAATCCTTGAATACCTCATGCAGACTAATCTCCTCACACCAACACAACATGGTTTGCATCCCCATCATAGCACCGCCAGCACTCTCATAACTTCACCCAGACCATTGCCAAAGCTTGTGATGAAAACAAACTAGTCTCTAGTTTCTTCCATGATTTATCCAAAGCTTTTGACACTGTATCCCACAATCTAATTATTTCTAAACTTAAAGACCTTAACCTCTCCCAATCTACTATACTCTGGTTCACTAGCTACCTCTCTAATAGACTCCAATCTGAATCTGTCAGGTGGCTACAGCCTCCTCTCCCTTCCTTCCTGTTCATACTGGAGTACCCCAAGGTTCAATACTAGGGTCCCTCCTCTGCAATATTTTTACAAATAATCTTCACTCTTGCTGCCTTCACTCCTCTCTTATCCAGCATGCTGATGATTCTACTATTATATCCTGTTCTGATAATCTCCCCCACCTTTTATCCCTTACCCAAGACTCACTTCTGTCGGTTGAAAAATGCCTAACTAGCAACAAACTCCTTCTTAATAAAAAAAAATAACTACTTCTGTTCTTCTCTAAAAACCTACAACATTGCAAAACCTCCTTCTCAGTCTCATCTCTCAACAACACTGCTATCTCAGCAGAAACTCATAGCAAACTCCTCAGTGTGGTTATTGTTGACCAACTTAAGTTTGACATCCACATTCTACAAGTCATCAAAAAATGCACCAAAAACTAGGCCTACTATATAGGAATAAAAAATACCTCACAAAGAACACAACATCTCTGGCACAAAATTTCCTTCTACCTACTCTCTTCTATGCTGCACCTATTCTCACTAACATACAGACCAGCCTCATGGCTAAATTTGAATCTACCTGCAATGAAATAGCTAAATTTTCTGCAAATCTCCCCTACCACTCCCACCACTGCACTGCCCTACAAAATATTTTATGGCCAGAAGCTCAAAAACAACTCTTACTTCCACAGCTCCTGCTCACTCACTCGATTCTTGCAAATCCCTCTGACTGCCCTGTCCTCTCTACTCAAATCTCTCCCTACACCCCCAAACGTTGTCTCCACAGTGCAGACCTACATCTCCTGGAAGTCTATAGGCCCAGTAAACAAACTGGGAAACTTCTTTATAGTCATTCTCTTGCTAATATCTGGAATAAACTTCCCCTAGACCTAAGAGTAACCACTTCCTGTTTCAAAAAAAGTTAAAAGAATACATGATTAAAGCATTGTCTTGCTCCCGTCTCACTCCAACCTGACCTACCTCTCCCCATCTCCTCCATCTATTCTAGTACTATATCAGTGATCATCCATACCCTTATTAATTTCATTTATCTTCTTGCAGACAATCTACCTACCAAGAACTGCAACATATCTTACTTTTATTACACTCCTCATGCCAATGAAATTGTAATTGATTGTTTCACTAACCGTTAAATGCATCTTTCCCCTCTGTACATATGGAACTAAATTAATTTTGTTTAAAAGTCTGTATCTGCACTGACATACCTTAGAATTTCTTTATTGTAACCAATAGTAGGCACCCTACTGTTGTATTTCTCACGGTTTATGTATTTTCTTTTTATTTGTTCATGGTTTATGTTTTTCTTTTGTTTTGGAGCTTTTCTCCTCAGGCCTCTTCTGAAAAAAAGCTTTTAGCCCAGTCAGACTAACACGGTTAACAAATGTCAAATAAATAAATAAATAAAATATAAACTATGGTGTGGTAAATTAAAACAGACTGTACTATTATCCTAAATGACCTGATATAAGCTTGCACAAAACATTACCAATGAATTCTATGATGTTATTAAATTCTGTATTAATAATCACACACTGATAAGAGCACAAATATCATAGGTTCTTGAGAATATTAGGCCAATGAACATAAAGGGCCTTTCTAACCTAAACATGCTTCTCAGAAATATTAAAGTTTATCAGTTCCGTGGGTTTTGTGGGGGTATATAAACTTAGGCACAAGTGAGTTTTTACAAACTTCATCTTTCTAATAAAGATACAGGTGCCAGACCCAGGGTATATATATGATTCCCCATCCACTGATCCACTGATCCAAACTTGTCTTGAATAAGTTCATGGAAGAACTTTGCTTCCCATGTAGCTGTCCCTCCGGAATGTCCTATTTGTATTGCAGGTGATGTTTAGGTCCACAGATTGGGTGTTTCTGTCACAATTATTTAGGGATGTGTAACAAGTCTATAAAGCCTGCATCAGGGATCTAAACCAGGCATAGGTTCCCTCTCAGCAGCCTGTAGGAGATCAAATATAAGGATAAGGTTTTCAGGTATTCTACATAAGACTTGTTTTCTAAACCATGTTTTTTGTTTTGTGTTTTTTTTTTTTGTGAGGAGCCTCTTTGGATGCTAATGTTGTACATGCCTGTTCAGGTAAATGCCAAAGGTGGACTTCACTCAATGATTACTCTTACAAGGACCGAGTACAAAGGAAAAATGACATATTTGGACCTAGATGCCATATCCGTGCTTATTCATTGTTCAATGTAGAATGATTTCCTTATTATTGTAAACACATGATGAAGCTCCTGTCTACATGCATTCCCAAATCCCTGACTACTAGGTGTATTGTTAGAGGTGTATTATCAATGTAATAATTTGCAAGGATAGCTGTCTTGCCAAACTATACTATTATGCACTTCTTGACATTGAGTTTAAGACCATGACACCAGCATGTAGTAAAGTCAACAGGAAATCCTTTGGTGTAATGATAAAACTAACAGGATATAGCATTTGTAAAAAAGTACTACCTAATTTTCTGAAATTATCCTAACTACAAAGATGAGCTCAGATTAAGTAA
This sequence comes from Protopterus annectens, assembly GCF_019279795.1. Taxonomy (NCBI): domain Eukaryota; kingdom Metazoa; phylum Chordata; order Ceratodontiformes; family Protopteridae; genus Protopterus; species Protopterus annectens. The sequence goes on from NC_056726.1 coordinate 1,088,035,241, forward strand.
AGTAGAATAACTATTTACTTTCCATATCAATTTTTCCTGCTTGTACTCAAAAGCTGCAAAACAATAAACAAATGGAAGAAACACCACACGAGAAACTCAGGAAACAATATAATGGTAAGCGCTTTCGTTTACTAAAATAAGCAAACTTCTTCAGACAAATCATTAAAAAGAAAAAACACTTAAATACAATTATTAATCATGACATCATTTCCTTAATAAAAAAAACAAGCCTCAATTTAAAGTGCCACAGTACTTTCAACAATAGGTAACCCACTATAAAATAGATAGGAAATACAAAATTCAACTATATATAAATAACTATATAAATTATGGTGTAAAATCAAAAATGATTATAAATCTATCTAACTAAAGCTTTTAATTTCAAGACGCTCTTAATAGAAACTAAATCATTTAAACCCGGAGGGACCAAGGCATTTAATTTCAACTGCCAAACAAGTTCCTTCTCCTCCAGTTTCAGATCCATAGGTCTGCCCCTAATGTTATCAGAAATTTTTTCAATGACCAAGAACTTAAATTCATGTCCAGGAAACAACAGAATATGCCTTGCCAGTGCATTATTTAAGTTTCTTTTGTCAATGACATACAGGTGCTCATAAATTCTATTTTTAAGAGGTCTTTCCATTTTGCCCACATAAAAAATGGGGCATTTAGAACATGAGCCCAAGTAAACCACCCCCCTAGTATTACAATTGAATTTATCATTAAGATTATACTTTTTACCATTTATTGTAAATGAGGTTGTCACATCAATGTACTTACATTACTTATTGTGTTTGCAGTTTGTTACTTTTTATCAAGTTCATTTCTGCACTCAAAAGTTAATACCACAAATAAGGATTATTTTAATTATATCAGAAAACTAAAACAGAAAATTCTAAATGTCTTGTTTTATTAGTAAATAAACTGGTGATCACTGAGTATCAGGACATTGTAAATGTGCTTGAAAAAGTTGTTGCATCAACTTCATAAAGCACAAAGGTTCATAGGTTTATATTAGTCTAACTGCCTTTGTGGGCCATTGCTTGAAACAGTTGTTGCATCAACTTCATAAAGCACAAAGGTTCATAGGTTTATATTAGTCTAACTGCCTTTGTGGGCCATTTTAAGCCTATTCAATTACCCCACATAAGAATCAAACCCTGCATCTTTTGTTTGTAAGGTAAACACATTAACTATTATGCCAACCTTCAACCCTAAAATTTGTCTGTACACTGATAGCTGAATGAACTCAAACACACTCAAATTGACTGCGGTGAGATTAGAACACATACCTATCTATTTGAGCAAGCTAGAGAAGACAGTACTTAATGCTAGTACCACAGCACAAGCCTAAATTTCTATTTACACCCGTACTTGAACCCAGTAACATCTGCATCCAACAACAATGGATTAACATGTCCTGCCACAGAGTCAGTTGATGTAGGTCGGTGTGCTAAAGAGGCAATGGGAGTCAGTTCTTATACAAGATCAGATAAGGTAACTGCTGCTAGATTTAAAATTAATTTTATATTTTAGTTATTTATTATTTGTTAAGTGGGTTAGTCCCACTAGGCTTGTGGCATCATTTCAGAGGAGACCTGAGGTGGTATTTATAGTGAAAGTTTGGCCAGGGCACTGGGGACTTCCCTTACTACTACATCACTTGCAGTGTATGAGCCATTGAGTGTGAACATCATTCAGTTTCTAGCAAATTGGCGTCTGGGAGAACGGCACCCAAACCATGGTGACCAAAGAAAATGGAGTAGAAGCAAATGTCAACTCCTCAGTTTGAAAAAGAGAAAGATGTTCGAGATTAGAAAGATGGGGGTCAGATTGAAGATTCAGAAGAGGTATTTCAGTGGGAACTATTTGAAGGGTTGAAGAGTGAAGAAGAAATTATAATTATAACTCTCCAGCTGGGAGGGTTGTGGGATGATATATTAAAAATTTTGATGAAACAAAGCAAGCTGGAGATGGGGAAGGAATCACTGTGGGGTGAAATGAAAGAGGAAATAAATAAGGCAGAAGAACAACAAATAAAGAAGAAACATTGGCAGAAGTAGTTGGAACACAAAAAGAAATCAAAAGGGAGAGAAGGAACACAGATGAATTGCAGAAGAAGTAAGTAATGAGACTTCAGAGTAAGGAAGAATTGGAAATGGACAGGTATGAAATATGAGGCAAGATATTTGTGACTTTAGGCATAAAGGCACAGAAAGTAAAATCTTTTATTCTGATAAAAACAAAGGGCCGGATTCATGAAGGCTTACACGGAGTCTAAGACTAGAGTAAGACTCCTTGCAGCCAACATGTCTGCCGAGCAATCCAGGAACAGCCGGCAGGGGCATGCAAGAGAGCTCCTAAAATGACTCTTACACGGACAGCGTTAGGTTATGCAAATTACCTCATTTGTTGCTGAAAGCTATGCAAATGAGGTAAATTTGTGATCCAGGAAACACTAACCTATCTGAGTAAGAGTAGTGTTATTTGCAGAAATGTACTCAGTTGGCAGCTGAGTACCGGTCTGCAAATAGCAAAACGGAGCCATGACAGCACCAAATAAAGGATGCATCCAGTTGAGGAAGCATGCCTATGGCCAAATATATGGCCATTGGCATTTTTTTCCATTGCAAAATAAAAAAAAAAAATTTCCCTCAATCTCCAATGTTTAAGCGTAGTGCAGCACCACGCAAACATGCTGCACTCTAAAAAACAGAAAAACAAAAAATAAAAGCCACAAATAGAGATTTTATTCAAAATATTAATCTGCCATGCAAGTGAATGTCAGGCTGAAGACAACATGGCTACTGAGTAGAGGATGCTAAGGGGGGAAGCTCAGTTTGAGAGATGTAACTAAGCATTAGTAGGCAATCCTATGCAAATGATGATAAGGATAGTGAATCCCAATATTTCCTGCTATGTGAACCATGTCCCTGGAGTGTAAGAGTAGGACAAGGGAAGTAACAGAGTTGAATATGGGTGACATCAGGAGGGGGTATGTATCAAAAAGACTGTAAGCTTATTAGAGCAGAGTGGCATGTGTTTGCTGTGAGTTACTCAGGACTAAAAGAGGTGTGTCTACAGTTGTCGAAACTGAAATCAAGAAACCGAAGGTGTATGCTGTGGCTATCACTAAAGTTTCTTGCAAAGCTGCTTACACTGTGTGCGTGCATGTGCGCGTGTGTACGCAAGTGTAAACCCATCTAAGGCTGTGTGCACGGGTGTGCACCCGTGTAAGCCTGTGTTAGGCCGTCTAAGCTAGCATACACTAATGTGCACCCACCTAAGCCCGTGTAAGCCTGTGTAAGCCTGTGTGCGCGCATGTGCATGTGTTTGCGCTTGTTTGCATAGCGCTGCCCCCTGTGGAAACAGAAATGGTTAAAGGAAGGAAAGGAAGTAGTAGAAAGTTAACCAAGGAGAACTTGCAGAGCTGCCAGGTGAAATCAATCAGAATCAGCCAATTACATAGGCAGTACACTAGCCCAGCCCAGCCCAGCAACTAAAACTCTGCAAATAACATTCTCCCATGTTTTTCTCAGAAACACTGCAACACTGCAGTCAACAAAGAGAAGTGAAAACTTAAAAAAGCTTAAACTGAGACATAAAAATGTTAGGGGCTGCCATTTCTGTTATAAGGCAACATGTGAAAGATGCTGAGGGTGGTGCCATTGTGAATCCTGCTGAGCAACCCACAGTGAGGAGACAGAGAAGAGTTTACAGACCCAGGGTAACCTACCAGGGGCTACATGAGCTGGAGATAGTGGAGAGCTATAGAGTGGACAGAGAGCTCCTGCAGCAATGCAGGCCATGCCTCACACACAGAACCAACAGAGGGGAACCCATCCCAGTGGAAACCAAGGTATGTGTTGGCCTAAGAATACTAGCAACAGGTACCTTCCAGAGTCCAACTGGTGATATTATGGGGATCTCACAGGCATCAGCATCAAGGGTACTGCACCAGTTCCTGAATGCCATGTCAGCACATATCGGTGATCATGTATATTTCCCCAATTCCCATGAGGTATTGGCCAGCAATATGCGTCTCTTCCAGCAAATAGTGGAATACCCTGAGGTAGTAGGTGCAATTGACTGCACGCACATACACATCAAAGCACCAGCTGGTGAGCGGGTTAGGGCCTACATCAACCGCAAGGGCTTCCACTCCATCAACTGCCAGGTTGTTTGCGATGCCCAGGGCATAATACTGAATGTGTGTGCTGGCTGCCCTGGAAGCTTCCATGATTCCCATATCTGGCATCTGTCACAGCTGTACCAGACATTTGCAAATGGGGACATCCCTGACGGTTACCTAGTGGGGGATGCTGGATACGCACTGGAGCCGTGGCTGATGATACCCATCAGAAATGCACACACACCCCTGAACAAGAACTCCATAATGAGGCACACGCATAAACACAAAATGTAATCAAGCGTGTGTTTGGGATGCTCAAGTCACGGTTCCGGTGCCTGGACACATCTGGTGGAGCCTTGCAGTACTCACCAACTACATGTACCCAAATTGTTATGGTATGTGCCATGCTACACAATATGATCCTGCGAAAACAGCTGCAGCCAGAACAGCATGGGGCAGGGCCAAACAGCCCCCCACCATTGCCAAGGCCTGCACAAGCACAGCGTGACTCAGAGGAGGAACAACCTGAGCCTGTCCCAGTAGGCAGAAGGAGGCATGCCCAGTATGCCTTATCCTTGGCAAAGAGGCAACACATAGCACATACACTGGCTCAGTAGGAGCCCTGGAAATGATACCTCTCACTGACTCGCACATAAAATAAAAGGGATGCCTAACTTGACACTACCTGTTTCCAAACATGTATAGGGAGTGTAGTATGTGCATCCGACATAGGCAGCCCTGCAGCACCACCTGAGGCATGATTGCCATGTTTTAAGCAATATAAAGCAGTGCTAAGCAGCTTTTACCAATATCTAGTATACGTAAACAAAATTGCTTGTGCAATGTTGGCCAAGGTCAGCCAAAGTTGAGCAAAGTCAGTTAAACATGCTCATATCTGCTTTACTGTTCCTTAAGCAGTCTGGTCTGGCCAGCATGAAAATAAAAAGCAGTGACAGGGCTTGAACCCAGGATACTGCGCACTATAGTCACAGTACTGAACCACTAAGCCATAATAGCATTACAGTGGTACAGACACAGCAGGACAATTGTACACTAATGCAAACACAAAGCAATGCTATATCATGCCCCTAATGAAGCAAATGGGTAACCTCACCCACAAGCCTATGCAGACAGTGAACATTAGGCCAGGCATTGTGATGTGGGTTGTGTAAGCTATGATGTCACAAGCTAATATATGTGGCAATGGATGCTAAGATCTGTAGTACACTAGTAAGCCTCAAGCCAGTACGATAGGCAACAGTACAGACTGTAATGGTGTCCTGTACATAGCAGTGCAGGCACAGCAAATGTGTATAAGTGTCAGGTGAAACCCACATCCTATGTACACCCACAGTAACAATCCGATGTACCCACGGGTAGAAATGTACAAAGAATAGCTGTCCCCCCTGTATGTAGAAATGTTGATAGGTCTATGCAAAGTGTCTCATGGAAGCCCTACAGGCACAGCATGATCCCTGCTGATCTATGACACAAAGGTGAGTCCTGCTGTAAAAATACACCTTGATTTACCATACACATATAGTATAAATGTGTATACTATGCGTACTCACAAACTCCAACAAATGTAGTGGATTTCATTCAGCATCACACTGAAAGGTCATACTGGGCATGCTCGCACGCAAACAAACAAAGCAAATGTCAGGCAGGAAGATACTGAAAGGTCATACTGGGCATGCTCACACACTTTGGCTAAATACGGATGTGATAATAAGGGATCTATGGACAAATGTGTATAGTCATCTCTACTTCCAGAAACACATTCACAAAGTGGTCTGAAAATCCTGCTATGTGTACACACAAACTGCCAAGGTTTGTGCATGTAGGTCAAAGGAGGTTGCCACTACTCAGCAGTCATCAGACCTGTCAGAGACTACCACAACACACTTGTGAGGAATCTGACTAGGCAGGTTCAGCAACTAGAAAGACCAATGAAGAACCTTAACAAGAGGATTACTGGCCTCAAATAGTTGCCCCATGCAACAAGAATGAATGTAACCCAAGCTGTACTCTGTTGCATACTGTCTATGCAGGAGATCTCTTCCCAACAGACAGGTCCATGTCATGGTAACACTCAGATATGTTCTGAGTTACAGCTCAACGGCACTAAATGTACAGAGCCAACTGATATTGGCAACATCCTGGCAGATAGGATCAGTGTTAGCTTTACCCTTTCTCACCCATGAAAGAGCACATGTGTATAATGGAAGACTGCAAAGTTGCTGTCATCATGGCTGCACAGGTAGAAAACACTCTCCAAAGCCAGTATCACAGCAGCCATGGGACCAGATAACTTCCCAGGCTGTGTAGTATCTACTTCCCTGAAATAAACATTAACATGGAAGTTCTGTGGCTACTGAAGTTTCCAGAAGACTGCAAACTAGGAGCCATCATTGTAAAAACTAAAGATGTGGACATCCTACAAAAGGACCTCACTGAGACAGATGGCTGTTGTCTAAGCCATGGGCTGTAGCTCAATGCCAAAAGGTACATTATCATCACCTTTGTTAAAATCTCTGTAGCCAAGAACTACAACATAGGTGGTAGTATACCTCACACTTTAAGTGTGACAAGAGACCCTGGGTCATGGGTGGACAGTGGATACAACTGTGATAAGCACATTCCCACAGTAGTCAGGAAACCCTCTTATGTGGCACACCTCATCACAAAATGTGTCTCATGCAGAATAAAAGAGGACATTGTTCCCCTCTACTCACCACTCACTAGAACTATAAAAGAGTACAACGCGACTGTTGCTATGTACCTCACAAGACAACTACAACAACTGGAAAGCCAGCAGAAATACCTCACAATGAGCATTAGTGGCCAGAAATACATGCCATACACAGACCATCGCAAAATGCTCCATCCGTACTCCCTTGCATATCGCCTTCTCAGAGGTGTTCACTGCGTAACATACAAAGCTATGTCAAACATACAGCTGTTGGATATGATCCACATAAAACACTCACAATCACCCTGACCTTTGGTCCCAAGACCACGAGTGAAATACAAAAGGAAGTGGTATAACCATTTACCTTATGGATATCCACTCCTCCAGGTTACTGCCACAGCATGAGGTCTTGGAGACCATGCAAGTGCAACTAACACTGGGCAAAGCTGCCCATCAGATTGTAGCCTGCTACAGATCATGTACCTTGTCTCAGGATCCTCACTCAGTATTCTAGAGAAAATGGCAAATATAAAGGTCCTATCAAACACCATTATATGAGGAGATTACAACTGCCCAAACATTGAGTGGGTGAATTACTCGTATACAACATCCTTTGCTCAATGTGTCCTAGAGTTAAGAAACTCTAACACCCTGGAACAGCTGGTCAGCATGCCCACTAGAGATGACAACATACTGGACATGATCATCACCAACATGGGGTACCAGTGTTCCACAACAGAGATAATCCCCTCGCTGGTAATATCAGATCATTATGTAATCACACTGGGCATCCACATCCCACCTCCACACCCAGTCAATGAAACTACTGTGAAGACATTTTCAAAAGCAAACTGCACACTTCCCAAAACCAAAGTGGAAAGTTCCAAAGCCCTCTTGCTATAGGATAATGGTATACAATCTGCCAAATCATTTACAAGTGCATCCTATGAGCATCTACAGGGATGCATGGATCGAGACATCACAAATAAAACCAAGATGCATTCCTCCAAAAATAAAAAAACAATCTGGTGGTCGTTGCCCATAAATAAGCTAGACAACAGAAGGAGGAAACTAACACCTGATAGAGCCAACTTCACTAAAGGAAAGGCATCACTGATCATTATTAGGATGAAACAATGATCGCTCATAAAATAATCCAAGGACAGTTTCTAAAGACAATTATAGTGCACTGGGTAAAGCGCTGCTTAGCTATGGGCAATTATATTGCGCTAGGTAAAATGCTGCTTAGCTATGGGCAATTATATGTCAATATCCTTAATGCTGCTCACCTTCTTATCTTTATATATATATACATTTTGTTCACTAATACATAGGCCATTTCAATGCTTTTTACTAAAATTTCATTCATATATGTCAGGAATTATTTTATATACTAATTTAAAACATAAAATAGACAGGGGAGTGGTGGGAATATAACCAGGAATGCCTCCTCTTTGTGCGAGCGCTCTACCACTACATTATTGCTATTTGGCTTGATTTGCATAAACATTTCTTATTATGCTCTTTGATGTCGAAATTGCTAACTGCAGCTAAGCAATGGGCACACCTGCACAAACACGCGCAAATACGGGCAGCTATATCAGGAATTATAAAAAAAAATAGTTTACATTTTACAATTACAAAGGGGTTTAGTATGTGGGAATGTGTGCTGTTTGCTATGTGTACATTTCAGCGGACTCGATCATTGCACTTGTCATTTTCATTTTATATGGTTGCAGGGGGTGTGGATATCGGCAGTCTGACACGCCCCCTGCTGTCTTACACGCTCCGTGTTAGCCTTCCAGTTGAGTCAGCGCCCTCATGCATATGCATGACACGCTGACATCATAGTCTTAAATGACAGTCTCCGAGTAAGACTTGGTTAGTCTTACTCGGAGGATTACTGAATCCCCCCAGAGTCTTACTGTGACATTTTTTGAGACTGCTGAAATTTTAGAAAGTTTTTGAAAGAAAGCTAAACGAAAAAAAGATATATATCCACAGAACAAATATATTATGGATTACTATCAAAATCTCATAACTGACAATTGAGAGTATGCATATATGCGACCGAAAATGTCATAAAACACATTACCAATCATTCACATAACCGAAAGTAGGAATTAAGGAAAATCAGCAACTCAGAATGTTGACTTTACTAAAAATACCTACATTTCTGGTTATGTGCTATGAATGTTTTGCAGGGGTGGCAAACACCCCTGTACCCCCCACCCCTTGCTAATTATATATACAAACTCTGAGATCACATCACAGTGAAGGAATGGGTAAATTTCCCGATCCCCACTATAGTGCAATCTCCGTTCAAAATAAAAAAAATTCCACAAAAGCAAATGCACACTAGCATTCACTCTTGCGGATTCATCATTTTTAAAATTAATGTTACAACAAATCTGAAAATTGCCTTTCACCTTTCCAGGCCAGTAAGCGACATGCAACATTTTGATGGTAAACCATATATTGTAAAGACTTTTTTTCCCAAGAAATAGAGACAAAAGTTAATATACAATTTTGGACAGAAACTGAAAGAGAAACTGTAAGAAATATTTGTTAAGAAGCTTTTGTAATGAAGTAAAGGACATTTCAAAAGTTATTGATAATAGAGGAGTTTTGACAGGATCTTGGGACTGTAATATAATTTTGAAAATAGAAAATGGTAGCCGTAGAGCTATTGTTAAATACTGTGGACAACCAAGAACATGTTTTTTATTCTGTGGGAAGGAGGGCCATTTTGTAAATAATTGTGATAAAAACAGATGTTATTCATGTGGGGGAAACTGGTCATACAGCTACAAATTGTGAAAATAAATATGTTATAAATGTAAGCAAACAGGACATGTATGGATGGATTGTGGGAAGGAGAAAATTAGAAGAACAAAATAAGGAAACTGCAAATGAGAAGGAGCTATTGCAACTGGGAGACCAACAAAAAGATAAGGGGGGAATAATTACATAAATCAAGAGGAAAATATGTATATGTACAAAAAGGGAAATGGGAGATGGATAGTTAAGCAGAAGTTAGAAGACATGAACTGGAAAATAGTTAACAAGAAAAGTTCAATTGGGAAAAGGGTTAAAAATGGGAAAAGAAAATTTCAGGATTTAGGAATGAAAGTTTAAAAAAAAGGAAACAAATTTATTGTAAATAAAAGAGAAGTGCAATAAATAATCTTAGGATTTTATTTATTAATATTAGTTGTATAAATAATGCAGTTAGGAGAAATGGAGTGACAGAATGGTGTAATAAGTGTGATGTAGATTTGATTGTGTTAGAAGATATTATAGTTTTAAATGAAGAAAGAGAACAAACAAAACATTATGGTTAGGGGGCAATATATGGAATTTGGGTTATGAAAACTGTTCAAGCATTGCTATATTGTATAGAAAGGGAATAAAAAATTTTGAATTAAACTTTAGTCGAGTTGGGGAGATTGATGATAGTGGACTTTAGATGGGAAGGGAAATTGTATAGATTTATAGCAATATATGCATATGTGATATTTAAAGAGATGAAGCAATTGCTGTAAGAAATATTAGACTATATTATAGTAAATATGGATATAATAGTAATGTGATTTTAATTGTGATTTAAGATGAAAAAAGAAAAAAACATATTAGATAAAAACATAATGGAAGAAGCAACAAAATGTGGAAAGTTTGAATGATAAAATCTGACCAAAAGTACATATCGAAGAGGAAAACTCCAAACAGAGATATGTTATTTTCTGTTATCTAAACCCATTAGAACTGTGGCAAAAGAAGCAGGAGAAATATTTTTTTGCAGATCATTTAACAATATGAAATGAAATAGATGAGAATAAAGGATGTATAAAAATCAAAAAAGTAATTAAGAGAGTTAATAAATAGGAATGAAATGAGAAAGGTTGAGAAGATATAGCAATACTATGGAAGGATAATTTGACTATGAGAGATTTGTAAAAAGAATTGGTCAGAATGCGGGATAAAATTTAATGAACATTTTTGAAAGATTGTATTTAATGCTGGTAAATTGAAAAATACAAATGATAAAAAGCAATATAGAGAAATACAAAAAACTGTTTTAAATAGTGCTGATAGGAATGAAAGGGAATATTTTTGAAAAGAAGTAGCAAAGATTTATCAAAACAACCAGTAGAAAATTAAAGATTTATTACATAATAAAAATATTTTACAAGGAAAAAGGGAAGAAGTATCACCATATTTAAGTGTACAAGTAAAAGAAGATAGTGGTATAATGAGAGAGATGAAAAATAAAGAAGAAAAAGTTGAAAGAGAACAGACAAAATGAACATTGTAGTTATGTATGTGAATAAGATGACAAAAAACAAAAGACATAAAAAGGAAAATTCAGTAGAGTGTGAAACAGTTTACAGAAGAAATTAATAAAGGACTGAAACAACAAATTACAAAAACAGAAACAGACAATGTAATAAAGGAAATAAATATAAGTTCAGCAGCTGGAGTGGATGGTTCAGGATTTTTAATGTATAATAATTTAATGGAATGGCAAAAAAAATTGTAATAAAAATATTCAGTGAAAGGTATATTATATTGCTCCCTATACCTTACTACCCAAACTTACTCCCTAATTTTCTCCTAGCTTATTATCTCCTGCATTCTTTCTATGTATGAATTGTTATCTTAACTGTTGGCATTATACTTTTAACTGCATTTGTTAAATTAATCTTTTATTTCTGGAGCTTTTCTCCTCGGGCCGTCACTGAAAATGGATATGTATCCAGTTGGACTTTCCCGGTTAACAAATGTAAAATAAAATAAAATAAAAGTAAAATAAATTATGGCGCAATATGTAATGGTGTTATAAGATTTGCATAGAAGAAAGGAGAACGAATGATATTAAAAACTGGAGGCCAATAATGCTGACTAATAATGATCATAAATTATTTATGAACATAATACAAAAAAGATTAGAAAATAAGATGAATTATATAATGGAAGAAGATAGTTATGGGGATAAAGGAAAAGGAAGCCAAGAGTTATTAATAATTAGGGAAATAATGGATGATATTAAGAAAGGACAAAAAATAAAATTAATAGTGGCTGATATAAACAGAGCATTTGATTCAATAGAGCATGACATCTTAGCTCAAATAATGGAAAAATATAATTTTAGTATAAAGATCAAGAAACTATGTGAATCAGTATGTAAAAATACTAAAATTAAAATTTTAGTAAATGGTTTGTTAAGTGAAGAAATAATGATAAAAAAGGTGTAAAACAAGGATGTCCAGCAAGTAGTATTTTGTTCGTAATAGTAAGGAATAGAGTTATAAAAGGATTAAATGAAGACCTGGATAAAAGTAAATAAGTACAGGAAATGGGAGTGATATATCCCTTTATTATGTCTTATGCTGGGTGTAACAAAGGGGGATACTGCAAACCCAGCTATCTGGAATTTTGTAAATAATTATATGTCATTTGTGAATATCAACATGATCTACATAAGATGCTTGTATTACAAATATATTAGAATGGTATGTCATGTTTATATCAAACTGTTTGAAGATATTTGCAAAGTGATGTTTGAAATGTAATCACAGTGTACCCCAGTGGAAAAAACAGAAATGTACATGCACTATTGTAACTGTTTAAATGTATATATTTTAACAGTGGAAACTGGAAAACAGGAGGTTAACTTCAGTTCAACAAAACTTCAGAAAAATAGCTGAAATTAAATTACTTTATGGGTATGCAATAAAAGATGATATATTTCTGTCTCCATACAGCAAGGAGACACAATGTCTGTACTAGGAAGTTTTCTGTATTGTCTTTAAAGTGAAATAATTACTAGTTTTGAAATGTGAAGGAATGCAATTGTTTTATGCGTTTTCATAAGAGGTCTATTTATTTTCACAGGTAGATGCTAAATACTGCTAGCTTCTAGCAGTGGGGGTTTCACTTGGGATATATTCAGATGACAAGAAATGATGTCATTCTGCAAGTGCAGGCCAACACAGAAGGTCTTTGGCTAACAAAGTTTGCAGATGACTGCAAACTAGGAGCCATAATCTAAACTCCTAACGATGTGGACAAACTACAAAAGGGCCTCACTGAGACAGACACCTGGTGTCAAAGCCATGGCCTGAAGCTCAATGCCAAAAAGTGTATTGTCATCCCCTTTGGTAAAAACTCCATAGCCATGAACTACAACATAGCTGGTAGTCTACTTAATGCCAAAAATGTGATGAGGGACCTTGGGACACAGGTGGACAGTAGTCTCTCCTTTGATAATCACATTGCCACAGTGGTCAGGAAATCCTTCTACGTGGCTCATCTCATCACAAAAGGATTCTCATCCAGAAAAAAAGAGGTCATCGTTCCCCTCTACTCGTCACTCATTAGACCCATTATAGAGTACAACACCCATTTTCTTATGTACCTCACAAGACATCTACAACTGGAAAGACCACAGAAATACCTCATAAAGAGGATTACTGGCCTCAAACAGATGTCCTATGCAGACCGTCTCAAAAAAACTACAGCTTTACTCCATCGCATATCACCTACTCAGGGGCGATCTCTGCCTAACATACAAAGCTATGTCAAACCCAGAGCTGTTGGACATGCTCCACTTAAAGAAATCCCAGTCCCACTGAGCTACATGCTCTAGGGACCTAAACCTTGTCATCACAATAAACAGAACATGCTGAAGGGATAGATTCCTGTCCCAGAGACTTCCCATACTCTGGAACAGACTACCTATCTATGTCAAACAGAGCTCCTCATTAGCACTCTTCAAGAAAAATATTGATAATTGGATGGGAAATGGGAAATTCACCCCAGGGATCACTTCTGTGGCTCTGCTCACCAGGGGCACAGGAAAATAATTTTCTTGGGTGGCGAAAGCCAGGGTACATTTTTTGGCTAGACTTGTATGGGCCCTAGGGCCGATAGACTAGTACCTACCTATGAACCTAAGAACCTATGAGGTATCCCACCAGTAATATTTGAGATATTAAAGAAGTCTGTAAGAGTGAGAAAGAACATTCTGTATTCTATCTTGGATCAGACAACAACAATAAGAACCACTCACCACACCGGCCTTGCTCTTCTTAAGTAAGTAAACTAGAGTATAGTAATTCTCTTAGATTCAGTCAGGAATATAGTGAAGCATAGTTTAGATGTTTTTCTTTATTCAAGACCATCCTGCAATGTTGTTTTAAATATTTCCTGTGGTTTTGAACTTTGATGTCACTGTGATTATATACTTAGTATGCATACTTATACTTGGACGGCGCAGTGGTGCAGTGGTAGCATTGTCACCTCACAGCAAGAGGATCTCTGGTTCAATTCTCAGCTGGGGTGCCTTCTGTGTGGAGTCTGTATGTCTTCCCTGCTTTTGTGTGGGTTTCTTCTGGGTGGTCCGGCTTCCTCCCACGTTACAAAGACATGCATCTGGAGCATTTCTCCCCGGGCCTCCGCTGAAAATTGGCTTCATTCCAAGTCAGACTTTCCTGGTTAACAAATGATAAATAAATAAATAAAATAAAATAGTATTTTCTTTTTTTATCATTTATTATTAAATATATTTAAACCTTTCCTTTTGGTTGATCTGTGTAGAGATATTTAAGTTCTGTGAGTGCGTGCATATTTATTTGGTGACACTGTGTAGGCCACTCCTAATAGCCTTGCTCTTGGTCAAACTACCCTTTGTAGTAATAGTAACATTACACAGTAAGATTGGACACCCTTTGTTAAGGGCCTTAAAGTAGCAGACAAGGAGCTGGCTGGTGGCAGTGATAACTACCTTATAGTCTGGGCAAAAGGGGGCATAGCTAGTAAACCTGTGTCAGCCTTTTTCAGGTGTGGGTGTGTGTGTGTGTGTGTGTGTGTGTGTGTGTGTGTGTGTGTGTGTGTGTGTGTGTGTATATAAATCAAATCTCAAAGAGTGTATGTCTGTGTCAGCTACTTGGGCAGGGACAAGCACTGGTTAGACAGAGAGGTCGCTAGAGGTCTTGGGTTGGCCACTCAGCTAAAATCTCAACTCTATAGCTGTGCTATTGGGAGTCTTAATTGGGATTTGGAGAAATATGTAGAAACCAGCCCCAGACAGACTGTAGTCTCTGTGCGTTCTTAAGGGAAATTGCACTTGATGCAGAGAGCTGCATCTGGAAATACTGTGTGAGTACCTTGTCGTCCTCCCAATGTACATCCCCCATTGGTGTCAGTGTTGAGGACTGATGCTCCTTGATTACTGGTCCAGTGGTGGGTCGTCACACTAATGATATAATATTAACAGATAAAAATGAAGAAATGAAGAAGGTAATTGCAAATGTACATAACAGATTGCAAGAAGTAGGACTAAGCATTAGTAAAAATAAATGTAATGGTTTAGGAGGTGATAAAGAGTTGAACGGGACATGGTTTGAAATAATATATTGGTGCTAGGGACTGATTTTAGAGAATGCAATACATTGAAGGGACACTGGGAAAAATTTCAGAGATTTAAAGGGACTTAGTGTTATGTGGAATACATATAAATTGCCATTTCATGAGAAAGTACCTTTCATAAACACAATATGGATGGGAAAATTATCATATATAGCTAGTTTATAATCGATACCCAGAGAACTGGAGAAACAGTTTATCAGAACTATATTTCAATGTATTTGAGGATCTAGATTAAATCCAGTCAAAAGAGGGATTTTAAATATTAAGAAGGAGGAAGAGGGTTTGGGTTTACTGAATGTGATAGTATATGAAACTTCACCAAATTTATATAAGGTTTTGAAATGGATAAACTGAAAAGAGAATAAGTTGGCAATAAATATATTTAAGGAGAATATAAGAGAGAGAATGGGGTTTAATTAAAATGAATAAAAGGGAGAAAGAATGGAGAAGTAAAGAAATAAGAATGCATCAAGAAAAATAAAATTGTGGAAATTAAAGATGGAAGGAATAGAAGAAAAAAAAGGAAAATGTGATACAAAAAATAATGTTGCAAAATTATTGTGTGAACCCATGGGAACATTTAACAGGGGAAATTGTGAAAGCTATAAAACAAATAAATAGTGTATGAAAAATGTATGGCAAGATTTCTAATGGAGGTTACAAATTAATATGTTACCAGTGAAAGGAAATATGCCTTATGAAAATAAATAAAATAATTTCTTTTTATTGTGGAGAGCTAGAAACAAAAGAACATGTTTTTTAACATGTAAAAGAGTTATATATTTATAAGGAAAAATAATAGAAAATAAAATAGTTAAAGAGTTACAAGATTATAAACAGACACATATGGATATGGTTGAATGTGTTTTTTAGGGAAACATAGTATAGAATATGTCAATAATTTGCATAAAAATGTTTTTCGTTATATGGACAATTTGGAATGAAAGACTGAATGAAATTATGTTCAATAGAAAGTGGATATTACCAAATAGAATAAGGAAATTTAAGTGTTGGGTGTAGTAAAAAGACTGGGGGTCTATGCAAATGGTAAAATTTATCAATAATGCAGGAATATAGTATGCAAAGTAAGTTCTTTGTAAATATATATATTGTAAATAGTTGTGTAAATAAAAAACCCTAACCTTTTCAAAAGGTGCTGTGGGGATCTTTTTTTTTTTTTTTTTTGGCATTTTGTTGTTTTTCACTACCTGTCTGTTTTCAGTTATTTTCCTGATGCTGTTTAGGAAACCACTGAGTGTATTATATGGTCACTTGAGTTACCATTAACATAGGCAGATGGTGTCTCAGTTTAACATCTCAACTGAAGGACAATGCACACAGGAGTGCAGCACTCCATTATACTACACTGCATTGTCAGCAATCACCCTATCTAGTGTACGAATAGGACCCACAGCTGTCTGCATCAATGGCAAACATGCTACCTGTTGCACCACTGACATTGCAAATTGTCAAAATAAAACTCAGCTTAGACTGGACCATATAATACACTCAGTTGCTTTCTAAAGAGCATCAGGAAAATAACTGAAAAAAAACAGGACCACTACCTCACTAAAAGAATCACAGGACTAAAGCAGATGCCCTATCCTGATGTCTAAAAAAACTCCACCTATACTCTGTCGCATATTGTCTACTCAGAGGTGATCTCTGCTTAACATGCAAGGCTATGTCAAACCCAGAGCTGTTGGACATGCTACACTTAAAGAAATCCCAATCCCTCAGAGATGCTTGCTCAAGGGATCTAAACCTTGTCATCACAATGAACAAAACATGCTGGAGGGATAGGTTCCTGACCCAGAGACTCCCCAGACTCTGGAATAGACGGCCCATACATGTCAAGAAGAGCACCTCTTTGGCCCTCTTCAAAAGGAACCTAAACACACCAAATTGCTAGGAGTGGAAATAGACAATAAACTAAAATTTGACATTCACATATCCATGACCATAAAAAAAGTACACAAAAAAACTAGGAGCATTATACAGAAATAAGCAACTTCTCACCAAAGCAGCAAAGATTTCAAAAGCAAATTCCCACCTTATCTCCACCCTACTTTATGCCTCTCCAATATATACCAACCTAAGGCAATGCGATCTAAACAAGCTAGAGACCTGCTACAACAAAAATCATCAAATTCGCCACAGAGGCATCCTACCGTAGTCACCACTGTCTCTCACTTGCTGAACTGGGCTGGCTTGAACTCCCTCACTTCTTTCAATGGTATCAACTCTCACTCGCCCACAAACTAGTAAACTATCCACTAAACATCCCATCCCTCCAGAATCTACTCCAACCCTATCGCACCATCAGACCACTAAGATCCAGCAAAAAAAATCACTTGCAGATCACTAAAGCCAATAACTCTGCTGGTGAAGCACTATTCTTTTGCACCATAGCCAAATTATGGAATTCCCTCCCACCCACAATTACCAACATACCATCATGCACCCACTTCAAAACTTTAATAAAAGCGCACCTAAAAACATGCTGGCTATGCCCTTGCAACTCCCACTCTAATATCACCCACTCCATCCAACCACTACCTTTCTTTCCACTCCACTAACTACTTTGATTATAGCAAGTTCAGATGCTCAAAAGCCTAGTACTTATTATACAGCAGGAACTTCTTATTGTAACATTTGTTAATGTTTGTTATGTACTTCAGAGATAAAGATTCTAGTTGTCTACTGATGTACTATGTTCTTCATCTGTAAATATGTTGTAATTGCTATGTAATCCAATGTAACTACTGTCTGTTTATTTTAACTGTAGAGCTTTTCTCCCTGGGCCTCCACTGAAAATGGACCTACGTCCAGTCGGACACTCCCGGTCAACAAATATAAATAAATAAATAAATAAAATATTGATGATTGGATGGGAGATAAGAAATTCACCCTGGGGATCACATCAGTTACCCTGCTAGACAGGGGTCCAGGGAAGAAAATACTTTGGGAAGAAATAGCCAGGAAATTGTTATGGCTAGGCTTGTATAGGCCCTAGGGCTGATACCTTAGTACCAACCTATGAACCTATGAACCAAATAAATAGATGGTTAAAAAGAAAGAGCAGAAAACAAACAAACAAACACCCCCCCAAAAAATAACGCACAGCAGAAATGAAATAACTAGATTTAGCATCATAAAATTTATTTAACCACTTTCGTCTAACAAGACTTCTTCAGAAACCATTCACAAAGCAAACACCAAAGGCATAAATACATTTAATTAACCAATTACATCTTAAAATCAATTAAATAATTACCTTAAATCCTAATAAAATATTTAAAAAGACAAACCACTAAACTACACTATGAATAAAAATAATTTCGATGGTTTAATATATAAATATAATTCGAAAATCATTAATTAACTTTAAGCCTCTTTTCTTTTAAAAAGCACTTACTATTAATCATCTCATTTAAACCAGAATACTTGTCCACCTTAAGTATAATTTGCCATTCAGCTTCCGTCAATTCTACATTATTTTCTATAGCTGCCACCCTTTAAATCTAATGGGACTTGTTCAAGGGCTGAGAATAAAAACTTCTTATATTTATTACAAGTTACCGAATGCCTAAATAAAGCATTTTTTTCATCTTTGACTTTAATGGCAATCATATGTTCCTTGATTCTTTTTTCTAAAGTTCTGATAGTCATCCCCACATAAAAGACATGACACCCTGAGCACAAGCTGATGTAAATAATACCGTTATATCTACAATTAAATCTCCAGAGACCATAAGAGTATATTCAATATGTTCAAGTAAAACATACAGTCCATTATAAATAAACCTACAAACTGTGCAGGTTCCATATTTGTAAGTTCCATTATTTTAGTAGGAGGCAAAGGAATTTGGGTGTTGTCCTTTGTAATAACGTTTAAAAACTGTTGGTATTTTTGTAAACAAAAACAGGGTGACCACCCACTACCGCAAATAATTCAGGATTTTCCTCTAAAATTTTCCGGCTTGTAGTAATAACATTCTTAATGCCATTAGCTAAAAAATGAACAGTATGCTTAAAGGCTATAAATAGTGTCTGCTGAAGGCTTATTTCCCAAAATTTGTATTCTGAAAGCTAAAAAGGGAAAATAAGTATTTAAAAGAAAAGCTGTAGTCTACTTACCTAGGTCTCACAGGCCCTAATGATCTTGTGGCTTGGTTAAACCCTGATACTCTCTCCCTTGCTGCGCTCAGGCTTGCTCTGCACCCCACCCTGCCCCCAAATTCCACCCGCCCCTACTAGTTCCAGATTTATAGCTCTATAGCCACTCCCCCCTCTCTAGAACCAATCAACAACTCTAGTCATTAATAATAAAACACTCCTTTCTAACCCCACCCCACTTAACTATTACTTTGCTGAAACATAACTAAACTAATACCTTGACAATGCCTATGTTACTTGCTAAGAAGCTAGCCAAAGTAATACTAATATGCTGCCTTCTACCCTTGCTGACCATCCCATATATTCTCAGCACCTATGAAAATCAGCCCTACCTAGGCTTTCACTTCCCAAAATATCAAACCTCCACTCCAGCAACCCCAAATAACTTAACCCACTTAAACATCACCTTCATATCCAATTCCTCCCAGACAAGACTCCATCATTACATTAGACCTAGAGATATTAGCCCCAAAATTAAAAGTTATTCTAGACTAATCATTAAATTTCTGAAGCTCACATACAAAACTCAATGCAATCTTACAAGTGATGGAGACATCTACCCAAACCCTGCCCTTACCCCTCTATTTGGCTTCATCCCCACTACCTGTACTCTCACAAGCACACAAATCTTAAATAGACATACAAACTCACTCCAGGTCAGTCACGTAAGCGTTAGAAGCATAAATAATAAGGTCCATCATGTGCATGCCCTCCTAGATTCACACTCCCCATATTTACTATGTCTTACTGAAACCTGGCTAAAACCATCAACAACAGCTAATGAGGTCATACCCCTGGGTTATAATATACTAAGACTAGATCACACTATTAAGAAGGGCAGAGGGGTAGCCATACTATATAAAATTACTCTAAATGTGACCTCTGACTCCTTTCAATCTCCTCGTGCTGACAATGCTGAAATTCTCATTACTAAGCTTCATATTAACAAAAACAAAAGTATAAACATTGTTTGTGTCTACATCCCTCCAGGTAACAATGCTAGCATCTTTGAAGACATCTTTTCATGGGTGTCTAGTAACTACCCCCAAGAAACCATTGTTCTAGGCGGTTTCAACATTGATTGGAAATCTTGTTCCTCAGAAACTCCCTACATCCATGTAAATCTATAGGGATTTACACAAATCATTTCCTCCCCCACTCAGATCAGTAAACCTAACAATAAAGAAAGTACCCTAGACTGGATATTCATTAATAGCCACTCCCATATGTACAGGGCCGGGACCCTACCTGAAGATATACGTGATCATTTTCTTACCTCCATAATACAGCATAACACTGACATCCCCTGTCAACCTACTTATAAGACAATTAGGAACAAGAAACACTTCAACTCTATTAATTTCCAAAATGAACTCAAAGCTTCTAATTGGATCACACTAAAACATCTCCTACTTGAAGAAGCCGTATTATACTTCAGCACCAAATTCCTAGCCATCCTTGATGCCCATGCATCTCCGTGCACTATCAGGACTAAAACAAAAGTTGCACCATGGCTCTCAAAGGAAACCAGGCAAAAGATCTTACTGAGAAACAAAGCCTGGGCCATGTGGCACATGTTAAAATCCCTGTAGATCAACATAGATATAGACAACTAAGGAATGAAACAAAAAAATCTATCATGTTAGATAAAAAAAAAACTTTTACTTCCTTTTTTAACAGCCGCACCAAATCAAACTGCAAAAGTTTTGGGCAGGTATAAATAAGCTTCTTCACCCAGGACAAACCACCACCCCCACCCCCTCTGCTGCCATCCAAAAACCTGTTGAGGACATTCCCAATGCCTTCAATAGTCTCTTTACAGAAACTGTCCAGTCACTAGCTAGCAAACTATATCCCACTTGCTCCAGTCTAAATAACACCACGCCTACTTCTCCACTCTCCTTCAGCTTTCAACCAGTTTCCACATCACTTATCCAATCCCTTATCAAGAAACTAAAACCAACTACCCTTGCTGCTGATCCTCTTCCTACGGAATATCTACAAAAACCTGCAGATGCCATAACATACCCTATCTCCATCCTGATCAACAGGACATTATCAGAAGCCAACATCCCCTCCATCTGGAAGATCTCCCATGTAATTCCTCTCCATAAAGGGGGCAACTCTTCCAAACTATCAAACTATAGACCTATAGCTATTCTGTCACCCTTAGCCAAAATTTTGGAGAAGTGCATCCATAAACAACTCCTGAGCTTCCACATTTGCAATAATATCATGGCTAGCTCACAACATGGCTTTAGACCATTCCATAGTACCACCAGTGCTGTCCTCTCCTTCTCTAATGTTATAAATCAAAACCACAACAACAATATGATTTCCTCTGCCCCCTTTCTTGATCTCTCAAAAGCATTTGACATGGTTGATCACCATCTACTCATACACACACTTAAAGCTATTCCCCTAGATGCTAAGGCTATCCAGTGGTTTCAATCTTACCTGAATGGTAGACAATAGGCTGTACTATGGCAGGACAAACTGTCATCCCTTCTATCTAACACCATAAGGGCTCCCCAAGGCTCAGTATTAGGACCCCTTGTATTCTCCATCTTTATCAATGACCTGCATACGGTCATGCCAGCAGCAACCTGCATTCAATATGCAAATGAATCCACTTTGATCTGCTCTGCCACCTCCCATATAGAACTTCAGACAATATCCCAATATGTCTTTAATGGTGTCGAAAACTGGCTCTTTAATCAACGCCTCCTACTCAACCCTAACAAGACCAAACTACTGCTCTTCTGCCCCAATCACAAGTACTCCTCACCTACCTTTACTATAAAATCTAGCAATGGCACTACCATCACTTCAGATACCAGTACTAAACTCTTAGGTGTTATAGTCAACAATAGCCTGAAGTTATTAAACTTAATCACACTAATCAAACTATTAAAAAAGTTAATAAAAAAGTGGATCTCTATACAAGATCAAAACATTCCTCACTCCTCTAGCTAGAACTGTGATTTCCCGTGCACATCTACTTTCCAACCTTCTCTATGCCTCCCCTCTTTTCATGAACTTAAGTAAGTCCAACCTCAGCAAATTTGCCAGCTGCTATAATCACATAGATAGATTTGCCTCTGGAGGAACATATAGAACACAGCACTGTCTGAACCTAAACCTACTAGATTGGCTTGAATTGCCTAATCAACTTCAATACAACCAACTAATCATAGTATATAAAATTCTTTACCAGCCTAAAAATATGCCTGCACTTACTAATATTATCACCCCTTACAGCAACCTTAAGACACTCCGATCATCCAACAAATTACTAGTTCAGAATCTCAAAATGAATAACTCAGCTGGCGACTTACTGTATGTTAACTCTATAGGCAAACTATGGAACTCACTTCCTGCTGAGCTTACTTCAGAAACCTCTCTAATCCAATTAAAAAAAAGTTTAAAACAATACCTGAAATGGCAATGCCTATGTCCTTGATCCAAACCTGACTAAC
This sequence comes from Protopterus annectens, assembly GCF_019279795.1. Taxonomy (NCBI): domain Eukaryota; kingdom Metazoa; phylum Chordata; order Ceratodontiformes; family Protopteridae; genus Protopterus; species Protopterus annectens. The sequence goes on from NC_056726.1 coordinate 1,088,058,153, forward strand.
TCTTAAAATTGAAACATGTGCTAATGAGTAAAAATAAAATGAAAACGCCAGCATAGCTAGAACTTCCAATAAGTGACCTCCCAAACCTCTTGTGTCAGAGGCACATGGGTATATGCAAATGAGCTTTATGAACATCAGGTGTTTCAGCTAACTGGCAATTCTGAACACCCATGACTTGTTTCATCATTTTACTGGACAATTTCAGGCCAATAAAGTCAAACCCCACTAGCTGCGGATATGCATATTTTGGCCTTGTTATGACCTCGTCAGCACAGGACAAGCAGAGTGTTTGACTAAGCATTAGAAACACACGGCTGTTATACCCAGCTGATGTCCATTATCATTAGGGTCACTGCAAAAATATCCCAAACAACAAACTAAAACAATGAGTGAGAAGATCACTGAAAAACCAATCAGTAAAAACAAAATGAAAACTCCAGCAAAGCTAGAACTTCCAATGAGTAACCTCTTGTGTGAGAGACACATGTGATATATGCAAATGAGTTTTATGAACATTAGGTATTTCAATTAATTGGCAATTTTGAATACCCATGACTTGTTCTGTTGTTTTACTGCACAATTTCAGGCCAATAAAGCCAAACCCCACTAGCTGTGGATATGCATATTTCGGCCTTGTTATGACCTCATCAGCACAGCACAAGCAGAGTGTTTGACTAAGCATTAGAAACAAAGGGCTGTTATACCCAGCTGATGACCGTTATCATTAGGGTCACTGCAAAAATAAACCAAACAACAAACTAAAACAATGAGTGAGAAGGCCACTGAAAAACCTATCAGTAAAAACAAAATGAAAACTCCATCAAAGCTAGAACTTCCAATGAGTGACCTCCCAAACCTCTTGTGTCAGAGGCACATGGGATATATGCAAATGAGCTTCATGAACATCAGGTGTTTCAGCTAATTGGCAATTCATGTGCTAATTGGAATTTCTAATCTCACCTAGACTGCTTCCGAATCTCTAGGTAGTTAAAGATTTTGAAATGCATATCTAATAATGTTTCACATGCAAATTTTTCTGTATGCATGCTACATGCATATTCTCTGTATGGATGTTGCATATGTAATAATGCCCTACTTGCAAAATTTTCTGTATGTGCTTTATGTATATTTCCTTTGTATGTTGTATAAATAACAATGTTCAGCTTGTAATTTTTTCTGTATGTACATTGGAGCTTTTCTCCCCGGGCCTCTGCTGAAAATGGACAAGTATCCAGTCAGACTATCCCGGTCAACAAATGTAAAAATAAATAAAATAAAATAGAATAAATAAAATAAATAAGAATCTACTGACATATATAAAAAACAAATTTGGGGTGATTCCAGTAAAAGATGGTCTGTTAACACTTGGCACAATCTTTTGTTTTTTAATAAAAGTCTCAAACAAAATAGGTTTATATGAAGTCCTTTTTTAAACTTATTTCTTCAACTACTTTTATCAAAAAATCCTTATCATAACCTCGCTGTATAAATTAGGAAATAATAAATTTAATTTCATCATTACATTTGTTGTTATTGTAGTAGTCCTAGATGCTCTAATGAGCTGCCCCTAGAAATATTATTTTTCATAAAATATGGATGGTTACTCCTACTGTGTAAGTAGCTGTTAGAGAATGAATTCTTTCTATAAATGTAACTATCAATTTTTTTGTTCTGATTATCCCACAAAATACTAACATCCAAGAAGCTTACTCTGAGCCCTATTTCACCTAAGTGCCAAATACATGCGTTTACTTATTGACTTTTTTACTCCTGAAGAGGAAAGACTGAGAAATTCTTTGAAAAAGAGGCAGGAAGCCCTCATTAAGAATTATCATTTGGACACTTTGAATCCCTTGTTCGAGAGCTTATTAGATGGAGTTGCAGTGTTTGAGCGTAAGCTCATGTATCAGAAAAAGACAAAAATTTTGAGGGATATTAACGATTTTAGGACAGGCCACGTGTTTATGTGGCCACGACCTGGACATAATGTGGACAGGAATGGTGTCTCTAGTTCACACGTTAATCGTGTTATAGAATCTTTTGACAATGTTCCTTTAAATAACAGTTGAACCTGTTGTTAATGCCGGTAATGGCAACCATGAGACTGAACCTGTTAATGGTTCTGATGTATCGTGTTCCAATGGTATGAATGGGGTTATTATACACACTAGTGCTAACCAGGAATCTCCTTGCAGACACCCTGGGGCAGATACATTGTTAAACAAAATGGACTGGCTTTCAGGTGTTAATGGCTGTGATAATATCTGTCCTGAAGCCAGTTCTGCGGGTGGTTTATACCCCAAAAATAGTAGTAATTTTGGTCACAGGGTAGAAAGGGTGGTCAGACCCAAGGATAGAAATGTTCAATCTGTCGATACTGAAGCCTTTAATATTATGAGAAATGGCACCATAGGTGATCTCCCTTTTCCCCTACCTGTCCACTCGGACAGAGGAAGAGGACATGGATGATCGGTCAGCAGGGGGTGCCAGAAGTGCAAGTTATCTGGAGAACAGAATCAGAATCAAACATGAAAAAAAGATGTGGGGGAAGGCCCTGAATCATTAATTTGGAATATTTCTACATATGAACTTTCATCTGAGAAGAGACGTGTTCTTTGTAAGGGCCTAAATTTTATACCTACAAGTAAGAGTAGGATGCCAGATACAATATTAGATTTAAAAGTGTTCTGCAGGAATATTATGTTGCATTTACTATATGGTGATACAGGTGTAGGACATACATCTAATAATGATGCTGGTTATCATCCCACCCTCAAGAAATTGAGTAGCTATGTTCCCAGTAACTATCCTTTAGTGGAAGCATATTTGAAACTGACTGAAGAAGATATTTTTAATTTTTATGACAGTCAGAACAATCAGAGGACATCCTCTAAACCTAATCTTTCATATGTTGAAAGAAAATCCTTGAAAGAGTTACAACATAATAACTTTATTGTGATTCGTCCAGCAGATAAAGGTGGGCTTATTGTTGTGATGGATAGGTCCCATTACTGTCAATCTATGACTTCCATGTTAGCTGACTATAGCTTTTATGATAAGATAACTATTGAGGATGTACACAGGGTTATTTCATCTGTAAGTAATTGTATATTTGATGTTTTCTCTGCCCATCTTATTACTGAAGAAATGTTTTCTTTTCTAAAGGTAGTCAACCCTTTGATTCCACTTATACAAGGTCTGCCTAAGATACATAAACACCTGACTAACCCACCCATGAGACCTATTGTGGCAGGTGGAGGGTGAGTCACAGAGCCACTTTCACTTTATGTTGAGAAGTTTTTGAGACCAGTCATTAATTTGAATCAGGTGGTTTAAGGGACTCAAAACAGCTTTTGTTAGACCTCTATGAATGTACTAGAGGTATTATTGATGTTGAAGATGTTATTTTTGTAACTTTTGATGTACAGTCCCTGTTCACCATGATTCCTAATGAGTTAGGGATCCAGTATATACATGAATATCTTCTGCTTCATGGTGATTATACTTCAGCACAGGTCGATCTTATTTGCTATTTTTTAGAGATTGTCCTTGAAAATAATGTCTTCATCTTTGATGGTGAAATGTATTCACAGAAGCATGGCATAGCTATGGGGAAATCATGTGCCAATAGCTATGCCAATATGTTTCTTGTGCATTGGGAGAATACCATCCTGTTTGCTACTGAGTGCTTTAAGGAGCATGTCCTATGCTATAGGCGTTTCGTCGATGATTTGTTTTTGTTATGGAGAGGCTCGTTAGATGATTTAGTGGATTTTCATGAGACCATGAATGGCCTGAGCAGCTGTTTGAAGTTTACATTTAACTGGTCATTTACTCGTATTGAGTTTTTAGATCTCTATATTGAGAAATTACATGATCATACCATTAATACTGGTGTCCATCGTAAAGCCTGCCATAGGAATGCTTTTTTGTTTAGATCTAGTATGCACCCTGGTTATATTTTTCGGAACCCGATTAAAGGACAAGGAATGAGGGCCTCCAGATTAAATCTCACTATGGACGGTTTTGTGGAAGAGCTGAGCAATTTAGAGAAGAAGTTATTAGCCAGGGGGTATAGCCTTGGCAAGATTAATAGACACTGGTCTAATATAAATCAGTTAAGGTTTACCACAGCAAGTCCGTATTTCGGACCAGTATGTGAGGCAAGTGCAATTAGTGGTAATGAACCTAGTGTGGGGTTTGGTGAAACTAGGATTCCTCTTTTTTATACTAGTGACCATAGAGATATCATTAGCTTATTTGCACTGCACTGGCCTATTTTACAAGTAGATGATATAGATAAGATTGTAGGTGATAAACCTAGGTTTTGATTTAAGAACAGGAAAATTTTGAAAAGGCTACTTTGCCATAACAGTGATTTGCCATGTGGTGACTGTAATTTTTGTTCCTTCATTAACACCTCTGACACTTTTCATCATCCAGATCTCTGTAGGAATACATTTTTCATGCTCATGCCAATTGCATGACTCCCCGTGTGGTTTATTTAGCAGAGTGTGATGCTTGCAGCTCCTTCTATGTTGGTAAGATGAACAGGGTGCTGCGTGATAGGATGAGGGAGCACATTTACCACATTAAAAGGGACTCTACACACAACGCACTATCTAAACATGTATTTGGACTGGGAGAATCTCATACATTTAACTTCAGGGTCATTGAGACTATTTCTCCCAGTGTTAGGGAAGGTGACATTATTACACACAAGAACATAGGGAGACTTGTTGGATTATCACCCTTCATACAGATAGAGGGAGAGGTCTGAACGAGAGGGCTTCTTTTAAGCCCTTATTAAAGAAAAAGACTCTAGAAGTAAATAGGAAATAGTAGTGGTTATTCCTTCATTTATTTATTTCTTTTTATTGTTTTTTATTGTTGCTCATGAAAACATTAGTAGCATATATTTTTATATACATGTATATATATATATATATATATATATATATATATATATATGTATATTTTTATATGTGTGTTTACACATGTATATATTTATACTTATTATACACATATGTTTTTATTTCCATATATATATTTTTTGCATCCTTTTTTGTCCAGTATTTGTAGGTAATGTGGTCTTTCAGCTTTAACAGTTTAACTTTAATTGATGTGCCTTTTAATTGATGTATTTTTACGATTGGGTGGTGCTTTAGCACTATGTGTTTAAATGGTGTGCATTTTAACTTTTTGTATTTGGTCTGATGAAGCTTAACTGCGAAAGCGCTTACTTTTTGTTACAATAAATATCCTGGATTGCTTTTTACTACTGGAGGACTTTGTGACTGTGTTTTTCCTGCCTTGATGCCTGCATTTTCCTTATGGAGTATTTTGTTTACTGGAAGAATTGGTGACTGTGTCTCATTGCTATAGCAGCTGCATTTCTCTGCTTGGCTTCTGCCTGGTTCATCCGTTGCTTACCTGTTACATTATTTCACCTATTTCACCTAAGGTGAATTTTAAAAACTTGGAGTCTGTATTAAGTTGTTCAATAAAAGTTATTAATAATGAAAAGCAGATCATCCACAAGTATCTTATAATGCAGACTCTTGTTGCAATACAGAACAGAAACCAAAATGTAGGGGTCCCACCATCCTAATACTAAATTTGCAAAAGCAGGGGCCACAGCAAACCCTACTGCTATCTCTTTTGTCTGCCTGCAGTATTTTCTCTTAAAAAGAAAATAATTGTTCTCTAATAAAATCTCTCTATATTCATCATCATTGAACAACAAACTTTTGATAACTGTAATATTTGTACTGATAGTCATTATAACAAGCCCCCCACCCTTATCAGCTTTCATAAACCCAAGGTTAGCATTCCTAGTTAATTCATAAAATTATTCTCTCTCTCTCTTCTTTGTTCAAATTGAAAAAAATGATATTTATATTTATTACTTAAAATTTCTCTAATCTGACTTTCACTAGCTTGTTTTGTTCAAAAATGTTAGTAGTATTGTTCAAAGCAGAGTTGAATACAGAAGGCTTATTTAACATTTTAAAGGCATTAGTGTCTTTTAGTAAATATTTTAAGTTAAGTTTTCATATAAAAAACTTCAACTTCAACAAAATCTTAGTAACATTAGCCCTACAAGTTGGTAAAAAGCTAAAACCCAATATCCACTACCACCAGAAATCAGGAAGCCCGAATTATAAACCAATAACTGAAAAAAACAGAACCAAACCAACAGCAGAAATGAAATAACTGGATTTAACGTTATGAACTTTATTCAACTGTTTTTGTTTAAAAGACTTCTTCGGAAACCATTCACAAAGCAAACACCAATGGCATAAATACATTTAATCAACCAATTACATTTTAAAATCAATTAAATAATTATCATCAATCCAAATAAAATTATTTAAAAAGAAACCACTAAAAAACTACACTTTGAGTAAAAATCATTTAGATGCTTAATATATAAATATCATTCCGAAAAAAATTATATTAAACCATCTAAATGATTGTTCCTTGCTCCTTTCAAGGGGCTGACATTGCCAGAATGCTCTGCCCACCCTCAGGTAGTAATGCTTCTTGTTTATCCTTTCTGCACTTGTGAAATGAAACTACATGAGGGTATCCTGAATGTACATATCTCCCTACTCTCTCTCTCGTCCCCAGGATGGAAAGACTTTTCTTCCCTACCTTCACTTTGAAGTTCCTGAGATGCTATGTAAACTCATGTCACCTTGGCCATAGTCAGAGCTTTATCCCTCAATGTCACATGTGCTGATTTAGCATTTTCTGATGGGCATTATTCAGTTACTATGGTTTAGCTTACCATATTTTCCTTTAATATTACATTAACATTATCAGCATTCCTGTATTTAAATCAATTTTTGTAATGTAGTTCAGTATTTCTTTTTTTTATGCCATATCTCTTTATAAATAATTAGATAGACAAAAAGGTTAGATAGCTGTATAGAGACAGGAAAACATGCAAATACACACACACACACACACACACACACACACACACACACACACACACACACACACACACAATTTATGCACTTTCTCACTGTTACTAATTTTCTCTATAGCCAGAAAAGGAGTCCCTTAAAGACAGCATAATGTTTAAACTTGTTTCACTGGCAAATCTAAACAATAAAGTGTTTATTTTAAACAAGCTTGTAGTCTACTATTTACACTGAGTCTACATGTTAAAAACGTGAATTAAACATCGCAACATGACCCACAAGATTAGATTCTTGTCCCTGTTTTCAGATTCACTACAAGTTGCATGTTAAGTTCAAGGAGAACTTGTTTCTGCTCATGTTCTGAGCCTAATAACCTTCTGAGTGTAATTATTCCTTCACTATAAATGACCCCCTACTATAAAATTCTTGTACCACATGACAGGGTTGTCAGCACCTAAGCTCTAGTCTAATAACAATGGAATTTGCACTTCCCTTATTAATTTGCCAAAATCAAATCTGTTCTTCTGCATCTGACTTTGAACTCCTTGTTCTGCTGTCACTTAGGATAATTATTCATCTGTGACTGACAGAACTCAGTGCAAGAACTGTACTAAACTTGAAAAGCAGCTCCCAGGCAGAATTTGTATTTAATAAAATGACAGTCAGAGATACCACAGATAACACTTTGTAATTACTGCTTTCTCAACTCTTCTTATTCAAGAAATAGTGGAGCTGTATTCTTGTCTTCATCAACCTGAATGCATAAATTTAAGACCTCCAGCTGTAGAAAGAGAAATAAATAAAGATATAGTGAGTGCAGCTACCTGAGAAGAAAATGGGAGAAAGGACCAGGTATAATGCTGGCATCCTGACAGGCCTAGTGAAAAATGAAATAATTTGGTGTGTCTGAAAAAAATACAGAAACACGAGACAGCAGAAGACAGATGCAGAATATGATGACCATTTTGCAATGCCATCTAATGTAAACCTCTGTTAGATTCTAATCAGGGCTATCTAAGTATCTTTCTAGTTGTGTGAATTACAAACTTGTACTGTAAACTACTGCGATCAGGAAGGGATCCAAAACCAATGGCTTTTCTATGACATGATAGGGAAGAGTTGGTGGTCAGGGGCAGAAAACAACTGAATGCCTTCTTGGAAGTTATCAGTCATCCTATCTGGGATTGATTGCTCTGTCTGTCTGACTACAGTCTCTGAGTTCTGGGTTAGGCTAGTGCTCCTTAGTAACCCTGAGTTGAAAAAGTCAGGTAATCTATGAATGAATGGAGAAAGTTGTTTTGCTAGTTTATTTTATTATTTTTTTACTGTTGTTGCTTCTGCTACTAACAAAGCTTGTTTATTGGCATTACTGAATACTCCAGTTGTTGGATATTGGAGGGAACAATCAAACAAGGACAAGATACTTTAGCAAAAGCCACCAGAAATGTGTTGTTCTCCATGGTTAATGAGATTTTCCCCATGGCCAAGAATTACAGTTGTTCTTTTACGTTCTCTTCCACTGACAAACAATTAGAGTTGTAAGTATTGAAGTGACATATATCATTCACTGTAATGCAGTTTCTTTTTTGGAGATAATATCACCATGAAGGCTATGTCGAAATAAGTGATTATGAACACCTTTATTTAAAGTACATCTACTCACTAATGAGAGTGTTTCCTCTTCCCAAACTAAGCCTTCCTACCTATAAAATAAGCATTTTCTTGTCACATAGAAGTACAATTAAATGGTTTCTCTCTTTACTTATTATTTGTATTAATCTTATGGTGTTTTTCCTAGTCAGTACACATCACATAATGTTTGCAAGAAAATTGCCTACCTTCTTTAGGAATTTGCCTTAATGCAAATTACATGTCAAACTTTTGCTCTAAAAAATGCTCATACAGAAGGAAGGTGTTTTCTTCTAGAAGTTATGAGACTGCATGTCAACAGATATACCCTTGCCTTTGCTGAACTGCACAGTACAGAAACTATTGCTGTGTATAAAGAGCAACATTTTTGTAACTCAGCCAAGTCAGCTGTAAGAGTGTGAATTGCCAGTTATAGCTGAGTGGGCAATTCAGGTATAGAAAATCCAGCATACAGAGTGAGTAGTGGGTAGGAGCTGAGTTCCTGCAGCTAAGAAATCCTTACTCATAGAAGCAACTGACAGTAGATAAGAGACTCCTGTTAAATATCTGTATAGGTGGAAAAGAGCACAAAAAGATAAATCTAAGGGCGATATTGATAAAACTACTTACGTGATTTTCAAAGAAAGTAACAAATTATGTGCTTTCATTCTAAACAAATGAACAGAGTATACTGAAAGAAAATGTATGGCAATGCAGTATCATACTCTCAGAAAATATTATGCATTGTAGGAGGACGGAGCTTTAAAAAATCACATCTGTATGGCAGCATCCTACCTGTGCACCTTGCGGGAAGAGCAAACTATAATATACAAATTAGTTAGTTTGGCTGAGTAGTATTTGTGATCAGATGAAGATCATATATAATTCATATATTTTGTTAAATGTATAATTACGCTGCTTTAACAAAACATACCGGTCCAGATTACAAAAGAGTTGTTCTCGGTAAATCTCCCGATTCTGATTGTAAGTGACTTAATGCAGTGTAAAGCCTATCTATAAACAGGCTTATACCAGCAGCTTCCCTGAGAGCAAGTCTTTTGGAACTTGGCCTACCATGTGCAGCCATCTGCAGTGTAAACTACTTCATATTACAGAAAGCGAACATAGGTGCTGGCAATCTGCTTAAAATACTAGTTATGTACTAAAAGGGTGGAATTTAGAAATGAATAGTGTAATATACTGAGCAAAATAGCATGATGAACACATTTAGAGCCACAGGTAATGCCACTGAGAAATTAGATAAAGGTTTGTGGTCAGCAGTATATGCTAATGACTGATTATGGCAGTCATCCCAACTGTGGATGCAAATGAAGGTAAACAATATGGCATAGTGATTCAGATCATAAAAATTTAGTGATCACTCCTGGCTGCCAGCGAATTTTTACACTGTGAGTTTTTAGTGAGAAGAGATAGACACAAGGCTACAGTAATAGGAGAAGTGGCCATATTAGCCCAGCTGTACATGTAAGAGGTCACTCTCACAACCAGTGTCTGTAACAGGGCCTGTTGTCAAACTCTTCTCAGTTGAATGACCCAACCATGCCTAACATCCCATCACCTCCACAACCCAGAAACAGTAGACCTCTACTGTGTGGACAGAGACACCATGCAGGGGCCAGTATATCCACTTTCAAAAGCAGGCATGTGGGATATGGAAAACCATTTCCTGTGAGCAACAAAGTGTTTGTAGCATTGTCTATCTTTGTTACAGGAACCTACCAGTGACCAAATGGGAACAGTGGGAGTATCTCAGTTATCTACCATATGGATACTGCACCAGTTCCTCAATGTCATGCTGCAACATATAGAGGTAAATATGTGGTTTTCACTTACCACAGAGGAGGGAGAAACAACAGTATGCTGGCATTCTGTAAAACAGCCAATGATCTGCAGGTGCTTGGTGCTGTCATCTGCACTCCCATTGCCATTAAAGTTCCACATGGGACAAAAGTATATCAACCATAATAGATTCAACGACATCAGCTACCATGTGGTCTGTAATATACATGACATAGTATACAGTGTTTCTGTTTATCACCCAAGCAGTTACCACAATTTCCTCATCTCACACATCTGACTTATACTAGTGATTTGTATGGATGAATTCCCACAGGGACGTCTTACTGATGATGTCACATATGCCCTGGATCGTGATAGCCATATGAAAAATCCATGCCATGGCAGACAATGCATATAAGTCTGCACTGCCACAAACCTTCATCATCATCATTTAATGAGTGTTTGGACTGGAAAAGGCCCACTTCTATAACTTATATGCCTCTGGTGGTGCACTGCAATATGCTCTGTAGACCTGCTGCAAGATATTTGCCAAGTACACAATGTTACATAGCATGATGGTACATGGACAAATACATCATGGAGAATAGGATGTGCTAGAGCCTGTAGCGGAAGAGGGGCCTAGTAGGGAGTTGTTGGAGAACCCAGTTACTGGTCATGACCATGTGTGCCAGAGGTGGGTACAGCACTTTGTGGCACTGGCTAAGAGGCATATAACACATAGTAACACTGATGCCTGCAATATTAGAACCAGGTTATGCTAAGCATTGCACGGCGGGCCATGCTGTGTATCAGACATAAGGCAGCCTGGTAACAGAGCACTGAGAGTAGGATACACACACAGGTGTGGAATGTCAGAGCGACATGAGGTGACAATACACAGTATGTGGAGGACCAGTGATGTGAATGTGCATGTGTGTGTGTGTGTGTGTGTGTGTGTGTGTGTGTGTGTGTGTGTGTGTGTGTGTGTGTGTGTGTGTCATGGCCTGTTGAGTGTGGTAATAGTGGGAGGTGGTGCATGGAGGGGTCGGTGTTTTCTGTGTCAAGTAAATGTTCACAAGTGGTGGGTGTCAATCAAAATGTGTGTGGGTGGACACAGCCCCTGAAGAGGTTAGTACACTATGCAGCTGTTTCTGTGATAGATCTAGGGCACCCTTGGTGGGTACTTGTGTTGACCATGTATGTCCCTCTCCACAGGTACAGCCCTTCTGAGGATTGTTACTTGCATTATGGCTGACACAGACAAATGTAAGCTTTGTTAGTATGAATGGTGGGCTGTGGCATGGTGATGACTATAGCACACACCTTAAAAAGGGGGAGGGGTTTGAGCAGGGTAGACCACAACACCCTCAACAATGGTAAAAGGCATGAAGAATGTGCCACTATGTAACTGTGGCTGTGTACATTATCTGTCCCAAAGTGAATTATTCCAATCATAGGTGGATGTGGGATGGCAAAATGAACAGCACTGACCTTAGCCTGTGGCAATGGACAGATCCCAGAGAAATTAGACTCCTCCTGGTGCACAGCAAGAATGCTCACAACAATTTTATCTCACAGCCCATGCACTCTGCCACCAATAAGCTCTGCCAAGGCCATGATAGTATTGGCCTGTGTCTAGATGACTGCCCTGCATATGAGTTGTACGCTGGCCATGTAGACACTCAGCTGATTGGGTGGCAGAACTAATGGCATTGTCATTCACTTGCACACAACACCCTACTGTTGTCCCCATACTCACTGGGACAACCAGCTCACACTGTTGCTTGGGAGGACAGGAGACACCGGTGTACCTTGTGTTGCTCTGTCAGTCAGTCTGTGTCTTTCATTGGTCAGCTGATATTAAGGGGTTGGTTGCACAGATGATAGAGCTGTGTTAGTAGAAGGGGTAAGTAATATGCCCACCATAGTACCCTTGTCTGATTGTGACACTGTGGCTGTTGACTGGGTTATACTCTGCCTACAATCATTGTTAGGTTCAGACTTATCTCTGAAATCAGACATGCCTACATCCATGTTGGAAGACCCATACACCAAATCACATGTGAAAACAAACAGAATCACCCAATGTACCAAGGCTGTGGCAATTCCAGTTCCCAGTGTTGAAACAGCTATACAGTAGTACAGGGTGTAAAGAATGTAAGCTCATATATCTTGTGTGAAATATTCTGGCTGTTGGGGCATTGAAGTACCTATTGAAATGATGGCCATGCTCAACATATGAGAGCTAATAGATGTGGAATGTCAAACTACATGACACACGTGTAATGGCATACCCAACTAGGGTATCATCCACAGTCACCTATGCTAGTGAGCGAAATTTTGCCCAGTTCCCTGTCTTCCATCAAGTATTAAGAAACATTCCTACAACCCAGACTATGATACCTGGTACTCCTGCAGGTCCTGCGGGTGTCCTGTGTTGATGGACTTCTACCCATGACCATCCATTCCCATATAAAGGTGGTTGTCTTGTGGGCATCACATAGGTGACCCTACTGTGCAGTTGTAGTGCATGTCTATTATAGCTATGGACACTATTTATATCTGCAATAATGTCTTGCAACATACATTCTCATGTCATTTTTGTTATTCAGAAGGATCTGTCAGCCCTGTACATGGAGTCTATGGAGCAAGATGTCTGTCTACACCTGGGAGAACTTGTTCACTTGTTTGTGCGTCTTAGGAGACATCTCAGTCAGTAAATGTGAATGCATGCATATTGTCAGTCATTGGCCACTGTCATTTTGTTCATCCACTGCATGGTCCCACACCCAACTGACCAAAGTGAGCACAGATTGTGCAACACTACACCCACCCAAAGGCAAAGGACAACTCCACACATCAGTATTCTAGAGCAGTGGACCAACCTGTAGATGGACAAAAGTGATGCTAGCTACACCATTCTTTCTAGTATGTACTGGATAAACCTGTTGAGGCAGTGTGTGTGTGTGTGTGTGTGTGTGTGTGTGTGTGTGTGTGTGTGTGTGTGTGTGTGTGTGTGTGTGTGTGTGTGTGTGTGTGTAGATGGCAATGCATCAATACATGTGCTCTGTGCACCATGCCCCACACCTTCACCTTTCCACATTTAACCTCCACCATACATCTGGCTGATTATTACTGTTTGCAGTTGTACTCTGTCCATACCCCATCAGCACTGGTCTGGAGACTGTAGTACCTATGTACCTGTCTGCATAGCTCTGTGGTCCATCGACTGAGAAAAATATAACTCAGGCTCAAAACAAGTATGGTAACACCATGTCCACTGTCCAATATTGTGTGTACCCTTGCGTTCATAAATTTTCAACACAACAGGATAATGACGTCTACCTGCATGATTTTGCTAACTATTTTATATGCAGCACACAAGATACTCTCCAGGTAACTTGGAACATGTTCATCTCATTATGTCAACTCCCCCCAAAAATGCATGTTTCATATGCAGTGCAAAAATGATATGTATGGCCTTATCACAATTGTTGCAACTGCCTCTGTGTTACACACAAATCCAATGATCAGTCTAGTATCCACCAATAGCAGCTCCCTTTATGCAACTGTGGTTGTGTGTGCCCGAAGCACACATATTATGCAATGCATAGTGGACCAAAGCTGTACACTGAAGCTCATATCCTACCATAAACATGCATAAATGGTGAAGAGCTTTGTGCATGAATGGGTAGGTTAATAACCCCTGCCAGGACAGTCTGCAGCTCCAAGTGATGTGGGCTGTACAGGCTACACACAATCAACCCAATGTGGCTTTCACATCCCAAACCGACCTGGCATCCTATTCATTTATACACCAATACATGGTGGCATCTGGCACTATCACACTGCCACAATGCTCGTCAATGCACATCAAGTGACATCCACAGCATGTACTGATGTGAATCTAAACCATTTTCCTCAAAATTGCAACTTGTGAAGTGACCATAGCTTCTGAGGATGCAGATTGTGGAAAGGTTGCAGCTGAAGCGGTATAGTAACAATGATCTTTCTTTAATATCTGCATGCAGATAACTGGGAATCACTTGCTGGGGACTACTTAGTTAGGTCCTGAGTGCAATGGGAATGGCTGGCAGTGCCCTCTCAAAGCTGTGACTGATATATGGGCATCACTCACACTACTAATCAATGCAGGCACAACTGCAGTGATCTGAAAAAGCATCACGATCACATTCTTTGCCAATGGAAAGAGGAAGTTAGAGAAAGTGCATTAGAGTTGTAGAGAAAGTGCATATGACAGGTGGGTAGCACTGTTATTTAGTCTTAACTGGTCAGTCATATGCAGGAAACTTGAGTCAGTGACCTATTCCTTTTCTGTTAGTTTTTAGCTGCTGGTGAGATTACAAAGAAGAAGTTGAATGGCCAAAGGCATTTGGAACACTCTTCAAGTGCAGAAGTGCTTACAACTGCACATAGCTTACATATCTACAAATGTCTATTTTTACAGTGATACTAGTAGTTATAACCTTGCATAGTGCCTCATGGCATATACACTCTCAGATTTATGGCTGATTTATGTTAACTCACTGATGGTAATTTCCAAGAAGGTAAAAAATTTGAAAAATGTTCCCAGAAACTACTTTCAGTGAACATTCTAGGAAACCTTTTCTTTTCATGGGAGAGTAAGCCCGTCATGCAACCACTGTGTACACCTCCATACTTACACATACCAACTTAGGATTACCAGATACCTGTGAACTCAAAGGAGGACACTGAAGGTCATAAAGGAGGACAAAGCCATGATAAAGGTGGACAAAGGAGAACATGTCCTGTTCTGCTCATGAAAGACGGTGTAGTGCTGCTACAAATAATTCAGAATGATTGCAGAACTTCATTAAACTCAAGATGAAATGCATCAGCTAGATTAAGAACCACTTCCTTCCTTTTTCATGTAATAGCTGATGGCATTGTAATATTTTATGAGATTTTGAAATACTGTACAGCTTTCATGCTTGCATTTAATATTACTAATATGAAGTCACATACTTTATTTTCATGGGTGGGAAGTTAGCCGCACATAAAAGGACCCACATATATTTATCTCAGGAACAAGCTTGTTTTCATCTGCTAACATACTATGTACATATGAAATCAGATCCTTCATTACATGTAATATGGACTGAACCATTTATAGAGGTTTATGTATGTGATCTTATTCTAAAATTTCCATTGGAATATTTTATAAGCCAAATTTGAATGTAATAGTTTAGATATACTGAGAAAAAATGTGGACAGTGTCATTTAATTCATTCATTTTAATTCCACAGCAAAACACTATTGAAACTGTAGTCAAACAACATGCCTATATTTGCTCAAGTGTGACTAATTTCTACTCTCATTTCCAGAATTCTGCAAAGGACATTTTTTTTTTTAATTTTAAAAGTAGTTTGGGATGTGTTGGTGTGGTTTGCACAAATTTTGCGATTCTAAACTGTAGCAGTTGTGTTTTGTTGAAAATGGCATTTGTCATTTCTCTGTGGTTCTTCAATGGTGGAATTTTTGTACTTGTGTAAGAGCCTGTGAGGAGTGAAGGGGAGTATGCCACTTTCCAATTTTTTTTCTATATTCTACAATTTTTGGTGAAACTGCATTCCTCCACAGAGTAAGACAGTTCTAGCTGTTTTGTTTCATTCTCAATTCTCACTTTTTTTTAACATTACTTTATACAACAGAGAGTGACAAATACCTTAGTGTGGAGACTTCACTCAAAAAACTGACAGTCTGTGATAGTGAGATCGAATTCTGAAAATAACATTCCTTAACATCCTGATAACAGAACAACTTGTGTTAGAGCTAATCAGAGATAGCTATGTTCTGCACACTGCTCTCTGTAACATCAGTGAAAAAACACTAAAACACAAGCTGTTTCAAGGACACTACAGCACAAAGTTGTTGTTAAAGGAGCAAATAACCAACAAAGTGGTACCACGAACAAAATAGTTTTATTGTTTAAACAAAAAAAAAACAATTTAGTGTTCAAAACATTCCATATATGCTTTTGTCCCATACAAACATATAAGGGACTTCTTCAGAACTGAATTAGATTCCTCTTATAAGTGCTTTTATACCCTATGTCACATATTACAATTAGTTCATTCAATAATGTTTAAAAATGATTAAAAAATTAATGTAATGACAAAACTACATTTAATAAAACAAACTTGCACTGGAATAAAACCTGTTGTTGAAAATAATTATCTACCACTGTTAAAATGTGACAGGAATGAATGTTGCTGTTGTTGTTTGTCTTTCAGCTTTTCCCGGTAAGGGGTTGCCACAGCGGAACTCCGGTCCGCTAATGATTGGCAGTAGATTTTTATGAAACATCGAGGTGCCAGCTCGATGATCAACCTTCAACGAATGTATTAGGTAGAAAATAAAAAATAGGCCTGTACAGCTGATGTACAAAATGGCAAACAACCTGAATCATTCAAATCAAATATGAATGATAAAAGTTTATGCATCCAACAAACATATTAAGAAAATCAAAACTATTGATGTTAAAAATAATATACTAAATAGATACATGAATATTCATTTTCTGACAAACATATTCTACTGTACAAATGCTATAATAATTTGGCAGCTCTTAACGTTAGGATAGGTGTAATAATAACTTACTCATTAAACAGGAAACAAAGTTGCGTTAAGACACAACTGCCAGTACATCTGCATGTATTCTATGGTGGTCTCCCATACTGCTTACTGACACAGGGGGCACCTGGACTGCTGTACAATAACATTTCAATGTGTAATTACATTAAGCTGGCAGTTTGTTAATAAGTAAAACACATTTAGCATCTATATTAATTTAGATGCTTGATTGCAAGTATCTTATAGCAGAATAGCAGAAAAGAACCTCCACTTACATACATACATACATAATTCAGAGAAACATTACTAGTACCCTACTAATCTTTGATGCAAATGTTTTTTTTTATTTACCTTCTTGCTTTGCTTCTGCTACTTAATTTACTTTGCCGTGAGCAGTATATTATTTCCTAAGTACACCTGGCCCGTATGAAAGAAAGTCATTATCAACATCCCCAAAAACACAAAGACCACAGGAATCATCTGGTTCCATTCACCCTGCCAGTGTATTAAAAAGAAAATCAACAGTCCCCAAAACACACTGCCTCCCTAGTAGCTGGTTAACCCTGCCAGGTTATAGTACATATGGAAAAAAAAGTCAGCAATGGCCCTTAAAAGTTTCACACATAGTATTAATCTCTGGTTGACCCTGCCAGGAAAAAAATAAATAAAGTATCTGTTTGGCCCTGCCAGGAAAAAAAGAAGTACTTACCTTGAATGAACACCAACACGATGGCCGACCCCTGTTTCCCCACTCTCTTGCTCTCTCCCTCACAACTAAAGTGAGGGAAGAGAATGCGAGAGTAACGGGACTGATCAGCAGCCACATCACATATACAGATTACGTGACAGACTACTGACTTTGCAGTCCTGTCAGCCACAGTCCTATGAGATGAGTTGCCTCTGTTGTGATGTACCTGAATATCCTGAAAGCCAGACATTTTTGACTTTTTAGGCAATGCCTGCCAGATGGAGGATGCAACTCTAAAAAGAAGGACATGTCCTCCTTTTGTCGGACATCTGGTAACCCTATACCACCTTCAAGGTTAAAAAACAGTGGTAAAAGAGGCAGACTCCACTATTGATGAAAGTAGTTTCACGTGAGGATACTTTAATCCTTTCAAGTTTGCCATAACTGCCTTTGGCAAGCTGATACACTCCCACCAGGTATCATACTGTAAATCACATCTAAGTATTTGGATCCCTACTTTGCTATGCCCATAGCTACAGACCTGCAATTCATACAAGGTGTAATGGACTACCTGGTCAGCATTATTCAAACATTGTCTGATCCAAGCCCTCTGACAGTGGCAGTTATACCTGTAAAATCATGGGCGTGTCTCCATCAGACTGTAGGTTATCATTTTCTGGTGACTGCCACATGTTATGTTACATGACTGCCACATTTTCTGTGGCTCATGTTTATAACACTTTTTTCATCTGTGGCACATTCAACATTGCATGGTCACAAGTTGCCATGTATTATACCACCCAGTAGACCAGGTAAGCCACCTCCTTATATCTCCCTTGGACACACCACATGATGCCATAGGTGTTTTTATCCAGCCTTTTGGTGACACGTGGTCAACTCTGCACTGTATGCACTATTCACACAATGTGCACACATGGTGCCCACTTATGCAGCATATCTTCTTATACCTTATTGCACATTGCCTGCAATAGTACCCTTTAGTCTGAAAAATGTACTGTATATATTGCCACTGCATACCTAACAACATTTTACTTCTCCAGATACTGTTATGCCAAACAGGGGTGTCCATTATTGATAATTGGTTTTGTTTTTATATGTCTCTCTTTCTTTCTCTCTCTTTCCCACTACTTTTCACCATCCTGTTTTTATATTTATTGTCCCTTTAGATTTATGTTCCTATTTTATGCAGTGTTTGTTATTGTCTTGGCTGTGGTGTGGCAGCAGTCAGTTCACTGTCCACCTGCCCTGCAGTCATATGCTGAGACTTGTGCTGTCTGCAAGCCTGCCTCTCTACAGTGAAATGTATGACATCCAGTTGAACTAACATGGACATTTCCATTGTGGCTTCCCGTAATCTGTCACTAGTAGTAGTATAGGGTCACCATCAGGGTCCACCACTGGTGGATCACAGTATATCACCAACCAGGAAAGGGTTGTGTACAAGTGGTTGGCTTCCTAAACTGGCCATCCCATCTGAAGCACCTCTATCTGTGACTGTTGGACTTGTACTGTTGCCTGTGCCAGCCTGGCAGGCCAACCATAGCTGAGCCCAGCCAGAATGATGGTCATTGAGTTGACTGAACTTAGGCTGGATATGGCACTGGGCAATGTGACAGTCACCTGTCATCCCATCCTATCCCTAATCATGATGTTTCACTTCCTCGCACTTCACCTTCCTCCCTAGTTTGTTCTTCACACTTCACCTTCCTCCCTACTTTTTAAATCCAGTCCTCCATATCAGCAAATGCCCTCCCTCTGTTTCTCTCCTTTGAGTTTCTATATTTATGTCAGCATCTTGCCTGTTGATCTTTGCCTATCTTTTGTGTTTGTCTGCTCTTGAACCATCCTTATATACTCTTACTTTCCCATACTTTCCCTGGCTACCTTTCACATTACACTTGTTATAAAAAAGAAAAATAAGTATCTGTCACACACATACAAAAACAGTCTAACCTTGCTTCCCACTCCCCTCTCTGTCTCTGTCTTCCTTTCCTTTTGCCCTTCTGTGTGTCCCTTTGCTTGCATCCCTTTTATGACTGCCTACACACCCATTTCCTTCTCGTTTTATACAAATTAATTGGTGGGAACTTTGCTGCGCAGCCTTTATCAGGGGTTTCAGCTGTTCCCATAGTGGGGGCCACTGCATGTATGAACATACATCATCACTAGCATGTTACATAAATGCTCATAGGCTCATTATATTGAGGGATGCTTGTTATGCACTCCCAGTCATTGTTACGCACTCCCAGTCATTGCTCAACATGTGGAAGTTTTACCAGCATATTTCATAAGTAATTTAACACATTTGTACAATGATCCAATGATTAAATAAGTGGTGAGAGGCTGCATTGGACTGTTTTGATTGTGCTATTTTGGTATTACATGGTTGCATATGCTATGCTTCTGAATCCCAGTCAATGTGTTTACTTCACCTATAGAGCAAGAATTGTTTTCAAAAACATCATTATCTTAATCAATTCCTTCATTCAGTAGCCATCTCTGATACTTCAGATTTATGCATTATCTTCAAGTCCTGTATTCATATGAAATAATGAGAAAGTCCAGGCTATCTGATCCATTCAAAGCTATTACAAACTCTCCATTTTTGTGTTCAAAGAAATTATTTTCAGTAACTGCATATTGTCAGATCTTGGAAACGTAAGCAATTAAAAATGTTTAAATTGCCTTACTGCATTTTTGTCTCTTTGTTGAGTCAAATGATGCTAAAAGTGTCCTATGGTGGCTTTGTATTATTGCAGATTATCTTAGTTTCATTTCTTCTCTAGCTCAGGTAGAAATCAGTTAATAATTTTATTGTGATACAAATGCTATCAGATCTGACCATTCAGTATCAACATAAATATATTTCACATGACTCAGGCTTACCAGACGCTGTTTCAGAACCTACTATGATCCATCCTATATCTCAGTCATCTGTGCTTATTAACCAAACCAATAAATGGTATCAAACTGCAGAAGAGTTCTATGGTGCTTGCTCAACAATTTTCACTTTACTCTGAAGTCTTTTTTGTGCACTGGATTTTGTAAATCTTCCATTATAAAATTATCCAACATTTCCAAACAAAGTAAGCTTTTACTTTGACACTACGGTTTACCCTTGTAAATCATGATCTGGTAATTACCAAAGTGTTGTGACCTATGTTTCTGCCACAGCTCCTGTCCTAACTGTTAATATTAGACTTCAGATTAGGTATTACAGCACTCAGATATTTGCACTGAAGGCCAGAGCCATAAAATCCAGAAAGACATCATGAAAACATGCTGCAGATATCACAGAAGTATTATTTTCTTTGTGTGCTGATTAACATACAGAATTAAACTATCCTCATACTATCATTTCATCATTTACTGCAACCATTGACATGTGCCTGGCACAACTCAACATGTGATTTTATTTTTATTAGTAAATTAAAATTTATATGGTCAAAGGTTAAATCTTTTTAGTGATTTTTGCTGACATTATATTTGCTTTGTCTTTCTTCACACAATCTGTGACAGATGTTATTTGGAAAAAAGAAATATCCACCAGTTCAGATTATGAGACCATGTATCAGCATGTCTCTTTGTCTGACATACAGCGACTCATACAGTACTTGCACAAGCACGCTTTGCCTTTAATTTTAAAAAACTACATTAACTCTTATCCATTAGTTCTTTATACAGAAGTTATTTTCTGATATACCCTTAGGTTCATAGGTTCATAGGTAGGTACTAAGCTATCTGCCCGAGGGCATTTATAAGCCTAGCCAGAGTGTGTCAGCTTTTGCCGCCCCATTGATTAATTAACTGATCCTCTGTCAAGCAGAGCCAATGAAGTGATCCCAGGGGAGTATTTTCTGTTACCCATCCACTCGTCAAGGTTTCTCTTGAAGAGTGTTAGTGAGGAGCTCTGCCTGATGTAATTTGGAATTTTGTTCCAAAGCATGGGGAATCTCTGTGACAGGAATCTATCCCTCCAGCATGTTCTATTTATTATTGTGGTGAGGTTTAGCTCACTAGAGCGCGTGGCTCGCAGTGACTTGGATTTCTTTAGATGGAGCATGTCCATCAATTCTGAGTTGGACATGGCTTTGTAAGTCAGGCAGAGATCACCTCTGAGTAAGCGATATGCCACTGAGTACAGCCGGAGTTTTTTCAGTTGGGCTGCATAGGACATATGTTTGAGACCAGTAATCCTCTTGGTGAGGTACGTTTGTGGTCTTTCCAGCTGTTGGAAGTGTCTTGTGAGGTACATCCCAAATTGGGCATTGTACTCTATGATGGGTCTAATGAGTGATGAGTAGAAGGACACTATAACCTCTTTATTTCTAGATGTGAACCCTTTAGTAATTAGATGGGCCACATAGAAGGATTTCCTAACTACTTTGGCAATATGATTGTCAAAGGAGAGATTACTATCTACCTGGGTCCCCAGATCTCTTATTACCTCTTCTGTATTAAGGGGGCTGCCACCTATGTGGTAATTCATGGGTGTTTTGTTTTTCCCAAACAGGATGACTATACATTTTTTGGCATTTAGCTTGAGGCCATGACTTTGACACCAGGTGTCCATCTCAGTAAGGCCCTTTTGGAGGATGTCCATGTCAGCTAGAGAGTCAATTATGGCTGCTAGTTTGCAGTCATTGGCGAACTTGGTTAGCCATAGTCCTCCTGTGTTTGCCTGTACTTCTGAGAAGTATATGCCGAGCAGTAGGGGTCACAGGACTGAGCCTTGCAGGACACCACTTGTGACTGGTTTAGAGTCGGACCTGGAGCCCGCTATTCTTACCATGTGAGTTCTGTCTGTACGCCAGTTGGCAGCCCATCTCGTGACATAGGGGTTTATGTTCAGGCTGGTGAGTTTTTCTGTAATACCTGAGTGGGGAATGGTGTCAAAAGCCTTGGCAAGGTCAAGGTAGGCTGTGTGAACAACCTTTCCCTCGTCTATGGCTTTGGTGACTGTCTTGAAGAAGTCAACCAGGTGTAGTAGGCATGCTCTGCCCTTAACAAAGCCGAACTGGGTCAGGTCAAGTATTTGGAGGTTCCCAATGTCTTTGTTAATGAGTTCCATGATGATGCACTCCATAGCCTTGCAGGCTAGTCAGGCTTATGGGATGATAGTTACCAAGGTCAGTTGTGGCCCCTCATTTGTGGAGAGGAATAACCATTGCTGTGCGCCATTCTATGGGCAGGTAGCCTGTGGAGAGGCTGAGGTTGAACAGCGTGTTTAGGTGGGGGGGGGTTAGTTCGTTCTGTAGTTCATGCAAGATGCAGCCTGGGACACCATCTGGCCCCATTGACACTGTGTTTTTGGCTTTTGAAAGGGCTGTTTTCACCTGTGCATCTGTGATTTTTGGGACACAACACTTTTCCTGCATTGTTGTGGGCCCTTTTGGAGGTCGGGGGGTGAAATTTGCACTGAATCTATCTGCCAGGATGTTGGCAATATCAGTAGGTTCTGTATATTTTGTGCTATTTTGCACTAGTTCAGTGCATATCTGCACATTGCCACTTAGATTCTTAACATAGCTAAAGAAGACTTTATGGTTAACTTTTGAATCCTTGGCTATTTTTCTTTCAAAGTTAGCCTTGGATGATTTCATGAGGGATCTCAGTTTGGTAATGATACTGATCAGGGATGTCGTTCCTTCTTGGGATTTGCATTTTTTTAACTAGTTTCCTCCTTCTGTTGTATAGCCTGTTTATTGCAGGGGTCCACCAAACTGGTTTCCTTCTCTTAGAGGAGTGAGTCTTAGTTTTGCTAGGGATGGCACAATCCATGCATCCTTGTAGGTGCTCATAGAATGCATTTGTAGAGGTTTCTGCATCTTGGGCAGCATTATCCTTTAGCATGGGGGCTGTGAAATGTACCACCTCTGTCTTAAGTAAGGTGAAGTTTGCTTTAGAAATGTTTTTTACTGTGGTTTCCTTAGTTGGGGGTGATGGTGGGGTGTGGACATCCAGAGAGATTAGTTTATGGTCTGATCTAACCAGTGACGGGTTGACCTCCGGTGTGGAACACCTGTCGCCCATGTTGGTGATGACCAGGTCCAATATGTTTTCACCTCTGGTAGTGGAGTTTACCAGCTGATCTAGGGCATTTGAGTTGATGAATTCCAGGAAGCGCTGGGCCTGGGAATTTGTACTCGAGTAGTTTTCCCAGTGAATGGTAGGGTAATTGAAATCGCCCAATATCAGGGTGTTTAGTAGGACCTTCATGTTTTCCATTGTCTCTAGAAAGGTGGAATGGTGGTCCTGGGTCATGGAGGGTGATCTGTAGCAGGCCACAATTTGCATTGCAGATTTGCCCAATGTTAGTTGCACATGGATGATTTCAGAGGTATCATGCTGTGCCACTAACCTGGAGGTGTAGGTATCCTTGATGAATATGGATACACCCCCACCTTTTGTGTTTCGGTCCGTGTTCTGTGGCCGAAATGTGTGGTATGAGTTGTAGCCCGGTAGTGCTGGGGTGCTCTCTGGAGCCTTGAATCAGGTTTCAGTTACTGCACAGATGTCAACATTCTCCATACTGAGGAGTGCTTTGAGCGCATACATTTTGAGATTTAAACTCCTGGCATTGAGTTCATAAATAAACTTCATCAGGAAAACTGCTTATGTGTTGTAATGCTGTATGGCTAACTTTTTGGAATAACCTTTGCTATTCCAAATTGTACCCAAAGTATTGACAAATTTAATTCTTCCTAGAATGCCAATTACATCCCGTATTGAAGATGTGCAGTGCTTTGTAACTCATAGCTGAACTCAGTTAAAGTTTTGAACCACTTGTAGGCTATTTATTTGCTATGCCATTCTTTACTTTTTACTAGTACTGGGGTCCCATTCTGCTTGACAATCTAGGCTGTCTTATAAACTGTAGTCAATTAGAATTTCATTTGTTTTCTGTTTTCCTTTCATAGTTCCATGTTGAGTTTTATAATCATCCTCAGTTACATGAAAAAATGCACATGTTGATTCTTATAAAGTTTGTTCTTATTTTACAGTAACCCCAGATTATCATGTATCCATGTGACAGGTATACTGACCATATTTATACAACCTTCGTGTTTTCTGTTTTTGCAATTTTTCAGTTCACTGATGATCTCTACTGGAGTTAATTGATAGGTCCCGATATGTAGATTCAAGTGCTAGACCTAAAGATGTAGTCAAAAATAAAAATATATAAATAAATAAATGCATGACTGCAGTAGTTTTATTGTGGAAGAGTACCCTATTTACTGTTGTTTCTCTTGTTTACTCTACTACACTAAGGATTTTGCTGGAACATGGAGATGAATGCAAACTTCTTGCAGATCGCACATTCATGGCAACTGGTAGTCATCAAAAAAGGAAAAGATGCACCAGATTGAGGAAAAAAGGCACCAGAGCAGGAATTTCAGTCAAATTGAAGGTAAACACTCACAGGCCTGTACTGCCTTCCATACTACTAGCCAATGTGCGCTCACTTGAAAATAAGATGGATCACTTAAGACTGGAACTCTCATCACAAAGCAAGGTGAGAAACAGCAACTTATTTGTGTTTACTGAAACGTGGTTAAACCAAAATATCAGTGATAGCACAGTAAATGTACAGGATATGTCTTTATTCAGAGCAGACAGAATTCAGTCACTATGTGGCAAGTCCAGAGGAGGGGGAGTGTGTATATATGTTAATAAGGACTGGTGCAGCAACTGTGTAGTGACCACCAACTTCTGCTCAGAAAATATTGAAATTCTGTCACTAAAATGCAGGCCCTTCTACCTGCCAAAAGAGTTTAATGGAATATGCATCACAGCAGTCTACATCCCACCTGATGCAAATATCAGTGACACTCTGTCCACCTTATATCAGTCTATAAGTGACCTGCAAAACAGAAATCCAGAGCATCCAATAGTAATTGCAGGAGACTTCAAAGAGGAGTTCAGATGGTTAACTTCAATCAGACTAACCTAAGGACTGTATTACCCCACTACCACCAACATGTAAACTTTGCCACAAGGGGGGTAAATATACCGGATAAGGTCTACACTAACAGCAAAGGTACATATAAAGCAAAACCTTATCCACATCTAGGGAGCTCTGACCACCTAGCCATCATGCTGGTTCCAGCTTATAAATCCTTACTGAAAACCAGCAAGCCAGCTAAAAAACAAATAAGGATCTGGCCTGAGGGAGCAATCTCAGCTCTGCAAGACTGCTTTGACTGTACATACTGGTCAGTGTTTAGAGAGGCTGCAGTGACAAGCAATCATATGAACTTGGACACATACACTGAGTCGGTCACAGTTTACATTTCTAAGTGTGCGGAGGATGTAACAAACACCAAACTCAAAGCCATACAGGCAAATCAAAAACCTTGGCTAACTAGTGAGGTGTACAAGCTCTTAATAGTAAGAAATCCAGCTTTCAAATCCTAAGATACGGAAGCTTTAAGTGTATCCAGAGCCAAACTGAACAAAGGTATCAAAGAGGCGAAAAGATCCTATGCCAGAAAAATCCAAAGCCACTTCAGGGACCAGAAGAATACCAGGCCACTATAGAAAAGAATTCAAACCACTGATTATAAGCCTACATCAGCTTCATATGATGATAGTATTATGTTTCTGAACCAACTGAACAAATTCTTCAGCAAGTTTGATGCTGACAACAAAACAACATCATGCAGAATCCCTGAAGACAAGGATGCAGCGGTGCTGAGCTTGAATACAATCGATGTCACCAGAACCCTAAAATGTGTCAACCTGAGGAAAGCAGCTGGCACTGACAACATCATGGGCAGGGTACTAAGGGAATATGTTACGGAACTGGCTCCAGTCATCACTGACCTCTTCAATACCTCACTCAATCTAGCCAGTGTTCTGAAATGCTTCAAGGAGATGACTATCATTCCTCTACCCAAGAAACCACAGCAAAAAACTCTGAATTTGGTGCCAGTTCACTTTGTAGTTCACATAGAACACATGAACTACAAAGTAAACTGGCACCACATCTGTGTGCCCTGTTCAATCACAACCTCACCTCAGGCTTTGTCCCTACCGAATGGCGCACTGCTACAGTCATCCCTCTCCATAAAGGGGGAGACCCTGGGAATTATCTCCCCATTAGCCTGATGAGCCTGATATGTAAGGCTATGGAGCGCATCATCATGGACCTAATTAACAAGGATATAGGGAATCTCCAAACTGTAGATCCCACGCAATTTGGTTTTGTGAAAGGTAGATCATGCCTGCTCAACCTGGTTGATTTCTTTGAGTCAGTCACCAGAGCTGTGGATGAGGGCAAGGCAGTTCATGTAGCCTACCTTGATCTGGCCAAAGCCTTTGATACTATTCCCCACTCAGGAATTT
Organism: Protopterus annectens; assembly: GCF_019279795.1. Lineage (NCBI taxonomy): Eukaryota > Metazoa > Chordata > Ceratodontiformes > Protopteridae > Protopterus > Protopterus annectens. The sequence goes on from NC_056726.1 coordinate 1,088,085,186, forward strand.
TTGATAAACTCCCCAAACTAGGCATCAAACCCTATATCACTAGGTGGGTTGTAAATTGATTTACAGATAGAACCCACATTGTGAAAGTAGTGGACTCCAAGTCAGACTGCCATCCAGTCATTTGTGGAGTCCCACAGGAATCAGTCCTGGGTCCTCTCCTGTTTGGCATCTACTTCTCAGAAGTCTAGGTCAACATGGATGGACTCTGGCTGACCAAGTTCACAGACGACTGTGAGCTGGGAGCCATTATTAACTCCCAAAGTGATGTAGACATCCTACAGAAAAGCCTCACTGAGACCAACGACTCATGTCGAAACCATGGCCTTAAGCTTAATGCGAAAAAATGCATCATCATCCCCTTTGGGAAAAACTCACTTCCCAGTAATTACCACATTGATGGGAGCCCACTGAACACTGAAGGCATTATAAGAGATCTGGGGACACAGGTTGACAGCAACTTCTCCTTTGACCACCACTGTGGTCAGAAAGTCCTTCTATGTGGCACATCTCATTACCAAGGGTTTTTCATCCAGGAAAAAAGAGGTCATCATCTCTCTCTACTCTTCGCTCATTAGGCCAGTCATTGAGTATAATGCCCTATTTGGCATGTACATCACTAGACACATGCAACAGATGGAAAGGCTACAAATGTACGTCACAAAGAGGATCCTAGGCCTTAAACACATGTTCATAGGTGTCTACTAGGCTAATGGCCCTGGAGCCTTTACATGCCTAGCCCATAGGATTACCCTGGCATCGTGCCATCCGATCTTAGTTCCCAGTGCCTCTGTTGAGCAGAGCCACTGGAGTGATCACTGGGGTGAATTTTTTATTTCCCATCCACTCATCAAGATTTCTCCTGAAGAGGGCCAGTGAGGTGCTCTGCTTGACATTTATGGGAAGTCTATTCCATAGCATGGGCAGTCTCTGTGTTATGAACCTGTCCCTCCAGCATGTTCTGTTGATTGTGGTAATGAGGGTGAGGTCTTTGGAGCATGTGGTGTGGAGGGACTGGGATTTCTTTAGATGTAGCATTTCTAACAGAACATGTCCTACATAGACAGACTCAAAAAACTCCAGATATTCTCTGCCTCATATTGTCTACTAAGAGGCAATCTCTGCTTGACTTACAAAGCCATGTCTGACCCAGCTCTGTTAGAAATGCTACATCTAAAGAAATCCCAATCCATCTGCACCACACACTCCAGAGACCTCAACCTCATGACCACAATCAACAGAACATGCTGGAGGGACAGGTTCATAACCCAGAGACTACCCATGCTCTGAAATAGATTTCCCATACACGTCAAGCAGAGCACCTCACTGGCCATCTTCAAGAGAAACCTTGATGAGTGGATGGGAAATAGAATGTTCACTCTGGGGGTCACTGCAGTGGCTGTACTTGATAGAGGCACTGGGAACTAACGTAGGGCGGCACGATGCCAGGGCACTTCTATGGGCTAGGCTTGTAAAGGCTCCAAGGCCATTAGCATAGTACACACCTATGAACCTTTAAGCTTATGAACCTATGAATGACTACCGACCAGTTGCTTTAACCTCAATGGTAACGAAGTGCCTGGAGAGGCTGGTCAAAGATCATATAGCCGCAATCGCACCTGTGCTGCTGGACATACTGTAATTCACATATAGGACAAACCACAGTACATGGGATGCCATCTCACTAGCTCTCCATGAAACACTGACCCACTTAGAAGGCAACAAGTGCTATGCAAGACTGCTATTCATCTATTTCAGTTCTGCCTTCATCCCTCAGAATCTGATATCAAAGCTACTTCAACTGGACATAGACTCTCATTTGTGCAATTGGATTCAGAGCTTCCTTACTGAAAGGCCTCAAAAGGTTCATGGGAGACAACAGCTCCAGAAGTATCATCCTGAACACAGGAGTACCACAGGGATGTGCCTTAAGCCCTCTCTTTTTCACTCTGCTGGCACATAACTGCATGGCCAGACATGAGACAAATAGGATCATCAAATTTGCAGATGATACCACTGTTATAGGCCTGGTCAAAGACAGAGAGGAGGAGGCCTACAGGAGCGAGATTGATCAACTACTGGTCTGGTGTGACAACAACAATCTAGCACTGAATGTCACCAAGACAAAGGAGTTGATTTTTGATTTCAGAATATCACAAGTACCACACAAACCTCTAGTGATGAAAGGAGTACAAAGTTATTGGGTGTTCATATCACAGAGAACTTATCCTGGTCAGTCCATGTATCCATGATAGTCAAAAAAACTCAGCAATGCTTGCACTTTCTAAGGAAACTTAGAAAGGCAAAATTATCAAGCTACATACTTCAGACCTTTTTATTGGGGCACCATTGAAAGTGTCCTGACTAACAGCATTGCAGTCAGGTATGGGAGCAGTTGGAAGGCTCTCAAGGGAGTTGTAAGGGCATCAGAAAGAATCATTGGCACCTCCCTTACACCTCTGGAAGATATACACAAATGCCAGTGCAGCGACAGGGCCAAAAAGATTTCCAGTGATCCAACGCATCTTGCCAATAGTCTGTACACTTGCTTCTCCTCAGGCAGGAGATACAGAAGCCTGCATTGTAAGACCACCAGACTAAATAACAGTTTCTGTCCACTCTCTATTAGACTGTTGAACTCCTGGGAAAAACGAACCATGACTTCTGTTACATAACTAGCCTATCAAGTGGCTTATTTATGGATGTGAAATAACCAAGTACAATACTAAGGTAGCTCACCAACACACTGAAGGACTGCAACGTTCAATATACAAACTGTGCAATAATTCAGTCTAATTATAGATATGCTGCTATTGTTTAAATTTTACTTTGACAATATTACCTTCTCATTGTTCCTTGTCTTCCTTATCTCCTGTTCTGGGATGGGTGTGAGTCACTGCTGTCCTACTTTACTTACTAATTGCTACTTATTAAATTTCTACTGTGATATGTTATTAATTTTTCTCTGTCTATATGTGCAACTGTTTCCTGTATTGATAATGAAGCATTGCAATTTCATTCAGCTATATTGTGTAGTTCTGAATGACAATAAAGTTTTCTTTGACTTTGACTTTGTTTTCCTTTCTGCCAAGCATATCTCTTCATTACAATCCAAAAACTGACTGGAGTTGTAGTGACACTGTAATAAATTTATGGCCATTGTGTCCTGACTTATGTCCTTTTCAGTTTTCTTGAGATAAGATGTTAGTGCAGCTTTGTAATATTTTCTTTTTTCACTACCACATCTCTGCCTGTGGCAGACCACAGAACACAAAGTATCTTCTGCAAGCTGAGAATCAGGCATTCAAATATTTTACAGGGAGTTCATATCTTAGAACTGCTCCTCAGTTTTAGTAAAAATTATATATTTTTTTAAATGGTATTAGAACGACACCTAGTTTTCACATCAATAGAGATGGGCAGGGATGATACCTGAACTGTGGACCAGTATCTTGGAGAATAGTCATAGGCATGTAGTTTACAAAGCTCAGAGCAGTTTTCCAGTAAACCCAGAAAATGTCTTCTTCAGTGAATATTCACTACTGATCAATTGTAAATTGCTGTTAACAATGTCATAAGATTTATGACTCAGCATTATACCTCACTAAGGTTTAGCAGGAGTCAACAATTTGGGGAAACTCTACATATGTATCCATTGCAGGTTTGATGCCACTCCTGGAGTCTGTAACAATGGTGTCATCAGCATGTTGAAGGCCTATGAAAAGTGACTTGGAAACAAAATGCAGCTATCCACAACTAATAACAGTGAAATGAAGAGTTTCATTTTATAACCTCGGATTTGGATTTTTTGTCATCACAATGAACACCCTTATTCTTTACACAGTTATATGTGAGTGTGCTTTCTGCAGTTTTGGATCTCACTCACCTCTGTCTACATGTATGAGTCCAACTTTTTTAAATCTGTTTGCCTCACTGTAGGAGAACAGTCAAAGTTCTCTACAGTTATAATTTATTACATTTGTGAGTAAATTTCAATACTTTAACATAAATATAATGTAAATTTTAAAACTATAATTTATAAATTAAATATAATTTTAGAATAAATAACACATTGGGTCTCCCCTGGAAAGAGCCCACTATCTTCTATCGCATCAAAAATTCCCCATGACCTAAGCGTAATCATGCGTTTCTTCATTCATCATATACTCATCAGCTCCATGGCAAACAGAGCCTGGTAGTGGACAACAATAAAAAGTTATATCACAAAACTCTGATCACTGCTATTCATAGCAAAACTCAATATTCACAGAAATACTATAGATGTATTTTTTCCCAAGGGGTTTTCCCCACCCCTTTTGCACCTGCCAATATGGGAGCCTGTGCTCCCATAACTCTGCCATTTACATGTACTCACTCCACTATTAGATTAGGACAGCTTGGCAAGTTGCATAGATCATCATTATTGAAGCTATCTGTTATGCATTTGTCCTTAAAAAATGAAGCACATCTCTTAATGACAGCGTCAGAACTTAAGACATCTAGCGACTGTCTGTACACAAAAAGATGTAAAGGCATAAGGGTCAGAGAATATACATGCACAAAGGCCCCACACAGAACTGTAGCTACCCTATCTCCTGCCTGGTGCAGTTCTTTGATCTAACACCCTCCTCACCACACACGAAGTTCTTAAGAGTTGCAGCCTTAACTGCAAATAAATTGCTGGCATTCATTTCTGAATGCCAGTGCTGTAATACTGCCCCATTGGCAACTGCCTATTTTGCCCCCTAAACACCTAGCACGTCAGACCGCCACATCCTTCACCCCATCCCAGCTACAGCTGTGGTTCCATTCATTACTTGTTATACATTACTGGTAAAAATAAAACTGTTATAAGTTACATCGTGTACCCGTTGTATCTCAAGACATAAAAAATGCAGTAACAACTTTAGCAAGAATGAATCAGAAAACCTACCTTGGTATGGATGATCTTCTTCTTCTTCTTTCAGCTTTTTCTCGGTTAGGGGTCACCACAGCAGATCACCTGTCTGCTCATGATTGGCAGTGGAGTTTTACAGTGTCGAGTTGCCAGCCCGGCGCCCAACCTTCCACAGAAGGCATGCACACACATGCACGCACTCACACCTAGGGCCAATTTAGAGTGTCCAATCCACGTACAGCATGTACCTTGGTATGGATGATAACAACATAAAACAATGTACCTTTATTAGAGCTGAAATTAAATGCAATCTTTTAATATACAAGCCGGACTGTACAGCCAACCAAAACCAGATGGTTAATTCACAATTTTAGCTTGAAAACCAAAGTTCTAGATTTGGCTTATGTCCAGTTTAGCAGCTGTTCATATCATACCTATTTCAGTCCAAGCAACTGGTATGCAGGTTCAGGATTTCTAGAACAAACAGTGCAATGCAGTGCATGCGGGGAATGCACTCTGCTTCACTGTGAAAAGACTACAGTTAGTAAAATGCATCATATATCTACTGTTTATGGCCACATAATCGATTGCTACTGAAAAGTTGAAGGGGTTGTGTAAGGTGAACAGGCTGCATGTAGACTCTAGGCTGCAGGTAGCCTTCCCTTGAATTTTATCAAGAGAAATCAAATATACACTTCTATAATTTTATTAAATGGCCACCATTGAAACAAATACATTTAAACTATTTTGTTTTTTGGGACGGTCTTAACATTTTGAGCTGTAGGTGAGAACCTTAAGTGATTACTACTGTTATTTAATCAGTATGTGTGCTCTCATATGGTATAAATTCTGGAACACTTTCTTGAGTTTTAATAACTTGGTTCATCTGCTCTGCATTTTCTGTTCCCTTGCTCTGTCTGCTTGTTCAGGATCTCTCGCCACTGCTGTTGAACAATACTCATACAATAGACTGTGTGATATTGTGCTGCACAACATTTCTCTAACTGAAGTGTTTAGGTTAAGTAATTATACTCTCTGCCAGGTATTGCGATGGTTTTGGTGCAAAGAACCTACTTCTTTCTGGCTGCAACAAGCATACTACACTGTGTGTCTGAGATGAACAAGATATTGCTAGTAACACCCAACAACTGACACATTTGGCAGTAGCTGTTGTCATCAACAAGTGGTGCAGCTCTAAAGACACAGTTTTGCAATGTTTTTTTGTTACACTCACATTCACATTGGACTGTGAAGGAGCACACCAGTACCAGCCCATGCATCATATAACCATTTTTTAGTCAATGTAGCAACTAGAATTTTGAACATTTTCAAAATTGGTGCTAATCTGACACTTGTGGATAGCATATTCCATGGGTGTTGCTTTGATAATATATTCTTTTTACTGCAGTATTACAACCTAGAACAGTTATCTCCTGTACCAATTTGGTCAAATAAATGACATTTGTATGCATGATGCCAGCTGGTGATTAGCAAATCATTTGTATATTTAAATGCTCTCATCTGAAGAATATATAGCTGAGGGCAGCCTCCGTTCCTTTAATCAGCTGAGCACCCACATTCCCTCGCTTTGTCTGTTTAATGTTTTCTAGGTTCTCTCTAGTCTCCTTACTTGCCATATGTATGTGCTGACCCACATTACTTAATGATGGGCCTCATCAGAGACTTTATGAGTGGGATAAGAACAATTTTCCTTCTACAGACAATTGTCAGCAGCATCTCCTTTGGGATGCCGTAGCATCTTTTAATTATCAGCATAACTTTGAAATCAAATTTAAAAGAGCTCTCACTGACAACTCCCAAATGCCTTGCCAGCTTTAGATATGGTAATGTGTACAGATCTGTGACATAAGGATACCCTGGATTTCTACTGCCACAATGCAGAAAACTACATTTATTGATACTAAAATGAGTAGAATTATTCTCAGACCACTCATCTAAAGTATCCAAGTTATGCTGCATTCTTTCATGTTCAGTGATGTGTATAACAAGGCTGTCAATTTTGAGTCATCAGCAAACATCCTGACCCATATTCCCTTACCTCTCATTAATGTGGTCATAAATATGTTAAGAAGGAAGGATCCAAGAGTAGACACTGCAGGCACACCTCTATTTATGATCATACTCTTAGAGAATGTACTAGTAATCTTCACCCAGCACTTTATTATACAACTGGTTACTAGCCCACCTTTTTATATAACCATTTATACTGAGTTTTTCCATTGTCAATAGTGCAACATTATGTGGAACAGAATCAAATGGTGACCCTTACCATTGACTGTAGGATGAAATCACTTTTAAAACAAGATTTATAAATGCAGGCACATAACTAGAATGGAGAAATAAATCTGGGTCTTGAAAATCTCACAGTTTTGTTAGCAGAATTAGAATGCAGTAAATGTCTTTCACAATATTAGCATTCACCTTCACCTTTTATACTCAGCCTTCAAATATATGTTCATACTTGAAGTTACTGTGTTATTTTAAGAATATGCATGCAGATTATTTTCTTTGTATGTTTTTATAGCTCTGATGTGTTGATAATTTGCCTTTTCTTATCTTAAAATAGATTACAAACACTCTTTACTGATATTGTAATTGCAGACATTGGGAGTCTGTAAAACTCTTTGGTTCACATTTACTTTAATTTTTCAAAGACCTGCAGTTTATAACATGCAGTGGGGAGGTACCTCTCTTACAGTATCAATTACTTCACCCAGGTGCTTAAAAATGCAGTTTGCTAGACCTCATGAAAGAAGGTCATTGACTTACACAGCAGGGTGAAAGGAGACTAGTGACACACTGCTGGATGAAATAAAGTCAATAACTCACACTGCTGGGTGAAATAAGGTCAGTAACTCAAACTGCTGGGTGAAATAAAGTCAGTGGCTCACAGTGCTGGGTGAAATAAGGTCAGTAACTCACACTGCTAGGTGAAATAAAGTCAGTGGCTCACACTGCTGGGTGAAATAAAGTCAGTAACTCACACTGCTGGGTGAAATAAGGTCAGTAACAAACTGCTGGGTGAAATAAAGTCAGTAACTCATACTGCTGGGTGAAATAAAGTCAGTAACTCACACTGCTGGGTGAAATAAGGTCAGTAACTTACACTGCTAGGTGAAATAAAGTCAGTGGCTCATACTGCTGGGTGAAATAAAGTTAGTAACTCACACTGCTGGATGAAATAAGGTCAGTAACTCAAACTGCTGGGTGAAATAAAGTCAGTGGTTCACACTGCTGCGTGAAATAAGGTCAGTGGCTATCACTGTTGAATTGAGGTGTACTGACAAAGCAATGACAAACAATGCATGCTCAAGGCAGTGCCACTGGAGAATTGCTAAAAATTACTTTAATGATAATGCACCAATGGTCATTCAGTATGCAATTATACTGTACTTTTATGCCTTTATAGATAAAAGAGCTTAGTTGGAAATTCATGTTATCACTGGGAAACTAGACCACCAAATTACCAGTCCAGGATTAACGTCAGCACATGGCAGGTTTGTGTACTGTGACAACAGGAATGTTGTTCTTGGATATGCGAAAACAGCTACTTCCAGCAACAGTATTTAACTGCAAGTAATGAAATTTTAGCCCCTAGAGAATTAGCAACTCTTTCTACATGTGCTTTAGACACCATGGCAACTGCACTCTAATACTCGTTACCATTCTGACAGCTAAAGTGACAGGTCCTCAGATGGAAACCTGACAACAGCTGGAAGGTAACTTGCTTTTCAATGCAAGAATCTTCTTCACACCTCAGCTGTGATCTCTGGCACAATAACTGTGAACAGATATAGCCCCTCACTCTACTTTTATGTTGCTACCTATGGAAATAAATGTGTAGCCACTAATCATTCTGAGCCCATCATTCCATGGAATATCATGAGCAAAGTTGCCAGTTTATGGCTATGCCTAAGCTGACCATTTCAGATATTCTGTGCCAGTGCTGAAACTTATGGAAGGCTATTTAATGCAGTCTTTAAACATCTTGCAGAGCCAAAATACCAGGCAAATAATAAATCATCTTTTCAGAGAAACAGCCACTCTCAGATATAGAACTCACTTTCACTACATATGTAATGTATATTAAAAACTATTGACACCTAACACACACTACTTTAAAAGGTGGGATTTATTTTTCAAAATATTTCTACCACATATTTCTATCAGAAACCAGATTATAGCCTCAGGGTGGAGTTTAATGTCTCCCCAAAGTCATGGACAAGGTGGGCTTCGTTAATGTTGGCATGCTGCTGACATGGAGTCTTTGGAACTAAAGCTTCTCTAGTGCCTTAATCTGAGTGACTTACAATAACCTTGGCCTGCTGTGCACAAAAGCCTTGATCCTAAAGCCGAAATCTTCACTGGTCTGTACATCAATAGCTTAGGTCTAATGACCCTCAGATTGCAGGGACCTAAGGTTTAATAGCAACCATGGGCTGGATGCCACCACAAATAGTAAGTGTGCTGCATTTTAAAAACACTGC